>NC_083243.1:0-298652 GCF_032191835.1 Heteronotia binoei | reverse complement strand
GTGGATCCACGGCTTCGTGGCAGCACCAGGGACCAAAAACTTACTTTTGGACCACGGATCCTCATGGATCCATGTGATTTTTTCTTCGGATCCCCCCAAGCCCTCCATCCAGTCACATATCATGTCCATGGGCACAGTTTACACCACAGAAATCATGGATCCACCGTTTCGTGGCAGCGCCAGGGACCAAAAACTTCCTTTTGGACCACGGATCCTCATGGATCCACGTGATTTTTGCCTTGGATCCCCCCAAGCCATCCATCCAGTCATATATCATGTCCATGGGCACAGTTTACACCACAGAAATCATGGATCCACGGCTTCGTGGCAGCGCCAGGGACCAAAAACTTGCTTTTGGACCACGGATCCTCATGGATCCACATGATTTTTGCCTTGGATCCCCCCAAGCCATCCATCCAGTCATATATTATGTCCATGGGCACAGCTTACACCACAGAAATCATGGATCCACGGCTTCGTGGCAGCGCCAGGGACCAAAAACTTGCTTTTGGACCACGGATCCTCATGGATCCACATGATTTTTGCCTTGGATCCCCCCAAGCCGTCCATCCAGTCATGTATCATGTCCATGGGCACAGCTTACACCACAGAAATCATGGATCCACAGCTTCGTGGCAGCGCCAGGGACCAAAAACTTGCTTTTGGACCACGGATCCTCATGGATACACATGATTTTTGCCTTGGATCCCCCCAAGCCATCCATCCAGTCATATATTATGTCCATGGGCACAGTTTACACCACAGAAATCATGGGTCCACGGCTTCGTGGCAGCGCCAGGGACCAAAAACTTGCTTTTGGACCACGGATCCTCATGGATCCACATGATTTTTGCCTTGGATCCCCCCAAGCCGTCCATCCAGTCATATATCATGTCCATGAGCACAGTTTACACCACAGAAATCATGGATCCACGGCTTCGTGGCAGCGCCAGGGACCAAAAACTTGCTTTTGGACCACGGATCCTCATGGATCCACATGATTTTTGCCATGGATCCCCCCAAGCCATCCATCCAGTCATATATTATGTCCATGGGCACAGCTTACACCACAGAAATCATGGATCCACGGCTTCGTGGCAGCGCCAGGGACCAAAAACTTGCTTTTGGACCACGGATCCTCATGGATCCACATGATTTTTGCCTTGGATCCCCCCAAGCCGTCCATCCAGTCATGTATCATGTCCATGGGCACAGCTTACACCACAGAAATCATGGATCCACGGCTTCGTGGCAGCGCCAGGGACCAAAACCTTGCTTTTGGACCACGGATCCTCATGGATCCACATGATTTTTGCCTTGGATCCCCCCAAGCCATCCATCCAGTCATGTATCATGTCCATGGGCACAGTTTACACCACAGAAATCATGGATCCACGGCTTCGTGGCAGCGCCAGGGACCAAAAACTTGCTTTTGGACCACGGATCCTCATGGATCCACATGATTTTTGCCTTGGATCCCCCCAAGCCGTCCATCCAGTCATGTATCATGTCCATGGGCACAGCTTACACCACAGAAATCATGGATCCACGGCTTTGTGGCAGCTCCAGAAATCAAAAACTTGGTTATAAACCACGGATCCTCATGAATCCACGTGATTTCTGCTTCGGAACCCCCCAAGCCCTCCATACAGTCACATATCATGTCCATGGCCAGAGTTTCCACCACAGAAATCATGGATCCACGGCTTCGTGGCAGCACCAGGGACCAAAAACTTGCTTTTGGACCACAGATCCTCATGGATCCATGTGATTTCTGCTTCGGATCCCCCCAAGCCCTCCATACAGCCACATATCATGTCCATGGGCACAGTTTACACCACAGAAATCGTGGATCCACGGCTTTGTGGCAGCACCAGGGACCAAAAACTTGCTTTTGGACCACGGATCCTCATGGATCCATGTGATTTTTGCTTCGGATCCCCCCAAGCCCTCCACACAGCCACATATCATGTCCATGGGCACAGTTTACACCACAGAAATCATGGATCCACGGTTTCGTGGCAGCGCCAGGGACCAAAAACCTGCTTTTGGACCACGGATCCTCATGGATCCATGTGATTTCTGCTTCGGATCCCCCCAAGCCCTCCATACAGCCACATATCATGTCCATGGGCACAGTTTACACCACAGAAATCATGGCTCCATGGTTTCATGACAGCGCCAGGGACCAAAAACTTGGTTTTGAATCACGGATCCTCATGGATCCACATGATTTCTGCTTCAGATCCTCCCAAGCCCTCAATGGAATCACGTACCATGTCCATGAGCAGAGTCTACAACACAAAAATCATGGATCCACGGCTTCGTGGAAGCTCCAGAAATCAAAAACTTGGTTATAAACCACGGATCCTCATGAATCCACGTGATTTCTGCTTTGTAACCCCCCAAGCCCTCCATACAGTCACATATCATGTCCATGGCCAGAGTTTCCACCACAGAAATCATTGATCCACGGCTTCGTGGCAGCACCAGGGACCAAAAACGTGCTTTTGGACCACGGATCCTCATGGATCCATGTGATTTCTGCTTCGGATCCCCCAAGCCCTCCATACAGCCACATATTATGTCCATGGGCACAGTTTACACTACAGAAATCATGGATCCACGGTTTCGTGGCAGCACCAGGGACCAAAAACTTGCTTTTGGACCACGGATCCTCATGGATCCACATGATTTTTGCTTTGGAGCCCCCCAAGCCCTCCATCCAGTCGCATATCATGCCCATGGACAGAGTTTGCAGTACAGAAATTGTGGATTCACAACTTCATGGCAGCGCCAGGGACCAAAAACTTGCTTTTGGAACACAGATCCTCATGAATCCTCATGATTTTTACTTTGGGCCACCCCAAGCTCACTATCCAATCACATATCATGTCCATGAGTAAAGCTTGCACCACAGAAATCATAGATACACAGCTTCGTGGCAGTGCCAGAGACCAAAAAGTTGGTATTGGACCATGGATCCTCATGAATCCTCATGAATTTTGCCTTGGATTCCCCCAACCTCACCATCCAATCGCATATCATGTCTATGGGCGGAGCTTCCACCACAAAAATCATGGATCCACGGCTTCGTGGCAGCACCATGGAAGAAGAACTTGGTTTTGCACCATGGATCCTCATGAGTTTACACCCTGGAAATCATGGATCCTTGGCATTGTGGCAACATCATGGAGCGAAAACATGGCTTTGAAGCACATATCCTCATGGATCCTCATGATATCTGCATTGGCTCATCCCAAGCTCACCATCCAATCTCATGTTGTGTCCATGGAAAGAGCTTGCTCCACAGATATAATGGATCCATGGCTTCGTGGCAGCACCATGGATCCAGAACATGATTTTGAGGCACGGATCCTCATGGGTCCTCTTATGAAAAGATAGGAGTCTTGGAAAACAATTTCACAGTTGACCTTTATTCCTGGTTTAGCAGTGTCCCCAAATTGACATTCTACACCAACGATAGCTCTCCAGAAGTTTTTTGCCTACAACTCCCATCAGCCCCAGCCATCAGCTATGCTTGCTGGGCTGATGGGAGTTGTAGGCAAAAAACTTCTGGAGAGCTACTGTTGGCCACCCCTGTTCTACACTAAAATAATAGAATTGTATAGAATCATAGAGTTGGAAGGGACCTCCAGGGTCATCTAGTCCAACTCCCTGCACAATGCAGGAAACTCACAAACACCTTCCCCAACATTCACAGGATCTTCATTGCTGTCAGATGCCCATCTAGCCTCTGTTGAAAAACCTCCAGGGAAGGAGAGCCCACCACCTCCCAAGGAAGCCTGTTCCACTGAGGACCGCTCTAATGGTCAGGAAGTTCTTCCTCATGTTGAGCTGGAAACTCTTTTCATTTAATTTCAACCCATTGGTTCTGGTCCCACCTTCTGGGGCCACAGAAAACAATTCCACACCATCCGCTATATGACAGCCCTTGAAGTACTTGAAGATGGTGATCATATCACCCCTCAGTTGTCTCCTCTCCAAGCTAAACAGACCGAGCTCCTTCAATCTTTCCTCATAGGACTTGGTCTCCATGTCCCTCATCATCTCCATTGCCCTCCTCTGGACATATTTCGTTATTAACCTGTGGTGCCCCAAAATGAACGCAGTAGTCTGGTAGGGTCCTAACCACAGCAGAGTAAAGTGACACAATCACTGAACATGATGTGGACACTTGGTTTTTGGTGATAAATTGTGTTTGCCTTGTGTGGAATTGTTTCCTGCGGCCCTGGAAGGTAGGAGCAGAAGCGGTTGAGATCAAAAGTGGTTTTGGCTCAACATCAGGAAGAATTTCCTGATCGTTAGCAATTTCTCAGTTGAACAGGCTTCCTCCTCGGGACGTGGTGGGCTCTCCTTCCTTGGACGTGTTTAAACAGAGGCTAGATGGCCATCTGACAGCAATGAAGATCCTGTGAGTTTAGGGGGAGATGTTTGTGAGTTTCCTGCATTGTGCAGGGGGTTGGACTAGATGACCCTGGAGGTCCCTTCCAACTCTATGATTCCATTATTCTAATTTGGTGGCCTCTATCTAGTGAGCAAGATGTTTTGAAGTCAAAGATAAGACCATTACAATATCTGCCTTGGATAGTTTGCAACTCAGTGGCATCAGAAAGTTCAGAATGCAGTTATTTACAGTGAAAGGTACGGACATGATTTTGATTTCTCATGTTACTGTGGTGTCCTTGATAAGGTAGAGACATTACAGATTTTTTTTGTTTGGTCATCCTGTAGACATTGGTGTGATGTCATAATGCACAAGCCTCAAAGTAGCTGAAGCAGTGTTTGGCATCTTGGCAGTGTTCTGAGGTTTTCGTGGGTTATTCTGTGGTCATGGACGTGCTGTGTGATGTGAAAGAAACCTCAGGGGGACCATGCATGATGAGCCCAACTATTCAAAAATGAAAAGTCACAGAACTCATGAAGATTAAGTGTTTCAAAGTATGTAACCACACTGTGACATCATACAAGGTACTCGAAATCCAATTTGTATTTTGCAAACCGCTGGACATAGACGTGACATCTGGATGGATAATGAGTGTGGTGAACAATAAAATTGTGAATGTGTGATAGTTGTTCAGCAAGCTATGACCATGGATGTTACATGTGTATAATGTCGAGTTTTCTTGATCCAACGCAAATAACTTAAGATCAAGAAGGATCCACACTTCAAAACCATATTTTGGCTCCTTGTTACCGGCACAAAGCCATGGACCTGTCATTCCTGTGGTGCAAGGTCTGCCAAAAATCATGGTGGAATCCAACGCAAAAATCATGTGGATCATGAAGATCCATGGTCCAAAAGCAAGTTTTGGTCCCTGGCGCTGCCACGAAGCCGTGGATCGACCAATCTGTGGTGAAAACTCTGCCCATGGACATGATATATGACTGTATGGAGGGCTTGGGGGGATCCAAGGCAAAAATCAAGTGGATCCATGAGGATCGGTGGTTCATAACCAAGTTTTTGATTTCTGGCGCTGCCACGAAACTGTGGATCCATGATTTCTGTGGTGGAAACTCTGCCCATGGACATGATATGTGATTGCATGGAGGGCTTGGGGGTTCCGAAGCAGAAATCACGTGGATCCATGAGGATCCGTAGTCCAAAAGCAAGTATTTGGTCCCTGGCGCTGCCACGAAGCCACGGATCCACGATTTCTGTGGTGCAAACTATGCCCATGGACATGACATGTGGCTGTATGGAGGGCTTGGGGGGGTCCAAAGCAAAAATCACGTGGATCCATGAGGATCCATGGTCCAAAAGCAAGTTTTTGGTCGCTGGCGCTGCCACGAAGACATGGATCCACGATTTCTGTGTTGCACACTCTGCTCATGGACATGATATGTGACTGGATGGAGGGTTTGAGGGATCCGAAGCAAAAATCATGTGGATCCAAGAGGATCCGTGCTCCGAAATCATGTTTTTGTTCCCTGGCGCTGCCACGAAGACGTGGATCCATGATTTCTGTGGTGCAGACTCTGCTCATGGACATGATATGTGATTAGATTGAGGGCTTGGGGGATCCAAAGAAGAAATCATATGGATCCAATAGGATCCGTGGTCCAAAAGCAAGTTTTTGGTCCATGGCGCTGCCACGAAGCCGTGAATCCATGATTTCTGTGGTGTAAGCTGTGCCCATGGACATGATATATGACTGGATGGATGGCTTGGGGGGATCCAAGGCAAAAATCATGTGGATCCATGAGGATCCGTGGTCCAAAAGCAAGTTTTTGGTCCCTGGCACTGCCACGAAGCCGTGGATCCATGATTTCTGTGGTGTAAACTGTGCCCATGGACATGATATATGACTGGATGGATGGCTTGGGGGGATCCAAGGCAAAAATCGTGTGGATCCATGAGGATCCGTGGTCCAAAAGCAAGTTTTTGGTCCCTGGCGCTGCCACGAAGCCGTGGATCCATGATTTCTGTGGTGTAAGCTGTGCCCATGGACATGATACATGACTGGATGGACGGCTTGGGGGGATCCAAGGCAAAAATCATGTGGATCCATGAGGATCCGTGGTCCAAAAGCAAGTTTTTGGTCCCTGGCGCTGCCACGAAGCCGTGGATCCATGATTTCTGTGGTGTAAGCTGTGCCCATGGACATGATATATGACTGGATGGATGGCTTGGGGGGATCCAAGGCAAAAATCATGTGGATCCATGAGGATCCGTGGTCCAAAAGCAAGTTTTTGGTCCCTGGCCCTGCCACGAAGCCGTGGATCCATGATTTCTGTGGTGTAAGCTGTGCCCATGGACATGATATATGACTGGATGGACGGCTTGGGGGGATCCAAGGCAAAAATCATGTGGATCCATGAGGATCCGTGGTCCAAAAGCAAGTTTTTGGTCCCTGGCGCTGCCACGAACACGTGGATCCACGATTTCTGTGGTGCAACATCTGCCCATGGACATGATATGTGATTGGCTGGTTATCTTGGGGTGGCCCAAAGCAAAAATCATGAGGATGCATGAGGATCCGTGGTTTGGAAACATGTTTTTTCAGTGCTGTGGCACCACAAATTCGTGGAGGCATGATTTTTCTGGTGCTGCCTATAGTCTAAGACAGGATCTACAACATAATGGTGGTTTGATTTCATTTTTCCATAAAAATCATATGAATTCATGAGGATCCGTGCTTTGGAAGCCAGTTTTTGCATTGCTGAGGCGCCACGAATTCGTGGAGGCATGATTTTTGTGGTCCTGCCTATAGTCTAAGACAGGATCTATAGGATTAAAGTGGTTTGATTTCATTTCAATGTAAAAATCATATGAATTCATGAAGATCCGTGTAGATCCGACTTTTACCTTTTTCCAGAGACTAGGCATGGAGCTGGGGGGGCTGGGCCTTTGAGTGCCCTCCCGAGGAGCCAAAATCGACAGGCCTCCGGGGGGGGGGGGCTCCAAAGACTAAGGGCATGCCCGCCAATGCCCCCCCCCCAGCCTCAGAAGTATGTTTTGCGGGTGCCTGAGGCCCTCCCGGTCTAGCTGGCCTGAAGAAGGGGGCCGAGAAAGTTCAGCGAACTGCTGCGGGGGGGGGGGGGCAGTGCTGAGACTGCAGGTTGTTTCCTGCCTGCCCCCTCCAGCGGGGAGACCCGCCTTCCCCGCCAGCTCGCCTCTTGAGCCAGGCCCCACTGCCCAGGCGGGACCGGCTTGGCTCCTTCAGTGTTCCTCCGCTGCAGAGGCCGAACCCCCGACTTGGTGGGCTCCTGGTACCTGCCGCATCCAGGGGCGTGCTGCGCGCCCTCCTTCCTGAGCTCAGACAAAACGGTGTGCGTGGGAGGCCACACCTGGGAGCAGGCTCACGCTAACTGGGCTAGAGGGGACACTGCGCTGCCCTGGGTCTCCCCCCCTCCAGAAGGGGCTGCCAGCCTCCAGGCGGTGGCTGGAGAGCTCTTGGGATTACGGCACATCTCCAGGGGGCAGAGCTCAGGCTCCCGGGAGGGAGAAACCGCAGGGGCCTCCCCCCCCCCCCGCCTTCCCCAGCGCTCCAGCCGCCGCCCCTCCTCCATCTCCTGCAACTCCTCCCTGCCCGTCATCGCGGCGGCGGCTTGCAGCTCCACTTCTTCTCCGGCCTGGAAGCTGGGGGAGCTCTTGCACCGCGCCACGGGCCGCCCGCTGCCGCCGCCGCCCCTTCTCCGTCCGGCCGGGCTTGCTGGGAAGGAGCAGGGCCTGGGCAACGGCTGCGGGCCTTCCCCTCGGGCGAGAGAGAGAGCCCGGCTCCCCCGGGCGAAGCCCGCCCGGAAGGCAGCTACTTGGAGAGACCCGCGCGGGGAAGGCCGGGGCCCCCGCTGGGGAGGCTGCAGACTTGGGGGCGGCAGAGCGCCGAACCGCGGGAGGGAGGCAGGCAGGCAGGGCCCTCCGCGTAGTGGCCCCGGCCGGGATCAGGCGTGCTCGCTCTTTCCGCGCGCGCGGCCTCCACCTGCCTGCGTGGCAGCCTCTCCCCAGCAGGAGCCGCCGCCCCTCGCCCTCCCGGCCGCCGAAGGGGCTCCAGGCCCCACCCCAGCAAAGAGTTCGGGCAGAGCCGCGGGGGCCTGGCATTGAGTCCGGGGAGGGGCAATCACGCGGCCTCCTCCGCCAGTGCTGGTGCTGAACTGTGGTGAGAACTGGCCGAGACTCACCAAGAGAGAGATCTTGGAGTCATGGTAGAGAACTCACTGAAAATGTCAAGACAGTGTGCGTTTGCAATAAAAAAGGCCAACGCCATGCTGGGAATTATTAGGAAGGGAATTGAAAACAAATCAGCCAGTATCATAATGCCCCTGTATAAATCGATGGTGCGGTCTCATTTGGAGTACTGTGTGCAGTTCTGGTCGCCGCACCTCAAAAAGGATATTATAGCATTGGAGAAAGTCCAGGAAAGGGCAACTAGAATGATTAAAGGGCTGGAGCACTTTCCCTATGAAGAAAGGTTGAAACACTTGGGACTCTTCAGCTTGGAGAAACGTCGACTGCGGGGTGACATGATAGAGGTTTACAAGATAATGCATGGGATGGAGAAAGTAGAGAAAGAAGTACTTTTCTCCCTTTCTCACAATACCAGAACTCGTGGGCATTCGATGAAATTGCTGAGCAGTTGGGTTAGAACGGATAAAAGGA
This sequence comes from Heteronotia binoei, assembly GCF_032191835.1. NCBI lineage: Eukaryota > Metazoa > Chordata > Lepidosauria > Squamata > Gekkonidae > Heteronotia > Heteronotia binoei. Next base: position 289,531 of record NC_083243.1, on the reverse strand, counting down.
AGTCCTTCTTCACCCAAAGGGTGATTAACATGTGGAATTCACTGCCCCAGGAGGTGGTGGCGGCCACAAGCATAGCCACCTTCAAGAGGGGTTTAGATAAAAATATGGAGCAGAGGTCCTTCAGTGGCTATTAGCCACAGTGTGTGTGTGTGTGTATATATAATTTTTTGCCACTGTGTGACACAGAGTGTTGGACTTTATGGGCCATTGGCCTGATCTAACGTGGCTTCTCTTATATTCTTATGAAAGAAGCCCCCCCCCGGGAAGGACTGAGGGGACTCCCCTGCCCCCCCCCACGGACACCACCCCCCTCTGCGGCCTTCTTTGGCGAGGGGGGAACGCTCCCGTTGGCTCCAAGGGCCCCTCCTGGACAGATTCCCCTGGGGGCCCAGCAGGTGGCGCTGCAAACACCCCTGGCGGGGGGGGAGGGGGCGGTCGCATTTAGGCCTTCCTACAGCTGAGGCTGCCCTGGGATCTGTGGTGGGCCTAGAAAGTGGTGCTCACCCCACAGAGGCCGGGTGTTGTAGGCCCCAGGGGTCCTTTGCTCACCTAGCAACCCTCCCCCCATCCAAGTTGTAATGGGGGGGGGGCAGCTCTGCTTAGCTTCTCTGAACCGCCTTCCAGGGCTGGCCACTTTGAACTGTGCTCAGAACAGGCTTCAGCATGGGCCCAATGGGGGAATTTTGCCGAATCAAGGCCTGGACCACTTGCACTTTCTGAACACTGGGTCAGCGTTTGGGTCAGTCCACATACAACACACCCGAGAGGTGACCGGGCAGATGTGGCCCAACCCCTCCTCCCTGGAAGGGGACTCTGCTGGCTTCCCCCCCCCCCCCCCCACAGCTGCCCAAGCCTCTTGGAGCAACACTAGAGTTGGAAGGGACCTCCAGGGTCATCGAGTCCAACCCCTGCACAATGCAGGAAACTCACAAACACCTCTCCCTAAATTCACAGGATCTTCATCGCTGTCAGATGGCCATCCAGCCTCTGCTTAAAAACCTCCAAGGAAGGAGAGCCACCCACCTCCCAAGGAGGAAGCCTTTTCCACTGAGGAACCACTCTAACAGTCATAGAATCCTAGAGTTAGAAGGGACCTCCAGGGTCATCTAGTCCAACCCCCTTCACAATGCAGGAAACCCACAAACACCTCCCCCTAAATTCACAGGATCTTCATCGCTGTCAGATGGCCATCCAGCCTCTGTTTAAAGACCTCCAAGGAAGGAGAGCCCACCACCTCCTGAAGAATCCTGGAATTATAGGGTTGGAAGGGCTCTCCAGGGTCATCTAGTCCAACCCCCTGCACAATGTAGGAAACTCACAAACACCTCCCCTTAAATTCACAGAATCCTCATTGCTGTCAGATGGCCATCTAGTCTCTGCTTAAAAACCTCCAAGGAAGGAGAGCCCACCACCTCCTGAGGAGGAAGCCTGTTCCACTGAGGAACCGCTCTAACATTCATAGAATCCTAGAGTTAGAAGGGACCTCCAGAGTCATCTAGTCCAATCCCCTGCACAAAGCAGGAAACTCACAACCCCCCCCCCCCTAAATTCACAGGATTCTCATTGCTGTCAGATGGCCATCTAGCCTTTGTTTAAAAACCTCCAAGGAAGGAGAACCCACCACCTCCTGAGGAGGAAGCCTGTTCCACTGAGGAACCGCTCTAACAGTCATAGAATCCTAGAGTTAGAAGGGACCTCCAGAGTCATCTAGTCCAATCCCCTGCACAAAGCAGGAAACTCACAACCCCCCCCCCCTAAATTCACAGGATTCTCATTGCTGTCAGATGGCCATCTAGCCTTTGTTTAAAAACCTCCAAGGAAGGAGAGCCCACCACCTCCTGAGGAGGAAGCCTGTTCCACTGAGGAACCACTCTAAACTCACAAACGTCTCCCCCTAAATTCACAGGATCTTCATTGCTGTCAGATGGCCATCTAGCCTCTGTTGAAAAACCTCCAAGGAAGGCGAGCCCACCACCTCCCAAAGAGGAAGCCTGTTCCACTGAGGAATCGCTCTAACAGTCATAGAATCCTAGAGTTGGAAGGTACCTCCAGAGTCATCTAGTCCAACCCCCTGCACAATGAAGGAAACTCACAAACACCTTCCCCTAAATTCTCTAGCAGCCCCGTGGCACAAGTGGTAAAGCTTCAATACTGCAGTCTGAGCTCTCTGCTCACAACCTGAGTTCGATCCCAGCAGAAGCTGGGTTCAGGTAGCTGGCTCAAGGTTGACTCAGGAGACGAGCGGAACCCCATCCAGAATGACCAGAGTCCTACCGGAGCAACCCACAGTTCTCCACACACACACACCCCATGCCAAGGGGTGGATTTGGATTACAGGTGAATACCCCCCCCCCCTGCAGTGCCGTGGGGTCTTTTCTCCACAGGGTCTTTCTGCTTTGGGGCGAGTTCTTCTTGGTTCCAAAAGGCCTCCTGCCTCCCCACAAGAGCCGCCCAGCCCAGCCTTGCGTGCATCTTTCAGCAGAGATCTCTTTGCCTGGATTAAGTTGTGATGATGTTGGAGAAGTAGCACTCATTAATTAGGGGAAACGGAGATATTTGGCAATTAATGGGACTGGTGACACATCTTCTCAGTTAATTTCATGTAAATGACTCTCATAATTATCCACATTTTGAATAATTAAGGAGGGGTTAGTGTCATCGTTTAACCTCCCGCTTCCAAAAGAGAGCAGTTGCTCTAGCAGCTGCGTCGATGCCTGGTGTCTGATGGGACCGGGGGCCACAGCCTGACTCTTCCAACCTGGGCAGGGTCAGATATAGAGGCCAGGCCTCCCCACCGGTTCCCAGAGCCCCTGTGCCCATCGGGAGCGATCCCAGCGCTGCCAAAAGAGGCTTGTGGGCACTTTGCAGGAAGAGACGCAGAATACCCAGGAAGGGGAAACAGCCGGGGTCAGTTTGGAACTGTAGCCTCCTGTTTCCCACCCCCCTTGGGCGATGGTGTTTGTTCTTGCGGTCCTGCAGCCAAGCTGATTTCTCTCCTAGCTGAGCTGCAAGGAAGAAGACTGCAGATTTATACCCTGCCTTTCTCTCTAAATCAGAGACTCAGAGTGGCTCACAATCTACTTTATCTCCTTCCCCCACAACAGACACCCTGGGAGGTGGGTGGGACTGAGAGGGCTCTCACAGCAGCTGCCCTTTCAAGGACAACCTCTGCCAGAGCTATGGCTGACCCAAGGTCATTCCAACAGCTGGAAGTGGAGAAGAAGAAGACCATAGATTTATACCCCCACCCTTCTCTCTGAATCAGAGTGGCTCACAATCTCCTTTCCCTTCCTCCCCCACCCTGTGAGGTAGGTGGGGCTGAGAGAGCTCTTGCAGCGGCTGCCTTTTTAAGGACAACTCTGCAAGAGCTATGGCTGACTGACCCAAGGCCAATCCAGCGGATGCAAGTGGAGGAGTGGGGAATCAAACCCGGTTCTCCCAGATAAGAGAGCTCTGGCTGACCCAAGGCCATTCCAGCAGCTGCAAGTGGAGGAGTGGGGAAACAAACCCGGTTCTCCCAGATAAGAGAGCTCTGGCTGACCCAAGGCCATTCCAGCAGCTGCAAGTGGAGGAGTGGGGAATCAAACCCGGTTCTCCCAGATAAGAGAGCTCTGGCTGACCCAAGGCCATTCCAGCAGCTGCAAGTGGAGGAGGGGGGAATCAAACTCGTTTCTCCCAGATAAGAGAGCTCTGGCTGACCCAAGGCCATTCCAGCAGCTGCAAGTGGAGGAGTGGGGAATCAAACCCAGTTTTCCCAGATAAGAGCCCGCGCACTTAACCACTACACCAAACTGCAACAAGGTCAGCTTCAACATATCACAGGCCGAACTGTGCTGGATCAGAGCACTGGTGCCTCTAGCCCAGTTCCCTGTTTCCAGTGGGGACTGCTCAGGTAGCCCAGAGAAACCCACAAGTGGGCACACGAGCAGCAGCCTTCTTATGAGACAGTCAGCAAACAGCGGGACCACGGAGGTACTCTCTCTCTGTCTGCCCGGGCTTGATGTTAGAGTTTTCCTTCTCTTGGCTGGCGAGGTTGGTGAGCCCAACCTGCCCATCCGGTTATACCGCCGGACATTCGGTCGCACCATGACATGGCAAACTCTGTGAAAACGGGGGGGACCAGCGAGAAGGTGTTGCCACGGATGCAGTAGTGTAGGAGAGGCCATTGCAGTGACCATCTGCCAGGCATAGCCAGACAGTGACCACGCAGCGTTCACTACACTGGGAAAGGAGAGGCGATGTATTGCGCATGCACTTTCCCCGGGGGGGGCAGGACACCCAGAGGGAGCCCCCCCCCACGGAGGTACTGAGAACTGAGAAAAACCACAAAATACTCTCTCCGTGTACAAAACTATTTCTCAGTGTAATATATAGCCTCAACAATTTATAACAATATTACAATAGAAGAAGACTGCAGATTTATACCCCGCCCTTCTCTGTGAATCAGAGACTCAGAGCAGCTCACAATCTCCTTTATCTTCTCCCCCCACAACAGACGCCCTGTGAGGTGGGTGGGGCTGAGAGAGCTCTCCCAGAAGCCACCCTTTCAAGGACAACCTCTGAGAGAGCTATGGCTGACCCAAGGCCATTCCAGCAGCTGCAAGTGGAGGAGTGGGGAATCCAACCCAGTTCTCCCGGATAAGAGAGCTCTGGCTGACTCAAGGCCATTCCAGCAGGTGCAAGTAAAAGAGTGGGGGATCCAACCCGGTTCTCCCAGATAAGAGAGCTCTGGCTGACCCAAGGCCATTCCAGCAGCTGCAAGTAGAGGAGGGGGAATCAAATCCAGTTCTCCCAGATAAATATCTGCACACTTAACCACTACACCAAACTGGCTCTCTATACAAATATGCAATACAACAATGCAGTAGACAAGTGCACCTTTAAGACCAATTAAGTTTTATTTAGAATACAAGCTTTCATGTGCTCGTATTTCTACTGTGTTGTTCTACTGCTTCAGACCCACATGGCTGCCTGCTGGGATCTATATACAAATATGCAGTTAGGAAACCAGCCAACACACAATGTAGCTACTGTCCATATATCACAATTCTTTTTAAACCCAAGAGAACTCTTGGCACATAGACCTTAACCTTACCTTGATCAATTCTGGACCATGTGAATTGCAGCACCACTAGTCTACAGAACCTAAGAATATGGAAGACGGTCCCTAGAAGAAGAATAGCCTACATCTGAAATGAAATTGAGCCGGTTCTGTTTGTCGTCGGACTGGATTTAAAAAGAATTATGATATATGGACAGTAGCTACGTTGTGCATTGGGTGGTTTTCTAACTGCACATTTGTATTGTAACATTGTTATGAATTGTTGAGACTGTATATTACACTGAGAAATAGTTTTGTACATGGACAGAGTATTTTGTGGTTTTTCTCAGTTCTTATGAGACAAAGCTGCTTTCTACGGAGTCAGACCCCCGCCCCACCCCCAAACGTGGTCCATGATGGGGTCAGGGTCCTCTACTCAGCCTGGCAGCAGCTCTCCAGGGTTTCCCTTCACCTCCTGCCTGGTCCTTTTTCATGGAGATGCCGCTGGGGCTGCAGCTGGGACCTTCTGCCTGCCATGTTTGCAGGGACATACGTATATCTGAGACTGCTTTATCCTGAATCCGTCCTTTGGTCTACCAAGGTCAGTCTTGTCTACTCAGGCTGACAGTGAAGAAGAAGAGTTGTTCTACCTCACTTTTCTCTGCCTTTAGGAGTATCAAAGTAGCTTTCAATCCCCTTCCTCTCCCCACAACAGGTGCCTTGTGAGGCGGGTGGGGCTGAGAGTGCTCTCAGAGAATGGTGACTGGCCAAGGCTCCCCCTGGAGGAGGAGAGGGAAGCAAGCCTGGTTCTGCAGATGAGAGAACCTATATATATAAACAGACGCACTAGCCTGAAACCTGTGTTTCGCTACGGCATTTAACTACCTTTTTAAAAGTTTTTTGTTTTAGGTAGAAAGCGTGTTATGGTTTTGGAAGATTTAGAAACTCAAATGCCTTAGTAACTGTTACGAAAAATGCCTATTGTGGTTTAGAGCTGACTTCCCCTATCGGTCTGCATAACAGCCTGTGAGGTGGGAGAGTGGCCTGAACTCCGTGTAGACCAAAGCAGGAGGGAAGAATGACACAGAGTCCAGCCTCCAAAGCTGCCATTTTCTCCAGGGGAACCGGCCTGGAGAGCAGCAGTAATTCTGAGTGATCCCCAGCCCTCACCTGAGGAGTGGCAGCAGTGGCTCCCCAGGAGGAAGTGGCTGGTTTGGAGGGTGGAGTCTATGGCATTGTACCTGTCTGAGGTCCCACCTTCACCATGTGCCACTCTTCAAATCTCCCAAGAACTTCCCAGCTTGAAGTTGGCAACCCTATCTCCTTCCAAGTAGCAGTAGAAGGGTCTAGGGGTCTGGGCTGGGCACTGATGAGTCAGGACACCTGTTTGACTGCCTGCAGCCTCTCCATCGAGCTCCACAGCTGACCAGTGCAGGGGGGGGGGTGGAAGCAGGCAGCAGGCCAGCAGGCACACAGCAAAGACCGGCCTTGAGAGGGACTCGGATCTGGGGCTGCAAAACACAGGGTCCTCTCAAGGTCAGTCTTGTGTGGTCAGGTGGACAGAGGCTCTCTAGGAAGGTTTTCCATATAACCTGCCTGGCTGGGGGGGAGGGGGTGTTGATGGGGAAGAGGGTCTTTCTCATCTCTCGACATCCAGGCTCAGGAACTCTGTAAGGAAGCTCCAGCAGGCTGTTCTTTTTCGGGAGAGGTGTTGCTGGAGCGGTTGTGCCTTCAGGTGGCCACCAGACAGCTCCATTCCCCCTCCTGCTCTCTGCCCTCCAGGAGCCCAGTCGGCAAGGAGTGCCAACCGCCTCTGAAGGGCAAGTGTGCCACCAGGGCAGTAGGGGTGGGCAGCACACGAGGGGTGCTCAGCTGACTGGCTGCTTCAGGGCTCTGGAAGACTTGGGGACAGGGCAGGCCGGAGATCTCCCTACCATCCCAGCATGGGGCCTTGTCTGGCAGGAGGAGGCTGGCAAGATACAAGGGTGAGGGGGGGTCACATGGGGGGGGCTACACAAGAGCACTGAGACACACTCAGCCTTCCAGTCGCTTCTTACGGCTTCACCAGGCCGCTGCTGCCCGGACAGAATGATTCCCTGTGCAACTATGTTTAAATCTGTCTTTCAAAACAAATTAATTTTGAAATAGCCCCTACCTTTTGCCGTTCTCATTAATGAAATCTGAATATAGCAACCAGTACACTCAGCTACCCGTAACGCCAGGAATGGATTTGGAAGAAGAAGGGAATGGGCGTCACGCGGTCTCTGTAAGCAGAACGTGGCTGGGTCCTTCTTCTGCCGGCCCCTGCTGAAAGGTGGACCGGCAGGCCCAAAATCACCTCTGGAAAGATCCCACCCACAACCCCGTCTTCCTTGGAAGAAGACAAGAGGCTAAGTGGGGTGGCCAAACTGTGGCTCGGGAGCCACACGGGGCTCTTTCATACAAATTGTGTGGCTCTTGAAGCTCCCATTGCCCAGTTGGCCAGCTTGGAGAAGGCATTTGGCTCTTGAAAACATTTGTCCAAGCCAAGCCAACTGACAGCTTGGAGAATGCATTTAAAGTTAAAGATGCTTTCTTTCTACCTCTACTTTCCCCATCTATTTGCTTTCCTTCTCTTTCTCTCTCTCTTCTTCTCCTTCTTGTGGCTCTCAGACACCTGACGTTCATGTCTTGCAGCTTTCAGACATCTGGCATTTCTTCTATGTGGCTGTTAGTTGAAGCAAGTTTGGCCATCGCTGGGCTAGAGCGTCAGAAAAGCCCTGCCGGATCAGGCCCCTGGTCTGTCTCACAGGGTGAGGGGAAGAATCTGTTACTTCTAGAATGCGGAGCTCTCCCCTGCTGTGGAGGAGGAAGAAGACTGCAGATTTATACCCCGCCCTTCTCTCTGAATCAGAGTCTCAGAGCGGCTTACAATCTCCCATATCTTCTTCCCCCACAACAGACACCCTGTGAGGCAGGTGAGGCTGGAGAGGGCTCTCACAGCAGCTGCCCTTTCAAGGACAACCTCTGCCAGAGCTCTGGCTGACCCAAGGCCATTCCAGCAGCTGCAAGTGGAGGAGTGGGGAATCAAACCCGGTTCTCCCAGTTAAGAGAGCTATGGCTGACCCAAGGCCCTTCCAGCAGGTGCAAGTGGGGGAGTGGGGAATCAAACCCCATTCTCCCAGTTAAGAGAGCTCTGGCTGACCCAAGGCCATTCCAGCAGCTGCAAGTGGGGGAGTGGGGAATCCAACCCGGTTCTCCCAGATAAGAGAGCTCGGGCTGACCCAAGGCCATTCCAGCAGCTGCAAGTGGAGGAGTGGGGAATCAAACCCGGTTCTCCCAGATAAGAGAGCTCTGGCTGACCCAAGGCTCTTCCAGCAGGTGCAAGTGGAGGAGTGGGGAATCAAACCCGGTTCTCCCAGATAAGAGAGCTCTGGCTGACCCAAGGCTATTCCAGCAGCTGCAAGTGGGGGAGTGGGGAATCCAACCCGGTTCTCCCAGTTAAGAGAGCTCTGGCTGACCCAAGGCTCTTCCAGCAGGTGCAAGTGGAGGAGTGGGGAATCAAACCCAGTTCTCCCAGTTAAGAGAGCTATGGCTGACCCAAGGCCCTTCCAGCAGGTGCAAGTGGAGGAGTGGGGAATCAAACCCCGTTCTCCCAGTTAAGAGAGCTATGGCTGACCCAAGGCCATTCCAGCAGCTGCAAGTGGGGGAGTGGGGAATCAAACCCGGTTCTCCCAGTTAAGAGAGCTCTGGCTGACCCAAGGCCATTCCAGCAGGTGCAAGTGGGGGAGTGGGGAATCAAACCCCGTTCTCCCAGTTAAGAGAGCTCTGGCTGACCCAAGGCCATTCCAGCAGCTGCAAGTGGAGGAGCGGGGAATCAAACCCGGTTCTCCCAGACAAGAGAGCTCTGGCTGACCCAAGGCCATTCCAGCAGCTGGAAGTGGGGAATCAAACCCGGTTCTCCCAGATAAGAGACCTATGGCGGACCCAAGGCCATTCCAGCAGCTGCAAGTGGAGGAGTGGGGAATCACACCCGCTTCTCCCAGATAAGAGTCCGCACACTTAACCACTACCCCAAACTGGCTCTCTGAACATCCTGAGGTGGACTCCTTCCATCCCTGAGGCTCCATTCCGCCACTCACCCTGACCAGGGTTTGTCCAGCTCCAGCTTCAAGACTGCCAGGGAGGGGAGCTCCGCACCTCCCTCTGGAGCTGATTCCACTCTTGAACAACTCAACAATATTTGTAATAAATAAAGTGTGCAGAGGTGTGCAGAGGTGTCTGGGAAATGGGAAAGAGCAAGAGTCCAGGTGGGGGAGCTGTCGTGAATCACGGCTCACTTTTTCAGATCCAGCTAGAATGGGAGCCCATCTGTCCTATATTTTGGAATGTGGAGTGGTTTCAGATGCCAAATGACATTAGCAGGCAAATGGCCATAGAAGGTATGATTGGATCAGGTCTGATATGCAGAGAGGTAGCAGGCATGGAGAAAGCAGCCTTGGTGATGAGACAGGAAACCTAGGTCTCGATTCAGTCCAGGAAGATGCCTTGTCTTGAGCTTGGTTATCAGCTGCAGTTCAGCAGTCTCTCTTTCTAGTCTCCCTTTGAAATTCCTTTGTAAGATAACTGTTGCTTTTAGGTCAGTGATTTAATGTCCTGACGGGTTAAAAAGTCTCCCCTCCCTCCATTGTTTTCTGAATGTTGTGGTTTCTGATGTCAGACTTGCGCCCATGATATCCTTGAGTGAAACAGGAGGCATTCTCCGCCTGGAGTTCCTTGCCAGATGGCTCCACCAGAGGGCTCTCTATTCCCAGCAGCAGCAGACCAGGTTAACCAAGCTGAACTAGCAAAGGGCATTATGGGAGGCGGGTGGGGTGGAAAATGCGCTCAAGTTTCAGGTATGGCGCCCCCGTATGGATTTCCAGGCAAGACACAGCCAGAAGAGGGGTGTCCCCTGCTGGCTTCTGCAGAGAACGCCTGGACTTCCTGGGTGCTCTCCCATCCGAGCACCGTGCCAGTCAGGCAGCAGGCTGACCCTTCCAGCCAGGGCAGCAGCAGGAGTCGCAGATCAGTGGGAAAGGCCTGGACATCCTGCTGGAAGGGACGTCCCCATCTCAGCGGCTCCCCAGATGATTTAGTCCTACTGGCTAGTCCACGGTTAGTCCCACGGAAAGCTGACGTTCTAAATAAAAATTTGGTTGGTCTTAAAGGTGGCACTTGACTCCTGCTTTGTTCAACAGCATAACTCTGACCTCAGTTTGGGTTTGGGGCATTCTGCATCACTTCTTTGCTGGGGGTCAGCTGGATCAGTGCCATTAATTGGAGGGGGGAGCAGGTCCTGCGTGGTGCAGATTAGCAGAGCCAGTTTTCACAGGCAGAAGCAATTTCTTGATTGCATTTCGAATGCAGACAGTTTGACAAAGCCCTGTGTTTACGCCCTTCTCACACAAATGGGCTTTCCTCCCCCCCCCGCCCCCCCCCCAGGACTGAAGTGTTTATGAAGCCGCTGAGTGAAGCAGCTCAGGGTGGAGGGGTGGGGGCTCTGCAAGTTGCCTCTTCTGATTCCTCCCTTCCCCCCCCCAGCCTTCAGAGGGCAGTGAAGCCTCAGGATGTAAATCTGGGACTTTCAGTCTTGGGGAAGGGAAAAGCTGTATGTAGTCAGATGTATAAGTTGGACTTCAGGGAAGCAAATTTTGACAGACTTAAAGTTACACTGGGTATAATCCCATGGCCAGAAATACTTAAGGAGAAGGGGATTCAGGAAGGGTGGGAGTTTCCTAAAAGCGAAATGTTGAAGGCCCAATCACAAACCATTCCTAAGAGGAGGAAAACTGGGAGGAGCCTAAAGAGCCAAGGTGGCTCCATAAACAGCTCTCTAAGGACCTGAGAAATACAGAAGACTCATTTAGGAAATGGAAAGAGGGCCTTAAAGCCAAGGACGAACATAAACAAATCACCAGGGCTTGCTGAGAAAGAGTTAGGAAAGCTCAGTATGACCTTAGGCTAGCAAGAACAACAAAAAGAGTTCTTATATAGAAAGAAAGAAAAAGAGCAAGGACATGATAGACCCCTTGTGGAGACAGGAAAGTGAAATTGTGACAGGTGATGAAGAGAGGGCAGAACTGCTCAGTTCCTACTTTTCCTCAGTCTTCTCTTCTGAGGGAAACGATGCTCAACTTGGCATAACTTGGGACATCATAAATAGATCCCTCCTGGAGGGGCGCTTTCCAACACCTCTGAAAGAGGCTTTGGTCCGCCCCCTCCTGAAAAAATGTACAGCAGACCCGGCCGAATTGGCAAACTACCGACCGGTGTCTAATTTACCGGTTTTAGGTAAAATTATTGAGAGGGCAGTGGCGTCGCAGCTGCAGAGATTTCTGGATGACGCTTCCATCCTAGACCCGTGCCAGTCTGGCTTCCGTCCGGGCCATGGGACGGAGACAGTGCTGGTCGCCTTGGTAGATGACCTCCAGCGGCAACTGGATCGAGGTGGCGTCACGGTGGTGATGCTGTTAGATCTGTCGGCGGCGTTCGATACAGTTGACGATCAGCTACTGACCCGCCGCCTCGCCGACATAGGGGTTAGGGGGTTGGCCCTACAATGGCTTTCCTCCTTCCTAAAGGGTCGGGGACAAAGGGTGGCAATCGGGAGCGAGCGGTCCCAGAGGCGCACACTAGACTGTGGGGTGCCCCAGGGAGCAGTTCTCTTCCCGATGTTATTTAACATCTATATGCGCCCCCTTGCCCAGATTGCCCAGAGGTTTGGGCTGGGTTGCCATCAATATGCAGATGACACCCAGCTCTATCTGCTAATGGACGTCCGGCCTGGCTGCGCCCCAGGGAATCTGGATCAGGCATTGCAGGCTGTGGCAACGTGGCTTAGGCTGAGTGGGCTGAAGCTGAACCCGATGAAGACAGAGGTCCTTCGCGTGGGCCACGGTGCTCTGGGGAGGGAAATACCTCTCCCGGTTTTCGACGGTGCACCGCTGAAAGTGGCACCCCAAGTCAAGAGCCTGGGAGTTCTACTGGAGCCTTCATTATTAATGGCCCAGATAGCAGCCACTGCCAAGTCAGCGTTTTTTCACCTGAAGCGGGCAAGGCAGTTGGCCCCTTTCCTAGAGCGTCGGGACCTCGCAGCAGTGATTCACGCGACGGTCACCTCAAGACTGGACTACTGTAATGCCCTCTACATGGGGCTGCCTTTGTGTCGAACCTGGAAGCTGCAGCGGGTGCAGAATGCGGCGGCTAGGCTGTTATTAGGACTCCCGAAATGGGAGCATATATGGCCGGGGCTGCGCGAACTGCACTGGCTGCCAGTTACATACCGGGTTCACTACAAAGTGCTGGTTATGACCTTTAAAGCCCTATATGGCTGAGGACCTGCCTACCTGAGGGACCGTCTTTCCCCATACGAGCCCCAGAGAGCACTGAGGTCAGCAGGGAAGAACAAACTGACTATCCCTGGGCCAAAAGAGGCCAAACTGCAGAACACCCGCGTACGGGCCTTCTCCGTTGCAGCTCCATGCCTGTGGAACCAGCTCCCAGAAGAGGTGCGGGCCCTGCGGAGTCTTGACCAATTCCGCAGGGCCTGCAAGACCTTCCTTTTTAGGCTGGCTTTTACAGATTGCTGATTAATGATCGCTAAACAAATGGATCCGCCAAAATGATTTTGCCTCAGGGATCTTCACTATCACATAAACTGACAGAAATAGCGCCAGGAACATCACTGTTACTGTCAAATTATGTTAAATGTGAATTGTGGAACTGGGTGGCCAAAAGGCTGTGTGGCCAAAAGGCTGTGTGAGACAAAAGGCTGGACTAGATGGACCCTCACTGGTCTGACCCAGCAGGGTTCTTCTGATGTTCTCCTCAGGGAAAGGCCTCAGCCTCTCTGCTCTGTTGTTGTCCCTCCAGAGGAACTGGGTGGCCTCTGTGTGAGACAGGAGGATGGACTAGATGAACCCTCACTGGTCTGATCCAGCAGGACTTTTCTGATGTTGTTCTCAGGGGAAGGCCTCAGCCTCTCTGCCTTGTTGTTGGCTCTCCAGAGGAACTGGCTGGCCACTGTGTGAGACAGGAGGCTGGACTAGGTGGACCCTCACTGGTCTGACCCAGCAGGGTTCTTCTGATGTTCTTCTCAGGGGAAGGTCTCAGCCTCTCTGCTCTGTTGTTGTCCCTCCAGAGGAACTGGGTGGCCACTGTGTGAGACAGGAGGATGGACTAGATGAACCCTCACTGGTCTGATCCAGCAGGACTTTTCTGATGTTCTTCTCAGGGGAAGGCCTCAGCCTCTCTGCCTTGCTGTTGGCTCTCCAGAGGAACTGGCTGGCCACTGTGTGAGACAGGAGGCTGGACTAGATGGACCCTCCCTGGTCTGACCCAGCAGGGCTCTTCTGATGTTCTTCTCAGGGGAAGGCCTCAGCCTCTCTGCTCTGTTGTTGTCCCTCCAGAGGAACTGGTTGGCCAGTGTGTGAGACAGGAGGCTGGACTTGATGGACCCTCCCTGGTCTGACCCAGCAGGGCTCTTCTGATGTTCTTCTCAGGGGAAGGCCTTGGCCTCTATGCCTTGTTGTTGGGCCTCCAGAGGAACTGGGTGGCTGCTATGTGAGACAGGAGGCTGGACTAGATGGACCCTCCTTGGTCTGATCCAGCAGAGCTCTTCTTATGTTCTTATGAAGGCCTCAGCCTTTCTGCCCTGTTGTTGTCCCTCCAGAGGAACTGGGTGGCCACTGTGTGAGACAGGAGGCTGGGCTAGATGGACCCTTCCTGGTCTGGTCCAACAGGGCTCTTCTAATGCTCTCTCTCTCTTTCTCATATAAAACCCTCTTCCTGTAATTTAGATTGAGATAGTTTTGTTTGCCAAGAAGCAAACATTTACTATTTCCTATAAATTCCACTTGAATGACTGCATGGAAATTGTTGATTTCAGCGTCTGCAATTATGCCATCACATGAAAAAAGTAGCAAATAATCAAAATCAACATTAAGGTAAACAACAGTGTATGAGGCCAGAATGTTAACTCTTAGCAGCAGCACGAGAAGAGTGGGGAAGGGAGATACAGCCATTATGCCCTTACTGGAGAAGGGGTGGGTGGCTGGGTGGGTGGGTGCTCTCTCCCCTCACCAACACTAGTCCTTCACCCCCTGCCCTCCAGCTGCCCACTGGTCTTTCTCCTGCCAGGCAGAGACAGTCTGTAGCTATTTCCAGACCCGCCGTCCAGGTAGGTGCGTTACTCAGGCCGTCTCTCTTTCTGAACATCTTCAATACAGCTGTGCGGCTTCATTTTCCTGGGAGTTCCTGGGGAGTGACCAGAGCTTGCCTAGGATACTGGACCACCCCCCAGGACTGGGCCAGCCTTGACCACAGAGTCGCTTGGGGGTAGGGTAGGGTTGCCAACCCCTAGGTGGGGGCAGGGGATCCCCTGATTTGGAGGCCCTCCCCCCGCTTCAGGGTCATCAGAAAGAGGGGGGTAAGGGAAGGGAAATGTCTGCTGGGAACCTCATTATTCCCTATGGAGATTTATTCCCATAGAGAATAATGGAGAATTGATCCGCGGATATCTGAGGCTCTGGGGGGGGGGCTTTTTTTTTAGGTAGAGGCACCAGATTTTCAGTATAGCATCTAGTGCCTCTCCCCAAAGTACCCTCCAAGTTTCAAAAAGATTGGGCTAGGGGGTCCAATTCTATGAGCCCCCATCCGTCATGATTTCCTATGGAAGGAAGGCATTTCAAAGGTGCGCAGTCCCTTTAAATATGATGGCCAGAATTCCCTTCAGAGTTCAATTGTGCTTGTCACAACCTTGCTCCTGGCTCCACCCCAAAGTCCCCAGATATTTCTTGAATTGGACTTGGCAACCCTAGCGTAGGGTTGCCAATCCCCAGGTGGGGGCAGGGGATCCCCCAGATTGGAGGCCCTTCCCCCACTTCAGGTCATTGGAAAGTGCGGGTGGGAGAGGGGAATGTCTGCTGGGCACTCCATAATTCCCTAAGGAGGCAGATTCCCATAGAGTATAATGGAGAATCGATCTGTGGTTATCTGGGGCTCTGGGAGGGCTGTTTTTTGGGTAGAGGCACCAAATTTGCAGCATGACATCCAATGCCTGTCCTCAAAACACCCTCCAAGTTTCAAAAATATTGGACCAGGAGATCCAATTTTGTGAGCCCCAAAAGAAGGTGCCCCTATCCTTCATTATTTCCAATACAGGGAGGTCAAGGAAAAGGTGTGCGGTTCCTTTAAATGTGATTGCCAGAACTCCCTTTGGAGCTCATTGATGCTTGTCACACCTTTGGTCCTGGCTCCACCCCTAATGTTTCTTGGCTCCACCCCCAAAGTCCCCAGATATTTCTTGAATTGGACTTCGCAACCCTACAGTCAGGAAGTTCTTCCTAATGTTGAGCTGGAAACTCTTGATTTAATTTCAACCCATTGGTTCTGGTCCTGCCTTCTTGGGCCACAGAAAACAATTCTGAACCATCCTCTATATCAGGGGTCTTCAACTCCTGGTCCATGTCCTGTTAGCAACTGGGCTGTGAGTTGTATAATTATTTTATTATATATTACAATGTAGTAGTAGTAATAATAATAATAATAATAAGAAGACATTGGATTTATAGCCTGCTCTCCACTCCGAATCTCAGAGTCACTCATGATCTCCTTTATCCTCCTCCCCCACAACAGACACCCTGTGAGGTGGGTGGGGCTGGAGAGGGCTCTCACAGCAGCTGCCCTTTCAAGGACAGAGTCTCAGAGCGGCTCAAAATCTCCTTTCCCTTCCTCCCCCACAACAGACACCCTGTGAGGTGGGTGGGGCTGGAGAGGGCTCTCACAGCAGCTGCCCTTTCAAGGACAGAGTCTCAGAGCGGCTCAAAATCTCCTTTCCCTTCCTCCCCCACAACAGACACCCTGTGAGGTGGGTGGGGCTGGAGAGGGCTCTCACAGCAGCTGCCCTTTCAAGGACAACCTCTGCCAGAGCTATGGCTGACCCAAGGCCATTCCAGCAGCTGCAAGTGGAGGAGGGGGGAATCAAACCCGGTTCTCCCAGATAAGAGTCTGCACACTTAACCACCACACCAAAATAAAGTGTACAATTGGATCATCCCAAAATCATTGCCCCGGTCTGCTGAAAAATTGTCTTCCACAAAACCGGCCCTGGTGCCAAAAAGGTTGGGGACCACTGCTCTAGATGACAGCCCTTCAGTGCCTGAAGATGGTGATCCTATCACCTCTCAGCTGCCTCCTCTCCAGGCTAAACATCCCCAACTCTCCTCATAGGACTTGTTCTCCAGACCCCTCACCGCCTTTGTCGCCCTCCTCTGGACCCCTTCCAGCTCATCTTATCCTTCCATATCCTTCCTGTGTGCCTTGTGGAGATCCTGCTGAAGCTGTTTGCAGCTTGGAGTTGCCAAGGCAGGAGTGTGGTGCAAATGGCCCAGAGGGGTGCAGACTCGGGCCAAAGGGCTCCTCTCTGCAGAAGAAGAAAGCAGTGGGCAGCACTGGCCTGCTGTTTAAGTGGCGTGAAAGACCAGCGCCGGCAGGTGACTGGGGCATGGCCTGCCAAACTAGTTTTCACCTCTTGCAGGAATCCTTTTGTTATCTCTGCTACCAGTGGGCTTTGGGGGGGAAAGTGGAAATATTTTGATGACAACTCTGCTAGCCATCGCTAAGATTGAAATTGCTTCAATGTGGGGAGATAAAAGCCCACCTTCTTTACCATCCTGCTAAAATGAGGTGTGGGGATGTTTTTGCCCATTGCAAAATTACTAGTTGTCATCTCGTGCCTAACTTACAAAATTACCAAGATAAATTTACAGCAGTATGATTTCCAGTAGTATCATATTTAACTTAGCAAAATGTGGTTCCAAATAAGGCTTATTATTTGGACTTGCTATTGTTCTAATACAGGTCACTCCTTATTTGTATCCTGTCAGTAGCAAATATGTCTTTGTCTTTGCTTGAAGGTAAGGTCATATCGGTTTGGTGTATGTTAAAAATAAAGATTATTTCAAACAAACAAAAAACCCTCTTCCCAGCTGCAATTGAGTAGGTTGAAAATCTAGATATTCATATTTAGGGGGATATTGCTCAAGCTGTCTGCCTAATTGTTGTATCAACTTGGTTCCCTATTTTATATTATTATGTTTCCTGTGAGCAATTCTGCCATATGATCAATAAAATAAATAGTGAAGAAGTGACTACAGTGATGCACAAATTTTGTTACTCTGGCTCTTTTCGGCAATGAGAGCATGTACTCAGGACTGTCCTCCTCCTGTACGCCAAGGATTTATAGAATCATAGAGTTGGAAGGGGCCATAGAGATCATCTAGTCCAACCCCCTGCTCCAATGAAGGGGAGCTCCCCACCTTCCTAGGCAGCTGATCTGATGCCATGCCTCATATAATGTTGTGCCCAGACCCATCATCCACACACTGCCACAGAACCCTAAACCTAAGCAAACCGCAAAATCCTCACCAAAGCAAACAGCCCTCGTTTAGAAGGATATTAAAGAGGAATGGGGTGGGGGGGAGAAGGAGGAGGAGGAGGGAGAATGAAGCACTCTTCGGGTGCCATCTGTCAGAGCTTTACTCTGCTCTGGTGAGAACTCACCTGGAGTCTTGTGTTCAGTTTTGGGCACCACATTTTAAGAAGGATATAGACAAGCTGGAAGGGATCCAGAGGAGGGCGACGAAGATGGTGAGGGGTCTGGAGACCAAGTCCTATGAGGAAAGGCTGAAGGAGCTGGGGATGTTTAGCCTGGAGAGGAGGCAGCTGAGAGGTGATAGGATCACCATCTTCAAGGACTTGAAGGGCTGTCATATAGAGGATAGGGTGGAATTGTTTTCTGTGGCCTCGGAAGGTGGGAGCAGAACCAATGGACTGAAATTAAATCAAAAGAGTTTCCGGCTCAACATCTGGAAGAACTTCCTGACCGTTAGAGCGATTCCTCAGTGGAACAGGCTTCTTCCTTGGGAGGTGGTGGGCTCTCCTTCCTTGGAGGTTTTTAAGCAGAGGCTAGATGGCCCTCTGAGAGCAGTGAAGATCCTGTGAATTTAGGGGGAGGCGTTTGTGAGTTTCCTGCATTGCGCAGGGGGTTGGACTAGATGACCCTGGAGCTCTAGGATTCTATGACATACCAGCCTGTCCTGGGGAGGGAAATCCTGTGGAGCTCCCCAGAGGAAGGAGAAAGCTGGGGGGGAGGAGCTGAGCAGGAAGCTGGGCCTGTGCTGAGCCCCACACGCATTCCCCCCAGGGACCCCACTGCTCCATCCCACACGGAGCCCCGTGCTGAAGCCCAGAATGGAGAGGGGATCCTGCAGCTGGAACAATATCTGGGGTTCGGGGGGGATTCTAACTTTATACCCACCCCCAAGAAACGTGAAGATAAACTGGGAAATAAGATCCTTCTCAAAACAGTTTGGAGTGAGACCACAAGTTTTAAATCTCACAAGGAGATCAATAAGCTAACCATTGCATTGGAAAGAAGAGGGGGAAATATCAATTACTGCCTTTCTGGATCAAAGGAATGCTGTGGGCATCGTTTATCTTGATTTCAGGAAGGCTTTTGAGAAGGTTCTGCATAATATGCTTGTTGACAAGTTGGTAAAATGTGGTATGGATCTTATTACTGTTAAGTGGATTTTTAACCGGTTGACAGATGGCACCCAAGGAGCGCTTTGTGAACGCTTCCTCGTCTCCTTGGAGAGGCGTGACAAGTGGAGGGCCTCAGGAGCTGGTCCTGGCCCCACGTTGTTCAGTATCTCTTTAAATGATTTGGATGGAGGGATAGAGGGGATGCTCATTAAATCTGCAGATGACAGGGAATTGGGAGGGGTCCCAAGTACAGCGGAAGACAGAATCAAGATAAAAGATGATCTTGACAAGATGGAAAACTGGGCTAAAACGAACAAAATGAATTTCAACAGAGATAAATGTCAAGTTCTGCATTCATGTCTGAAAAATCAGATGCACAATTCTAGGATGGGAAAGGCTTGTCTTGACAGTAGTGCATAAGGAGAGGACCTAGGGATCTTATTGGACCATACATGGAACATGAGTCAACAGTGTGATGCGGTAGCTAAAAAGGCTAATGCAATTTTGGGCTACATCAACAGAAGTCTAGTGTCCAAGTCATGTGAAGCAATGGCATCACTTTACTCTGCTCTGGTTAGACCTCACCTGGAGTATTGTGTTCAGTTTTGGGCACCACATTTTAAGAAAGATATAGACAAGCTGGAACGGGTTCAGAAGAGGGCAACTGAGATGGTGAGGGGTCTGGAGACCAAGACCTATGAAGAAAGGTTGAAGGAGCTGGACATGTTTAGCCTGGCGAGGAATCATAGAATCCTAGAGTTGGAAGGAACCTCCAGGGTCATCTAGTCCAACCCTCTGAACAATGCAGGAAACTCACAAACACCTCCCCCTAAATTCATAGGATCTTCATCACTGTCAGATGGCCATATAGCCTCTGTTGAAAAACCTCCAAAGAAGGAGAGCCCACCACCTTCCAAGGAGGAAGCCTGTTCCACTGAGGAACCGCTCTAACAGTCATAGAATCCTAGAGTTGGAAGGAACCTCCAGGGTCATCTAGTCCAACCCCCTGAACAATGCAGCAAACTCACAAACACCTCCCACAAAAGGCAGCTGAGAGGTGATATGATCCCCATCTTCAAGTACTTGAAGGGCTGTCATTTAGAGCAGTGTTTCCCATTTGCAGGGTCGCAACCTGGTACCAGGCCATGGAAGCCTCAATACTGGGTTGCCAGGAGCAGCCTGGCAGCCCCCTCCCCGCTCCCCTCTCTATCTTCAGTCCTGCATGCCGTGCTGCGCTCCAGCCCCTGCCCCCCACTTGTAGCACTCAGAGAGCACTACAGACACTGCACACTGGCCAGAAGCCCTCCCTTGTCCCTCTCCGATGTTCGGAAACATCAGAGAGGGCGGGGAAAGCCCCTGGCCGGCATGCAGTGTCTGTATCCCTCCCTGATCGTCCTCGACCCAGAGGATGATCAGGGAGCAATACTGTGAGTGTGTGCTGGCCAGAAGCCCTCCCCCATCCCTCTCTGATGTTCAGAAACATGAGAGGGCGGGGAAAGCTCCTGGCCGACGTGCAGTCTCTGTATTGCTCCCTGAGCATCCTCCGCCTGAAACACAGGAAAGGAACCGGGCCACGGAGGGGAAAAGTTTGGGAAACCCTGATCTACAGGATGGGGTGGAATTGTTTTCTGTGGCCCCAGAAGGTAGGATCAGAACCAATGGGTTGAAATTAAATCAAAAGAGTTTCTGGCTCAGCATTAGGAAGAACTTCCTGACTGTTAGAGCGATTCCTCAGTGGAACAGGCTTTCTCGGGAGATGGTGGGCTCTCCTTCCTTGGAGTTTTTTCAACAGAGGCTAGATGGCCATCTGACAGCAATGAGGATCCTGTGAATTTAGGGGGAGGTGTTTGTGAGTTTCCTGCATTGTGCAAGGGGTTGGACTAGATGACCCTGGAGGTCCCTTCCAACTCTATGATTCTATGACTGTTTGAGTGGTTCTTCAGTGGAACAGGCTTCCTCCTCGGAAGGTGGTGGGCTCTCCTTCCTTGGAGGTTTTGAAGCAGAGGCTAGATGGCCATCTGGCAGCAATGGGGATCCTGTGAATTTAGGGGGAGGTGTTTTTGAGTTTCCTGCGTTGTGCAGGGGGTTGGACTAGATGACACTGGAGGTCCCTTCCAACTCTATGATTCTATGATTCTTCAGGAGGTGGTGGGCTCTCCTTCCTTGGAGGTTTTCAAGCAGAGGCTAGATGGCCATCTGACAGCAATGAAGATCCTGTGAACTTAGGCAGATCATGAGAGGGAGGAAAGGAAGGTATCAGGCAGTGTTTAGTTCTTGTGGCCCTTTCTTACATGCCCAGGGGAATGCCAGTCACCAAGCTGTGGTCAGCAAGGATGTGTTTCTCTGGGTCAGACTGACCTGGGATCCCAGAAGTTTTTTTGCTTTTCTCTGGGCACGGAGCCTGCAGGGGTCACTAATCTGGTCCTCTGGTTATATATATTTTATTGGAATTTTAAGAAACAGGATAAGGAAATACAAAGGGGAAAGGGAAATGTTATTTCGACATAAACTCTGCATCATTAGTTTACAGACGTTTCTCATAGTCTACAAAGATTTACAATCTTTAGATTATAAATAATAATTTGCTAATATCAACACTAACATATCAAAACTGAGGAATTACAAGTATGTGTCATATAAGAGTCAGATCTGTGTCTTCAGCCATTCAACTAATCTGGTCCTCTGTTGTCCCCTTCCCAGAGCTGTTCTCCCCATGGCCCACAGAGCCCTCTGCAACCCCTTCCCGCCCCCAAAGCTCCAGTCAGCTCAGGCACCCGGGGAGCATGGTGGAGGCTGTGGCAAGACGTTGGCTGCATCAGGCTGGCAACCCGACATTTGAGAAGCCCGTGGTGGGCAAGCTGTGCCCGCAAGAGCCAGTCAGTAGCTCTTCTCTTCTCAGTGCTTCCGAAGCCACACGGGCATCAGGAGTCACAGCCAGGGGGCTCACAGCCCTGCTTTCCTTAGCACTGCTTGTGATGCAAAAGATGTTCTGCACACACACACACACACACAGCTAGACTGAAGTGTTTGTGAGTCAAAGGCTAGCCAGACCGGGGCTGCCACGAGCAGAAGTGTCCCGAGAACTTGAGCAAGGGAGTCCTCCTTTGGTGGTCTGAGGATCCGTGGCTCAGCAGTGCAGGGTGAGGGGGAAGGTCCCACCTCATGCAGCCCCCCCCCCAGGCCTTTTCCCTTCAGAGGCGGGAGGGGGGGGCTACGGGAGTTTCTACCAAGAGGCCAGCTCAGCAGCAAGCAGCTTCATGGAAGGAAGGGGCTGTGGTTTCCTGCTACTGCATCTGATTTGAACACAGAAAGTCCCAGGTTGATCCCAGACAGCATCTCTAGATAAGCAGCAGGGGATGCAGAATTTATTACATTTATTTTTATCCATTGGGGAGGGGAGAAGAAGAAGAAGACTGCAGATTTATACCCCACCCTTCTCTCTGAATTAGAGTCTTAGAGCAGCTTACAATCTCCTTTACCTTCCCCCTCCCCACAACAGACACCCTGTGAGGTGGGTGGGGCTGAGAGAGCTCTGACAGAAGCTGCCCTTTCAAGAACAGAGTCTCAGAGCAGCCTACAATCTCCTTTCCCGTTCTTCCCCACAACAGACACCCTGTAAGGTGGGTGGGGCTGAGAGAGCTCTCGCAGAAGCTGCCCCTTTCAAGGACAACCTCTGCCAGAGCTATGTCTGACCCAAGGCCATTCCAGCAGGTGCAAGTGGAGGAGTGGGGAATCCAAGCCGGTTCTCCCAGATAGGAGTCCACTCACTTAAGCACTACACCAAACTGGAAAGACCTCAGCCTGAGATCCTAGAGCAGGGCAGGTCCCCAGACGTTTTGGGAGACTGCAGGCGCCTTGGGAATCCTGGCACAGTGGGATGGACTGTCCATCACGGACACACCCACCAAATGGCTGTCCAGAAAGAGCTGCCCCAGGAGGCACAACCAGCCACAACACGTTGTTGGTCCTCAAGGTGCGGCTGAACTGCGACTTTGTCCCGCTGCCCGCCTGGATCATGCCGTCTGCTGTGTCTTTCCATCTGGGGGATGGCTCCTCTGAGGAGGTCAGGAGCCTCTCGCACTGCTGCCGTTGTGCAAATTGTGCCAAATAGAACTGCTCAGGGGGGCATTTGGCTAAACTGAATACGGCTGCAGTAGAGCAGAAGGAAGGGTGCTTTTATAAAGGAGGCACCATTGTGGCTTATTGTCTTTTTATCCTACTGGGATTATTACACTAGAATCTTGCTGCTACTGAGTTGCCCTCTAATGCTGCAATTCTGTTGTCCTTTTTTCCCTTTTTCTTTTGCACATGTCAGGTTTGATAGTTTTGCCTTGTCTCTAATTTTTGCAGTCTTCAGCAAGAACAACCAGCTTTAAATAAGTAAATGAAACTCCCAGGGGGATCCCAAACCACATGGCCTCAGAGCACTTCAGGAGTTTTGCTGAAGTCCAGATGACACACACACACACCACCACAAAAGGCAGGCTGGAGGGATGAGGCTGGAGGGATGAGGCCAATCATAGTTCTAAGTTTATCAAAGTTTGCCTTTCTGAAGTCCAACCTATAAGTCTGGCTACGTATAGCTTTTCCCTTCCCTTAGACTATAAAGCGCAGCTCCTGAACCTTTCTGAGAGTTCCCCTCCTCCTTCCCACCTTGTCCATTGAATAGTAGGTGCAGCTTCATAACAATCCCTGGATGAGCTCCACCACCTCTTTTTCTACCAAGCGACCCCTGTCTGCACCATGGATTCCTGGACCTCTGAATGGTAATGATATTTCCCCCAAATCCCTGCCGTAGCAAATCCCCCATATTTTCTTTAAGTTTGGGCGCTTGTTTCCAGTGTGAATCTATTTTCTGTATGTGTAGATTACCTTATTATTTCCTATTAATAAAACAACCTCCCTTGGTTAAGCAACAGTCTGGTTAATTCTGAGAGTTCTCTAAGGAACAATCCTGGTAGACAACTGGTGTAAAGATCCCCTGTTACTGCCTCTTGCGAAGCTTAAAGTCTCCTTTAAGAGCAAATATTCCCCCCTCCAATATTAGGACCCCCCCCCCAATTCTAAGAGCCCCAGAGACGGAACCGACTGGTGCTTGCACAGGGGACCTTTCCTTTCCTTCCCCCAATTCTGGTAACAACTGGCAGGAAGATGAAGATCTGGGAGCGGAGCCTGACGTCCTGCCTGCCAGTGGAGGGGTGAACGTGGAGAGGGAGAGCTACCTGGAGGAACTGGTTGTTGTAGCTTGGAAGTCAGCTGGCCCTGCCTGGTGTTCTCCTTTGCCTCCAACAAAGGACTCTGTTATGTGGGTGGACTCAAGGGAAGACTCTGGGTGTTCCTGCTTGGCTCAGCCATACGGACTGGGCTTCCTTCGGGACTTGAGAAAAAAGAGCTGCGGGATCCAGATCTCTGCCGCCCTGAACCAATCACAAGCCCCCACCAGTTTGAATGACCCAATAACATGCTTGCGTGGGAACCCAGGGAGGTATAAAGGTCTGGCCCCATTAGCCCCGCTCTTAGTCTTGTAATGTAGCCTCATAAATGCTACTTCTGTTAAAGAGCTTGTTATCACTCATCCTGCAGCTCCTCCATGCACAGAAGCCACTAGACAATAGACTCCCACACCACAACAGCTGTTTCCCCAAGAAGCACACGCCTTGAAGGCCACCCTCACCCTCTCCCGCCTGAGACAAGGACACTGTTTTTCCTGACCTCTCTCAGGTTCCTGTTTCTGTCAGCTACTCAGCTGTTGTAGCTCTGCACATCTTATGGGGGGTGTGTGGCATGCCTGTACAAACAAGCCGAACAGCCCACCCTGCCCCACCCAAAAATTTGTGTTCTCTTTCACTAACAACATTTATCCCATGAATGACAATTTTTAAAAAAACCCACTCGGATTTCATGTTTAATTGAAGTTTCTGGGTATGATTTCAGGCTCAATTAATGGTGTGCTTCTGCTGTTCCCGGTGTGCATCGATAATCTTTAATTATGAGGGCAATTAGCAGCTTCCATAAGGGCTCCCAGGCAGGGCCCAGGCCATGAAACATTGCAGTTAACAAGAGCAGAACATCGATGGATCATAGAATCGGAGAGTTGGAAGGGACCTCCCCGGTCATCTAGTCCAACCCCCTGCACAACGCAGGAAACTCACAATACCTCTTTAGCTTGGAGAAACGTCAACTGCGGGGTGACATGATAGAGGTTTACAAGATAATGCATGGAATGGAGAAAGTAGAGAAAGAAGTACTTTTCTCCCTTTCTCACAATACAAGAACTCGTGGGCATTCGATGAAATTGCTGAGCAGACAAGTTAAAACGGATAAAAGGAAGTACTTCTTCACCCAAAGGGTGATTAACATGTGGAATTCACTGCCCCATTTGTTCCTGCTTTTTTTAGTTTTAAATTTTTATAAGTTTTCCAGAAAAGTAAAGGGAGCAGGGAAAAAGGGAAATAGAAAATTAGATATAAACATCAGTATCAATGTAGTTTAGCCTGTACTGAAATATTTCCTTAAAATCACAGCTTGTCAAATATTATTATCACTTTACTCAGTGTCAACCATTAAAACATTTTTTGGGGGGATGGGTTAAAAGTTAAGTTTCTTTCTGTCACATTTTGGTTTTTTTAAATTAAATTACTCATTTTACCCACCTTGGAAGGATGGAAGGCTTAGTCAACCTCGAGCCGGCTACCTGAAAACTGGCTTCCGCCAGGGATCGAACTCAGGTCGTGAGAGCTCAGACTGCAGCCCTGCAGCTTTAACACTCTGCATCACATGGCACCAGAGGGGGCCCCAAATCAATGCAGAGAAAAGGCTGAGCAAGAAATATGCCTTCCTGCCTTCCTTCCTTCCTTCCTTCCTTCCTTCCTTCCTTCCTTCCTTCCTTCCTTCCTTCCTTCCTTCCTTCCTGTTGGGGCGACTGATGCTCAGGTGTTGTTTTGGCACTGAAAGGGCAACAGGGCAGTCCTGGAAAAGGCTTAAAAGCAGCAGAAATCAGATGTGTCCAGAAGGCACGAGAAAGATTTCCTGTATCATTCAGCTGTCTCCATCAGGTGAGGCAGCACAGAAATGCTGTCAGTCAGTGAAGTTCCCTTTCTCCCCCCCCCCCGCCCCCCGCCACCAACACTGGGCACTTCCCCCCAGCACAGAGGCCGGGGCTGCAACCCATGGGGACTTTGGCCTGCCCGTGCCCGACCCCTGGGGGGATGTCCAGTGGGGGGATGTGACCTGAGCTGGAGCGACTTGGGCACTACCATCACCTGCCTGTGCCAGCCATGACCACCAGGCCCACCCCAGCAGTGTCTGGAGCTGGGTTTCCTCCTCCAGCTGCAGAAGGGGCATGGCTGCCTCCTTGGGAGAGGTGTCTGGGGGTCTGGACAGCACAGAGCAGCAAAGCAAAAGGTCACACCCGGCTCTGGGAATACAGGCAGCTTGGGCAGGGGGGGAGGACAGATGGGGGGGCCAGAAGTTGGTGCCACCTGCAGGAAGGTTCCGCGTTGCACCTGGATCAAGTCAGGTCAGAGTCCCCCCAGGTCCACCTTCCCCCAGAGCCGGGTCAGGAAAGAAGCCAGGCCCCACAGGGGTGGGCGAGGAGGTCCATCCATCCATCCCACAGCAGCCTGCTGGAGCAAAGGGCCTGTCTCTCCCTCCTCCACCTCCACCCCTGTGGGGAGCTCCAAAACGGCAGGGAGGGGGAAGTTCCCTTTAAATATCACATAATTTGTTCAGAGGCAATTGGAATTTGCATTATTAATACATTCTTTAACCTTTGCACGAGGCTCTTCTGTCATTCCTGATTGCTTCTTCTCTCGCCTTTCCCCTCTTCACTGAATATGTAACTAATTCTGGCTGTCACTTGCTCTTCCTGGGAGGGATTTGAACCGCTGGCAGGGCTGCTGTGTTCTGAGTGGGGCTCTTGTTCAAGGACACTCCGGGCCCTTCCCTGACCCAGCACCCCCAGCTCACAAGGAAGTCCTGGGAGGGAGGAGCCCGCCCCACCCTGAGAGCTCCTCCAGGGGTCATCAAGAAGCCACCAGAGGCCTTCCTGCTCCACCAGAGCCTCAGAGGTGTGGAGGGTGTCCTCTTCTGGATGATGCCGGTCAACAGGCAGGGAGGGATCAAACCAGTGGGTCCAAATGCCAGGCCATGCAAACTGGACCGCCTGTGACATTTCTCCGAGGAAACTCTGCAGGGAAAGCCCAGCAACGCTTTGTGGTGGCAGCTGCAGGTGAGGGAAGAAGGAGAAGGAGGAGGAGGAAGTGGATCAGCTGCAGTAGAAGGTGTTTGGATCTAGAACAGAGCTGCTGGTAAGGTGAGTGAGACTTGAGCTGATTCCGCACTCACCTTTCTCCGGGGCAGGCTTCCGTTTCTGGGCAGAGCAAACTGGCGATTTTGCACCAGTTGCTCCGTGCCGGCATCTTGCGCGGGGCAAACCCACGATTTGCCCCACCGCAGTGTAAACCTGAAAAAACAGGTTTGCACTTCGGCGAGCAAATCGCAGGTTTGCCCCGCACAAAATGCCAGCACGGAGCAACTGGTGCAAAATCGCCAGTTTGCTCTGCCCAGAAACAGAAGCCTGCCCCGGAGAAAGGTGAGTGTGGAATCAGCCTTGCTTTGCTTTTCTAAAACTGCTGGGGAGCATTACCTAGGGCTGCTGTGGGAGGTAACTGTGGAGTGCTTGGTGCCTGCTGGAGAGGGGTTGCTGATTGCTTTTGTGTAGCTGTTGCTGAGTGAGGACAGCTTATTTGTCTGGGGGTAATTGCTGGCCCCACCCTCTGCAGTTGCTCTGGCTGTTGAGTCAGAGGTGGGTGGGGGCTTGAGCCTTTAATTTGCAAGGCTCACTTGGCCTGTGGCTCTTAGCTTGGCGGTTCTGTAGAAAGGTGAGTAGTTACTCACAAGTAGTTGCAAGTGGCAGTTGGTAGTGGGATTTAAAGAGAAGTCAAGATAAAGAAAATTTTGAAATGGATTGCAGCAGTATGGCTGGTGAGGGAGCAGAGGCAGTGATGTGTAAAGACTGGGATGTTTGCATTTCTACCTGAGAGCAGCACGAATTACACTTGCAGCAAGTGTAAGTTAGTGGCCCTGCTGGAGGAGAAGATACAGGGACTGGAGGCACGATTGTCCACACTGCAATGTATAAAGGAAGGTGAAGATTTTCTTGACAAAACGCATGAGGCACTCTTGAAAGGACAAGACGAGGGAGAGGAAAAGGTATCTCAGCAATTAGAAGAGAATCCAACACAGGAGGAGAGTTCCTGGAAAAATGTAACCCGAAGGAGAAAGAAAATCAGGAGATGTTCTGAGCCCCTGCTGCTCAGCAATAGGTTCCAGGATCTCCCCACAGTAACTGATTCGGAACCATTGGAACAAGGCCTACTTCCCCAGCCTCAACGAAGCTTGAAGAAAGTTTCTCAGGATCCTGTGGATAAGAAGCCTGGAGCTTCTGTTCCCCAATATAGGAAGAGGAAGGTGGTGGTGATTGGAGACTCCTTCCTCAGAGGGGTGGAGCCCAAAGTGTGCCGATTGGATTATCATCCCAAGAGGTCTGCTGTCTGCCAGGTGCACACATCCAGCACGTGACAGAAAGGACTGGAAGACTTATCAAGCCCCTGGATTACTATCCTTTCTTGCTGATCCACGTGGGAATGAACGATACTGCCTGTCATAGCCCTGAATGTATTAGAAAAGACTATGTGGCTCTGATTCAGAAGGTGAAGGAGCTGAGCGCACAGGTTGTGTTCTCGTCAGTGCTTCCTGTTGAAGGCTGTGGCTTAGGACGAGAAAGAAGAATACTTCAAATAAACGACTGGCTACATCGATGGTGTCGTCAGGAAAGATTCGGATTTTTGGACCATGGCTTACGCTTTCGAGATGGCGGTCTTCTATCGGGAAATGGTTTGCACCTTACAGCGGTAGGGAAAAGGGTGTTTGGTAACAGCCTTGCTAACCTAATAAGGAGGGCTTTGAACTAAATTGTATGCGGGAGTGAGACAATAATTCAAAGCCTAGTATGATGCCAGAAACTGCGGATAAGAACATTAAAGATTTGCAAAGAGTGGCGCATACGCTAGGTAATGTTAACTTGCAGACTTGTACGGAAACTAAACCCTCGGGATGCATAAAACGTGGATTCCGATGTCTCTACACTAATGCACAGAGTATGGGAAACAAACAAGAGGAACTGGAAATCCAAATAAAAGAAGGAGACTATGACTATGAAGGGGAGGGACGGTGGCTCAGTGGTAGAGCATCTGCTTGGGAAGCAGAAGGTCCCAGGTTCAATCCCCGGCATCTCCAACTAAAAAGGGTCCAGGCAAGTAGGCATGAAAAACCTCAGCTTGAGACCCTGGAGAGCTGCTGCCAGTCTGAGAAGACAATACTGACTTTGATGGATCGTGGGTCTGATTCAGTAGAAGGCAGCTTCATATGTTCATATATTCATATGACATAATAGGCCTTACTGAAACTTGGTGGGTTGACACTCACAACTGGAATATTAGGATTCAGGGGTACAACTTATTTAAAAGAGACAGGGAAATGAGAAAGGGTGGAGGCGTAGCAGTATATGTGAAGGAGGTATATACTTGTGAGGAAATATGTGAATCTGAGCATGGCAGCTCAGCTGAGAGTTTCTGGGTAAAAATAAAAGGAGTAAGAAATAACAGTGATATTATTGTGGGGGTCTGCTATAGACCACCAAGTCAGGCAGAGGACTTGGATGAGATACATCTACAGCAGATTGCAAAGTTCTCCAAGAGAAGGGATACAGTGATCATGGGAGATTTCAATTACCCGGACATCTGTTGGAAGTCCAACTCTGCTAAAAATGAAAAGTCAAATAGATTCCAGACTTGTCTTGCTGACAACTTCCTTTTCCAGAAAGCGAAGACGGAAACAAGGGGATCTGCTATCTTGGATTTGATTCTCACCAACAAGGAAGAATTGATTGAAGAAGTGGAAATAGTGGGCACCCTGGGCAGTTGTGACCATGTGATTTTGGAATTTACAGTCTTAGGGAAGGGGAAAGCTATACATAGTCAGACGTATAGGCTGAACTTCAGAACAGAAAACTTTGATAAACTTAGAACTATGCTGGATAAAATCCCATGGTCAGAAATACTTAGGAGGAAGGGGGTTCAGGAGGGGTGGGAGTTTCTTAAAAGTGAAATACTGAAAGTGCAATCACAGACGATTCCTATGAGAAGAAAAAATGGAAAAAGCCTAAAGAAGCTGAAGTGGCTCCATAAACAGTTCTCTAAAGACTTGAGAAATAAAAAAGACTCCTTTAGGAATTGGAAGGAGGCCTTATAACCAAGGATGAATATAAACAAATCACCAGTGTTTGTACAGAAAAAGTTAGGAAAGCTGAACCTCAGTATGAGCTTAGGCTGGCCAAAGATGCTAAAAACAACAAAATGTTTTTCTTATGTTCAGAGTAAGAAAAAGAGCAAGGACATGGTAGGCCCACTGCGAGGGCAAGAAAGTGAAATTATAACGGGTAATGAAGAGAGGGTGTCAGAACTTAAGAACTTCAAACGGATCCCATACTTGGTTACAAAGTTAGGATTTTATTGAAGAGAACTAAGCACTGGAAAAGGCAAGATAACAGTGATGGCGAGAGCCAGCACCAGCACAATTTTATACACGTAAAGCAAACATCTCACAAAGCCACAATTCACACCGTTACAGGCACATCTGTCTTCTCACCATCACTATCAGTAGAGAGGATGCCTCCCTACTCCGAAGGCCATGCTGCTCGGCTTCAAAGGGTCCCAGTGTGAGAATGTGCAGAGACATAACATAACTCACTCTACAGCCCCAAATATTTTGGATACCAGTGGGGCAAGGTTAATTACTATCCAAGCACTGTGGGTCAAGCAAGGGTTACAACATGGAGTCAGTTTGGTTCAGTAACAAAGCAGCTCTAAGCCACAGTAAGAATACATTACAGCATTGGTCACATTATAGGGAACCAGCATTAAAGATACAAGTTCTGACATACTGCCCCCCCTAAGCGCCCCCTTTCGCGGGGCCAACTTTGGGCTTGTGCGGGTACAGTAGGTGAAACTTTTTCAGCAGTTGCGGAGCGGCTACGTTCTGCGATTCGACCCACTCGTCACAGCTCGGGGGGAAGTGTTTCCACCTGATCAAATAATACAGTTTCCCCCTTTTGACTTTGGAGTCCAGGATCTCCTGGACCTCATGGTGACTCTGACCCCTCACTGTCGTCGGAGGGGGCGGTGGGGCCCTGGGATGGAAGGACGTAGCACCAGGGTCTTTCCGAAGCAAGCTGCAATGAAAAACAGGATGGATCTTACTTAGAGATTTGGGCAGTTCGAGTTCCACGGTCACTTTGTTTATTACCCTTTTTATTTTGAAAGGCCCAAGAAACTTCAGTGCGAGTTTGCGACAGGGCTGGGGAAGGGGAAGGTTTTTTGTGGACAGGAAAACTGTATCCCCCACCTTCAGGTCCCACTCTGGGGAGTGTTTTTTGTCAAACTGCTTTTTGTAGGCTTTTTTCGCTTCCTCCAGGTTTTCCTGAATACCCTTCCAGCCTTCACGGAGGCCCTCCCACCATTGTTGGCAGGATGTGGGTTCGGAGGGGCTGGCGGGGAGGGCGAGAGTGGGAAACGGCTTGCCCTCGTAACCATTGATAATTTGAAAAGGGGAGGTTTTGGTTGAGCTATGGAGGCTATTGTTGTAGCCATATTCTGCAAAGGGGAGGAGATCCACCCAGTTGGACTGTTGGAAATTAATGAAGCAGCGGAGGTACTGTTCCAGAAGACCATTAACCCTCTCCGTCTGTCCGTCCGACTGGGGGTGGTAGGCAGAGCTCAGACCCTGCTCGATGCCAGCGAGTTTGCAGAACTCCCGCCAGAAGTTGGCAACGAACTGCGTTCCGCGGTCGCTAATGACCTTGTCTGGGAACGAGTGTAGGCGGACAATGTGGGTGAAAAAGAGCTGGGCGAGTTTTTTGGCCGTGGGTAGTTTTTTGCACGGGATGAAGTGGGCTTGCTTTGAAAATGTGTCGACTACGACCAGGATGACTGTTTTGCCCTGTGAAGGTGGGAGTTCGACAATGAAATCCATGGAGACTACCGACCACGGTCGGGTGGCAGTAGGAAGGGGAACCAGGTGGCCCGGGGGTTTACCCCCCCTTCTTTTCGCCATGAGGCAGGTGGGACATGAAAGTACAAACTCCGACACATCTTTTTTAATTTTTGGCCACCAGAACTGGCGGGTGAGTAAGTTGAGGGTTTTGACATAGCCAAAGTGGCCGGCCAGGCGACTTGAGTGGCAGCGCTCCAAGACCTCTTTTCTGAGGGGAGTGGGCACATAGATTTTTTCATTGTGCAGCCAGAGCCCATTTTCAGCTTTAACCAAGTTAGGGGGGCGGTCGGCCTCCTGGTTATATTCTGAAAGGAATCGAGGCAGCAGATCTGAATCCGGAGGGCTGGTCTGCCTGCCGGAGCGGGTAGTGACCCCCCCTGAGATGGCTGAGGGGGAAATTAATGAGTCCACTACCTCCTCCCGGAGACTGTCGTGTTGTGGCATGCGAGAGAGGGCGTCTGCTAAAAAGTTCTTTGAGCCCAGGATGTGTTTCAGCACAAAGTCAAATTTAGCAAAGAAACCTGCCCACCGGATTTGTTTTGCAGTCATTTTGCGACGCCCGGTGAGGGCTTCAAGGTTTTTATGATCGGTCCAGATTTCAAAGGGCACTCTCGCTCCCTCAAGCCAGGAGCGCCAGGTTTTTAGGGCAAACATGACTGCAAACGCCTCCTTGTCCCAGACCGACCAATTTCTTTGTTCGTTGGAAAATTTCCTTGAGATATAGGCACATGGCCGGAGCACCCCATTTTCCCCTCTCTGCATCAATATGGCTCCCACAGCGGCGTCGGAGGCGTCGCATTGGACCACGAAGGGTTTCAGTTCATCGGGATGAGCCAACACGGGTTCGGAGGTGAAGAGGCGTTTCAATTCAGTGAAAGCTTTTTGGCATTCAGGCGTCCACGTTAGGCGTGCGCCTGGCTTTTTCGCCTCGTCACCCTTCCCTTTGGTTTTAAGGAGTTCCGTGAGGGGGAGCATGACTGTGGCAAACCCCTTAATGAAGTCGCGGTAAAAGTTAGCGAACCCGATAAAACTTTGTAATTGTTTGCGGGTTCGAGGGGGCTCCCAGTCTAGTACCGCTTGGACCTTTGCGGGGTCCATGGCCAATCCCTCCCCCGACACCCGGAAACCCAAATAGTCCAATTCGGTCTTGTGGAACTCGCATTTTGACAATTTGGCATACAGTTTGTGTTTGCAAAGGGTGCGTAACACTTTTCGGACCAGGGGCACATGAGACTTTAGATCTTGTGAATAGATAATGATGTCATCAAGGTACACCACCACCCCCTTAAACAGGAATTCCCGTAGCACTTCATTGATAAAGTTCATGAATACACCAGGGGCTCCTTGCAGTCCGAAGGGCATGACTAGGTACTCAAACTGTCCCAGGGGGGTGTTGAATGCTGTCTTCCACTCATCCCCCTCTTTGATGCGGACGCGGAAGTACGCGTCTCGGAGATCAAGCTTTGTAAATACTTTTCCCTTTGCTACGGTGTTCAACAAATCCTTTATCAACGGGATCGGGTAGGCGTTGGACATGGAAATCCCGTTTATAGCACGAAAATCTGTGCAAAGCCTAAGAGACCCGTCCTTTTTCTTTCGGAAGAGGACGGGGGCGGCATGGGGGGCAGTGGCCGGCCGTATGAAGCCGCGCTTTAGATTCTTGTCCAAAAACTTTCGGAGTTCAGCTTTCTCCGCCCAACCCATGGAGTACAGTTTCGCCTTGGGAAGCTGTTGCCCTGGGATCAGCTCAATGGCACAGTCCGTAGGGCGGTGGGGCGGTAGCTCGTCCGCTTCCTTCTCGCTAAATGCTAATCTTAGATCCTGGTATTCCTTGGGGATTGAGGCGACTTCCTCGAGAGTGAGGCAAGCCCGCATGTTTTGGGGGGGAGCGTGCGGCCCCCATTCGGGGCGCCAGTGGTGATGCTCACACCTCCAATCCGGGAACCGGACGATTTGTTCCTCCCACCTTATGTCTGGTTGGTGGCGGGCGAGCCAAGACGAGCCTACCACCACGTCAAAAGAGCAAGAGGGGGCAATTACGAAAGTCTCGATCCCCCAATGCTCCTCGGTTCCCACCGGGACTGCCTGAGTCTCTAAAGAACATGGTTCCCCTCTCATGGGCCCCCCGTCCATCTGCTGGAACTGCATCGGTTGTGGTAGGGGGGAGGTGGCTAATCCCAACGCCTCAACTAGGCGGGGGGTAATCAGGTCCCTGTTACACCCGGAGTCGATCAGCACTCGGGCGTGCATGAATCTCTTTAGGTTAGGGTTGAGGAGGGTAACGGCCATAAATAGTAAACCCCCTGTTGCTCTCACCGTGAGGAGTGCCGGCTGTTGTTGGACCTGCTTTGCGGCACCCATTAAAGCAGGTCGCTGTCGTTTCCCGCCGACTCGGTGTCGTCCGATTCCTCGGCCGATTCTTCCACTGTAGCCAAGTCGGTGGTAAAATCCTCGTCAGTCGCCAAGGAAGTGGCGACAGAGCCCCGGCTGGGCTCCTTCGAGCGGCCGCTCTTTTTCTTTTTCGGCCCCGGGGTAGTTGTCTTCGCCGTGGGTGGGGTGGAACCCGCTTTCACTGGGCAGTTGGCAGCGAGATGATTTGGGTCTCCGCATTTGAAGCACTTGCGAGCGGGAGACGGGGTGGAGGTCGCCGGGGCCTTCCTCCCTTCGGATTTAGTCGGTGTGAGCTTCGCCGCCTTCTTCGCCAGCTGCTGCCGTCGCATCCCCACATGTTGGAGGTTGGTCTCCACTTCTCCGGCCAGTTGGATCCATCCGACCAACGTGTCGGGTCTCCCTTGACTGTAGCAGCGGTCGAGGATGTTCGGGTTCAGACCATTGATGAACGCGGTATATTTCATGACCTCGTTCCATCCCCTCGCTGCCGCGCAGTACCCCAGGAACTCGGTGGCATACTCGCGAGTGGAGCGGTTGCCTTGCTCTATGCGCTGAAGGGCGGCGACAGCCTTCTCCTCCCGTAGGGGATCGCCATACTGGCGGAGCATCGCGTGCAGGAACCCCGTCACCGTAGCTAGTTCGGGCTTTCTCCCCATAAAAAGCCCGACGTACCACTTGTGGGGCGTACCTCTCAGTCGGGACGCGATGTGGTACACTCGGCTGGCTTCGGTCGGGTAATCCGCACCCCAGTGGGTGAAGAACGTGTCGCACTGTATGGTAAAATACTCCACGTCCTCCGGATTCCCATCGAAAGTAATCTTCAATTCCCTTCCTCGACCCTCGGCCCCCCCCCGGGGCTCGCGGCGCCCCCGGCGGCGGCGCTGGGCCCGGTAGAGCCGGCAGGATCGGGGCGGGTGGCGCCGGGGCCCCCGGAGCGGGCAGAGCCGGCAGCGCCGGGGCAGCCGGGGCCAGCGGGGCTGGTGGTGCCGGGGCAGGTGGAGCCGGCGGCGCCGGGGCGGCCGGAGCCGGCGGGGCCGGGGCGGCCGGAGCCGGCGGGGCCGGGGCGGCCGGAGCCGGCGGGGCCGGGGCGGCCGGAGCTGGCGGGGCCGGGGCGGCCGGAGCTTGCGGAGCTGGGGCCGCCGGAGCCGGCGGGGCTACGGGCGGTTGCCCCAGCGGTAGCCCTCCAATCGGGACTCCCAGGACCGCAGTTTGCAAAGTGCGGAGCTGGTCGTAGATCGCGCCCAGGTTCTGCTGCAACTCCTCGGCCATCGTCACGCGGGATCGATGCACGTCGTCGTGTATCTCCCGCACCCAGTCGAATAAGTCGTTGCGGAGGGTCCGGATCTGGTCGTCTCCCCCTCGGGGCTCCGGGCCCTCCTCCTGGTCGCCGTCTCCGGCTCCCCCTTCGCCCAGCATGCTTCGGTACCGCTGCTCCGCAGCGTCGATTGCTGCCGTGGACTTCCGCGGGCTCCAGGTTCGCGGCGCTGGGAACGCGGCGTCGACCGAGAAAGGCGCCGGGACCTTAATTTTGCGCCGAGCCCCCGTCACATTTGGGTCGAGCGGCGGGTCCTCTATTGGGGTGGTGGGCTCTCCGTCGTCTGGCACTTTTGCCGCCATCGGGCCAAGCCTCCAGTACAGATAAGCCACGAAGAATGGGATCACTGTTATAATGTCAGAACTTAAGAACTTCAAACGGATCCCATACTTGGTTACAAAGTTAGGATTTTATTGAAGAGAACTAAGCACTGGAAAAGGCAAGATAACAGTGATGGCGAGAGCCAGCACCAGCACAATTTTATACACGTAAAGCAAACATCTCACAAAGCCACAATTCACACCGTTACAGGCACATCTGTCTTCTCACCATCACTATCAGTAGAGAGGATGCCTCCCTACTCCGAAGGCCATGCTGCTCGGCTTCAAAGGGTCCCAGTGTGAGAATGTGCAGAGACATAACATAACTCACTCTACAGCCCCAAATATTTTGGATACCAGTGGGGCAAGGTTAATTACTATCCAAGCACTGTGGGTCAAGCAAGGGTTACAACATGGAGTCAGTTTGGTTCAGTAACAAAGCAGCTCTAAGCCATAGTAAGAATACATTACAGCATTGGTCACATTATAGGGAACCAGCATTAAAGATACAAGTTCTGACAGAGGGCAGAACTGCTCAATTCCTACTTTTTCTCAGTCTTCTCTTCTGAGGGAAACAGTGCTCAACATGGCAAAGACAGAACATATAAGGAGGGTATGAAGTTCCAACCTAGGATCAGTGTAGGGGTAGTACATAAACACCTAGTTTCGTTAAATGAAACTAAATCCTCAGGGCCAGATGAATTGTATCCAAGGGTCCTAAAAGAGCTTGCAGATGTAATTTCTGAGCCTCTGGCTATTATTTTTGAGAATTCTTGAAGAACAGGAGAGGTGCCAGAAGATTGGAGGTGGGCGAATGTTGTCCCCATCTTCAAGAAGGGGAAAAAAGATGATCCAGGTAACTACCGACCCATCAGCTTGACATCTATACCTGGAAAAGTTTTAGAACAAATCATCAAACAGTCGGTCCTGGAACATTTAGAAAGAATGGATGTGATTACTAAGAGCCAGCATCATTTTCTCAAGAACAAGTCATATCAGACTAACCTGATCTCTTTTTTTGAGAAAGTAACTACCTTGCTGGATCAGGGAAATGCTGTAGACATCGTTTATCTTGATTTCAGTAAGGCTTTTGGTAAGGTTCCCCATACTATCCTTGTTGACAAGTTGGTAAAATGTGGTTTGGATTCTGTTACCGTTAGGTGGATATGTAACTGATTGACAGATCGCATCCAAAGAGTTTGTGAATGGTTCCTCATCCTCTTGGAGAGGAGTGACAAGTGGAGTGCCTCAAGGATCTGTCCTGGGACCTGTTTTGTTCAACATCTTTATCATTTATTTGGATGAAGGAATAGAGGGAATGTTTATTAAATTTGCAGATGATACTAAATTGGGAGTGGTTGCAAACACAGAAGAAGACAGAAACAAAATACAGGATGAACTTGACAGGCTGGAAACTGAGCTAAAACCAATAAAATGAATTTTTAACAGGGATAAATGTAAAGTTCTGCATATAACCAATGCATGGTTATAGGATGGGGGACACTTGTCTAAGCAGTAGTATGTGCAAAAAGGATCTAGGGGTCTTAGTGGATCATATGCTGAACATGAGTCAACAGTGTGATGCAGTGGCTAAAAAGGCAAATGCAATTTGGGGCTGTATCAACAGAAGTATAGTGTCCAGATCACGTGATGTGATGGTATCGCTTTACTCTGCTCTGGTAAGACCTCACCTGGAGTATTGTGTTCAGTTTTGGGCACCACATTTTTAGAAGGATATAGGCAAGCTGGAATGGGTCCAGAGGAGGGCGACTCAGATGGTGAGGGGTCTGGAGACCAAGCTGGAGAGGAGGCGGCTGAGTGGTGATCTATCACCATCTTCAAGTACTTGAAGAGCTCTCACATAGTGGATGGTGTGGAATTGTCTTCTGTGGCCCTGGAAGGTGGGACCAGAACCAACGGGTTGAAATTAGATCAACAGAGTTTCCGACTCAACATCAGGAAGAACTTCCTGACCGTTAGAGACCGTTAGAACAGGCCTCCTCCTTGGGAGGTGGTGGGCTCTCCTTCCTTGGAGGTTTTTTAACAGAGGCTAGATGGCCCTCTGACAGCAATGAGAATCCTGTGAATTGAGGGGGAGGTGTTTGTGAGTTTCCTGCATTGTGCAGGGGGTTGGACTAGATGACCCTAGAGGTTCCTTCCAACTCTATGATTCTATGAGGAGGAGGAGGACACAGGAAGCCTCCCCCCTCCCACTTTTCTACTGTGAGGTAGTCAGACTGCCACGGCTGAGAGGGCTGAACCACCTCCTTCTGGCATCCTGCTTCATTTACTCCGTTAATTGAGAGGGTGGGGGGCATCCCACCACTGGCCTTCAGGGGGGGCTTTCAGAAGGGGGGAGGACTCATTCCTGGAAGCAGAGAAGAGGTTCTGGGAATGGAATTCACTGTGGTCCAGGAGGGAGGGGTATCCGCCCCTGAGCTCTGTTTGGGAGCTTCCTTGGCATCCTGGTCTCCACTCTAGCTGCTCGCCTGCAGAGCAAGAGCCCCCCCTCGGACTCTCTCCTGGCAGATGGGGGGGGGGCTGGCCCCTGTTGGGAAGAGGATGTCTCATCTGACGGCTTCTGGGCCGGATCCACGCCAGAGCTCTCCGTTACACAGCCTGGGAGGGAGCTGCCCCCTTCCTCCCTCCCTCCCAGCACCCATGGGGTTCGTGTGCCACACTGAGCCGGTGTCCTGCCCTTGAACACTCCTCCCCTCCCCAGCAAGCATGAACGGCTCCTTCTTCCACAGGGAAACTGAATCCCAGGCAGCCTGTTTGAGGAATCCCCCCTCCCAGTTTGTGCGTCTGTCCTCTAAAGCGGGAGCTCCTTGAGGATGGGGCTGCTTCCCCCCTCCCCCATGGCTTTCCTGTCGCTCCCATGAAGCAGAATTTCCCCTCACAGACAACAGAGGAGACCAGCAGAGCCAGCACTAAAGGACATGAGAGGGGCAGGGGGCAGGCCCCAACAACTGGAGGGCAGGGCGCCCCTCCCCTCCCCTCCCCGCTGCTCTTGCCTTTGCTCCTGGTCTCCCCCCATCTCATGGCCCATGGCTCCCCACAGATGGATTCCGGATGTCCCTGCGTGCCCCCCATCCCTGCAAGAACCCCCTCAGCAGGCCTCAGTCCTGGCAGGAGGGGAGGGTTAGGGATATGCCCAGCCCCAGAGCAGTTGCCCAGCCCCACTCCACCCCCTGGGCCTCAGAGGCTCCTCCAGCCCCACCCTCCCCTCCAGGAACACCCCCCACACACACACACACTTGGGCTACAGGCGGCTGAAGGCCCCAGCAGAAGGCTGCATAGTGCCTGCCCAGGCGGGTCTGTTGGGGGAGGGGGGATGCAGAAATCTGCGCTGGGCTGCCCCTCCCCCTGCAGCTGAGCTCTTTGCCCTGAGCCTCGTTAGCAGCAAGGGGGGGGCTCTAGGGTTGCCAAGTCCAATTTAAGAAATATTTGGGGACCTTGGGGGTGGCGACAGGAGACTTTGGGGGTGGAGCCAGGAGACATTGGGGTGGAGCCAAGATCAAGGCTGTGACAAGCATAATTGAACTCCATCAACATTTAAAGGGACGGCACACCTTTTCAATGCCTTCCTTCCATAGGAAATAATGAAGGATAGGGGCACCTTCTTTGGGGGCTCATAGAATTGGACCCCCTGGTCCAATCGTTTTGAAACTTAGGGGATATTTTGGGGAGAGGCACTAAATGCTGTACTGAAAATTTGGTGCCTCTACCTCAAAAAACAGCCCCCCCAGAGCCCCAGATACCCGTGGATCAATTCTCCATGATTTTCTATGGGAATAAATCTCCAT
The DNA here is from genome assembly GCF_032191835.1 of Heteronotia binoei. Classification (NCBI taxonomy): domain Eukaryota; kingdom Metazoa; phylum Chordata; class Lepidosauria; order Squamata; family Gekkonidae; genus Heteronotia; species Heteronotia binoei. Next base: position 249,979 of record NC_083243.1, on the reverse strand, counting down.
AGGGAATAACAGAGTTCCCAGCAAACATTTCCCTCCCCTCCCCCCGCTTTCTGATGACCCTGAAGCCGGGGGAGGGCCTCAAAATCGAGAGATCCCCTGCCCCCACCTGGGGATTGGCAACCCTAGGGGGCTCCTCAGTGCCCCACATGACCGCCCCCCCCCGCTCCTCCTCTGCTTGCCGCAGCTGTTAACCCCTCCCACACACACACACACACACACACACTCAGAGGCTCCAGGCTTTCTGCTGTCATGAAGGTTTATTGTCTGGGGGGCCCCTAGGAGGGCTGATGGGAATGGGGGGGCACTACGGTGGGGTGGGCTTGGGAGGAGAGTGGCAGGGGCAGCAGTAGAACAGGGCGTCGTTGAGGGCCGTCTCATCGGCCTGCTCCTGAGGATTCTGCACCTTGGTGCGGATGCCGCAGATCACGTGGCCGTGGAGGCACTTGTTGCTCCAGCCCCCGAGGAGGCCCTCGGCCAGCCCGTCTCCCACCAGGGGGTGGCTGGAGGAGGAGCAGGTGAAGAGGACGTTGGTGACGGCCATCTTGTCAGGGGAGGCTGCTTCTTGCTGGGTCCGCAGGGCAAAGGAGTCCAGGTAGCCGGTGGGGCAGAGGCGAGTGGTGGTCCAGGCTCCCCACCTGAAGGACAAGCAGAAAGGAAGCAGAGCAGGAGGAGGTGAACTTGCAGCCTGGTTGCCAGGAATGCCTCTCTTGCTACCCTTGAGGCCAGGCCGTGGGGAAGAGGGGGGTTCAGGAATGGCCTCCTGTCCTGAGTGGCAGCTCTTGAATGAAGCCCCTGAAGGCGATGGAAGAAGGGGACCCTCCAAGGCAGAGGACGACTCCACCCGCCTGCAGAAGGGCCTGGGGTGGGGGGGCATCCCCATAAACCCAAGCACAGACTTTGCCTTTTATGCCAGTGCTGGGGGCGGTCATAGAATCATAGAATCATGGAGTTGGAAGGGACCTCTAGGATCATCTAGTCCAACCCCTGCACAATGCAGGAAACTCACAAACACCTCCCCCTAAATTCACAGGATCTTCATTGCTGGCCATCTAGCCTCTGCTTAAAGATCTCCAAGGAAGGAGAGCCCACCACCTCCCAAGGAGGAAGCCTGTTCCACTGAGGAATCGCTCTAACAGTCATAGAACCTAGAGTTGGAAGGGATCTCCAGGGTCATCTAGTCCAACCCCCTGCACAATTCAGGGAACTCACAAACACCTCCCCCTAAACTCACAGGATTTTCATTGCTGTCAGGTGGCCATCATGGCTCTGTTTCAAAACATCCAAGGAAAGAGAGCCCACCACCTCCCAAGGAGGAAGCCTGTTCCACTGAGGAATCACTCTAATGGTCAGGAAGTTCTTCCTAATGTTGAGCCAGAAACTTTTTTGATTTAATTTCAACCCATTGGTTCTGGTCTTACCTTCCGGGACCACAGAAAACAATTCCACACCATCCTCTCTATGACAGCCCTTCAAGTACCTGAAGATGGTGATCCTATCACCTCTCAGCCGCCTCCTCTCCAGGCTAAACATCCCCAGCTCCTTCGACCTTTCCTCATAGGACTTGGTCTCCAGACCTCTCACCATCTTTGTTGCCCTCCTCTGGACCCCTTCCAGCTTGTCTATGTTCTTCTTAAAATGTGGTGCCCAAAACTGAACACAATACTGACTGTCATGCAGAGCAGACTGATTAGAAAGGGCTAGTTAAGAGCCCAGCAAGACAGGTGAAGCTGAAACAGGGCAGGGGGCAGAGGGCAAAGAGAGATTTGATTCCTCGGCCAAACCACTTGAGAGTCAGGAGATCTCTCTGAATCGGGTCTCTTGCAGTGCCTGAGCCCAGCAGTGCTGGAAGCATTTCCTCTTCGACCAGTTCTGACACCAGAGGGCAGAGAGCTTGTGAGAAAATGCTGGCATTCCCCGGGCACAGGAAGGTTGGGCCGGAACCCCAGCCCAGTGGCTGGCGGCAGCAGCCCCTGTTAAAGAAGGGCCAGACAGTCCATGGGAAAGGAAACCCTGGAGGCCACAGCCCCTCTGAGTGTGGCTGCCCAGGCAAGGCTCAGCAGAAAGTAGCTCAGTGTTTTTACACAGCCTTTCCCCGGGGTTGGGGGAAGGGACTCTTCCAATGTAAGTGGTGAAGCTCCTTTCTAAAGCCATCTATGCTCTTGCATGGTGGACTGGGCTTAGCTCATACACCCGGCTGGGAAATGGTAGAACAGGAGAAGGAGCGAGGCCGCAGTTTCCATACACGTCGAATCCTAGAGTGGGAAGGGACCTCCAGGGTCATCAAGTCCAACCTCCTGCACAACACAGGAAACTCACAAACACTTCCCCCTCAATTCATGAAGCTGCCTTCTACTGACTCACACCTTTCTGGGGTCCTTCCAGTCAGACTGGCAGCAGCTCTCCCTGCAGGGGCTCAAACAGAAAAGGGTCTCCCTCATCCCCTCCTGCCTGGCCCTTGTAGCTGGAGACTGAACCCGGCACCACCTGCATGCCAAGCAGAGGCTCCAGAGCAGAGCCCTGGCCCTTCCAGCCCTTGCCTGATCTTGTGAAGACAGGTGGCCGGCTCAAGACCATTTGGCCAGGTGAGGTCCCCCGTGGTCTGTGTTTCCTCTCCACCCCTGGCAGCCAGCTAGGTTTCCTCGTGTGAGGGTGACAGTTCCTGGAGAAGGTTTCCTCTTAGCTGGATGAGAGAAAGGAATTCGTCCTCGAATTGTGTTGTGCCTGTAATGGACTCTCCAATTGACTGGGAGGCTTTCTCCTTGTTGCCTGAAGTTTGGAAGGTGGGACCCTGGGGCTTTGGGCAACAGCATCTGCCAATTTCATTCCGGTTGCTTGGGAGACAAACCAAAAATACATCTGGGAACGTGTTTGTCATTGAGACCAGGGCAAATGTCATGCAGATATATTAACAGCTCGAAACACCTGATCTAATGATGAGACGGAGGAATCTAAAGTTGAAAGGAGCAAAACAAGCTGAATGCAAACATTCCAGGCGCTCCCCTCAGAATCTGCCAGCGACACGCCACCTGCCACCATTGGCAGCTTTTTGAATTCCTTCCAAAATGAGACTCTCCGGGTGCTGCTCTCACAAGTGCTGAATAACACTCTCCTTTCAGTCCTCTTTAGGGAACATTCGCAAGTGGATTTTGCTGTTTCACACAGGAAAATCCAGTTGCAAAGTGCACTGAAAGTGGATTGGAAGTGCGTTATTTCCTGTGTGCAGGGATGGCGCCCCCTCGCCCACCATAGCCGCTTCCTGACCTTGGTGAAGTTGGGAAGACGGCGTGTGTGTTCAGAGCCGCCTTTGAGCTTGCCCGCTGTCTTTTCGCCCTGACCGAGGCTTGGGGTGGGGGCTGCCCAGCCCTCTCCTATTTCAGAGGGGCTGGGAAGAGGTCTTTCCAGCTCCCTTTGAAGCGGGAGAGGGCCGAGCACAGGGCTGGGCCAAGCACATGGGGCCTGATGATGTCACTTCCGGTGACATCATCAGGCCGCACGCAGAAACTTGGAGGGGGAGAGAGGTGCAGGTTTCAGCCTGGGGTGCTAGTGCCAGGCCTGCATGTGTGCTATTGTCGCTTCCAAGATGGCTCCAGACATGCATGGAGCCTGCGACGCGTGCCCTTTGAGCCATCTTGAAACAGCCATTCCTCCCACTGCTGCCATGTTGGGGGTTGGGAGGGGTCCTACTCAGAAGGGTCAAAGACTGAAGTCGAGTTCCCCCACTCAGCTTCCTGACCACAGCAGAGAAAGGGTCCCGCAGCAAAGGAACGTTTCCCTCCTTCCACTCCACCGCCTGCTTCTCCATCAGATGGGGAGGGGTCTGGACACCAGGTCCTATGAGGAAAGGCTGAAGGAGCTGGGGAGGTTTAGCCTGGAGAGGAAGCGGCTGAGAGGTGATAGGATCACCATCTTCAAGTCCTTGAAGGGCTGTCATACAGGGGATGGTGTGGGATTGTTTTCTGTGGCCCCTGAAGGTCGGACCAGAACCAGTGGGTTGAAATTAAATCAAAAGAGTTTCCGACTCAACATTAGGTGACAGGATCACCATCTTCAAGTCCTTGAAGGGCTGTCATGTAGAGGATGGGGTGGAATTGTTTTCTGTGGCCCCGGAAGGTAGGACCAGAACCAATGGGTTGAAATTAAATCAAAAGAAGATCCTGTTAATTTAGGGGCAGGCATTTGTGAGTTTCCTGCAGTGTGCAGGGGGTTGGACTAGATATCCCTAGAGGCCCCTTCCAACTCTAGGATTCTAGGATTCTATGACTGTTAGAGCAGTTTCTCAGTGGAACAGGCTTCCTCGGGAGGTGGTGGGCTCTCCTTCCTTGGAGGTTTTTCAACAGAGGCTAGATGGCCATCTGACAGCAATGAGGATCCTGTGAATTTAGGGGAAGGCGTTTGTGAGTTTCCTGCATTGTGCAGGGGGTTGGATTAGATGACCCTGGAGGTCCCTTCCAACTCTAGGATTCTTTAGGAGGTGGTGGGCTCTCCTTCCTTGGAGGTTTCTAAACAGAGGCTAGATGGCCATCTGATGGCAATGAAGATCCTGTGAATTTAGGGGGAGGTGTTTGTGGGTTTCATGCGTTGTGCAGGGGGTTGAACTAGATGTCCCTAGAGGTCCCTTCCAACTCTAGGATTCTATGACTGTTAGAGCGGTTCCTCAGTGGAACAGGCTTCCTTGGGAGGTGGTGGGCTCTCCTTCCTTGGAGGTCTTTAAACAGAGGCTAGATGGCCATCTGATGGCAATGAAGATCCTGTGAATTTAGGGGGAGGAGTTTGTGAGTTTCCTGCATTGTGCAGGGGGTTGGACTAGATGTCCCTAGAGGTCCCTTCCAACTCTAGGATTCTATGACTGTTAGAGCGGTTCCTCAGTGGAACAGGCTTCCTTGGGAGGTGGTGGGCTCTCCTTCCTTGGAGGTCTTTAAACAGGCTAGATGGCCATCTGACAGCAATGAAGATCCTGTGAGTTTAGGGGGAGGTGTTTGTGAGTTTCCTGCATTGCGCAGGGGGTTGGACTAGATGACCCTGGAGGTCCCTTCCAACTCTAGGATTTGATGATTCTATGACTGTTAGAGCGATTCCTCAGTGGAACAGTCTTCCTCCTCGGAAGGTGGTGGACTCTCCTTCCTTGGAGGTTTTTCAACAGAGGCTAGATGGCCATCTGACAGTGATGAAGATCCTGTGAATTTAGGGAGAGGTATTTGTGAGTTTCCTGCATTGTGCAGGGGGTTGGACTAGATGACCCTGGAGGTCCCTGCCAACTCTGATTCTTTGGGAGGTGGTGGAGTCTCCTTCCTTGGAGGTTTTTGAAAGGAGGCTAAATGGCCATCTGACAGCAGTGAGGATCCTGTGAATTTAGGGGGAGGTGTTTGTGAGTTTCCTGCATTGTGCAGGGGGTTGGACTAGATGACCCTGGAGGTCCCTGCCAACTCTGATTCTTTGGGAGGTGGTGGAGTCTCCTTCCTTGGAGGTTTTTGAAAGGAGACTAAATGGCCATCTGACAGCAGTGAGGATCCTGTGAATTTAGGGGGAGGTGTTTGTGAGTTTCCTGCATTGTGCAGGGGGTTGGACTAGATGACCCTGGAGGTCCCTTCCAACTCTAGGATTCTGTGATTCTATGATCAGGCAGGAAATGAAGCCCCGTGACTGACGCTGCAGAAGAAGCCGGAGCAGATCAGTGCAGGCGATGGAGCCCAGCGCTGGGACACCCTCTCTTGCCTCTGTGCACATCGCCTGGGTCGCCCCCCTTGGAGAGAGAAGGAGCCCCGCTGACTCTGCAAAGGGAAGAAGGAGCTACTCACGGCCCAACAGTCGATGTGATGCTGGACATATCCGAGCAGCGCAGCTTGATCCCATTCACTCCTGTCTTGTCTGTGCCGTTGGCTGGTGAATGGACCTTTAAGGGAGAAATGAGAGACCAGGTGGGGGGGAGGTGGACAGAGTGCGGACGGCACAAGCCCCTCAGGCCATCGCAAGGCCACTTCAGCCGCTGGTCCGAAGGCCACTGGGCAGGTGGTGCTGCTCTGCCAAGACCACCAAGGTGAGGGGTGGGCTCTGTGTGCCACTCTTCACGCCCCTTCTCCTCCCCCATCCCCAGCTCTGTGTCCTGACATGGAGAGGGGCAGCTGGATTAAGAAAGCTGGCAGGGGTCTAGAGACCATCCTGTTCGAGCCCCCTCCGCCACACACACAACCTAAAGCAACCTCCAAGGGAGGAGGAAGAGCCTTCAAGACCTCTGGCCAACCAGTCCCACCACTGAGTTGTTAAAAGCTTCTTTCTACCGTCCAGCAGACTAGCCTGCCCCTGCTGCCTTTTCTCCTCTCCTCACCCCCCCTCCCCTCATGAAGCAAAGGCCGGTTTTCACTCCCTTCTTTTCTCAGGCCTCTTTCCCCTCAGCGCCTCTTCTTCACCTCCCAGGAACCCTGAAGTTGCAGCCCAGGGTCAGAGGTCAGCCCTGCTGGCCTGAAGGGGGCTTTCCCTAAGGAGCCCCGCTGAGCCTTCAGGACATGGCCCAGGAGTCAGGAGGTGCCCCCCCACTCCGGAGAGCCAGTTTGGTGTAGTGGTGAAGTGTGCGGACTCTTATCTGGGAGAGCCGGGTTTGATTCCCCACCCCTCCACTTGCACCTGCTGGAATGGCCTTGGGTCAGCCAGAGCTCTCTTATCTGGGAGAACCGGGTTTGATTCCCCCCTCCTCCACTTGCACCTGCTGGAATGGCCTTGGGTCTGGCAGAGGTTGTCCTTGAAAGGGCAGCTGCTGTGAGAGCCCTCTCAATCCCACCCACCTCACAGGGTGTCTGTTGTGGGGGAGGATGGGAAAGGAGATTGTGAGCCACTCTGAGACTCTTTGGAGTGGAGGGCGGGATATAAATCCAATATCTTCTTCTTCTCCTTGCCCCCCCCCTCTTTGCTGCCATCTGAGCCCCCCCACACCTACCTGCAGCTTGAAACCATTGGCACAGGTGCCTTCTGGGCAGAACTCTGGCCTTCCCCAGACCCCCCGAGGGCCTCCATTAGAAACACTGATCCCCTGCTTCTCCTTTAGGAGCCTCCTGGCCTTTGCTGGGTGCTCCAAAGCCCCTGAGAGGCTGAGGAGAAGGCAGAACATGAGGCCTTTGCGGGGAGGCATGGTCTCCGGCCACTCCAGCCTCTGTGTCCAGCTGGACAGTGTGTTCCTCATGTCTCTGGCCAGCAACGCCCACTGTTCCTGATGGCCAAACAGAGACCTTATCTCCCTGGCTGAGGTCAAGGCAACTCGGGCACCCTGACCACCAGCCCTGGAGGGACACGAAGGAAGGCTCCCAAGAGGCTGCAGCCGCCCTCCCACAGAGGCAACCCAGCAGGGCGAGAGGCATCCCGTGCACATGGTTGATAGTGGGTCCCCACCCCCATCCCGGCTGCCCTGCCCACCCCACCGTGGCTGGAGGGGTGCAAAAGAAGACAGAAGCAGAGATGGAATCCCCCCCAGCGGGAGGTCCCGGAGGGGTCTCTCAGTGCAGGGAGAGGTTTCCTGAATTGCTTTCCAAAGGCCAGGCAGCCTGAATGCCAAGTGGCATTTCTGGTGGCCACGTTTGTGGAGTGACACTTTCGGTGGCCACAGAACAGCAGAGTGGGAAGAGAGTTCTAGTCCTGCACCTGAAGAGGACACTGTTCACACATCAGGCCAGACATGGAGAACAATTTGGGTAACAGCAGTAAAATGGAATTCTTCCGGAAGATGCTTTTACCTTTCTAACTTTGGCATCCAGTTGAACACTGTTCCTGTTGCATTGCTAAATTTTTTAACCAGCCCTGAGTGTCTGAAAGAAAGGCAGACTATATATAAAGCCCCCTCAACCAACCACTCCTCTCCTTTCTCCAAAGAAGAAGGGGGCGGGATGCTCAGGGCTTGGGGGTGAGTGTGAAAAATGGTGGTCGAAGTTGAAGATGTCGAGGGGTGCAACCAAATTTCATGACAACTCCTGTTTGCCTCAAAATGTTATGTTTCTTCTGCTGTTCTTGCAAATTCAGGACAAATTCAGAAGTTGCCTGTTTTCTAACCATAAAAGTAAAATGTGATGGAAATATGGCCATTCAAGTTGTTTTCCATTAGTGACAGAGACATGGGATACAAGTGTCATTAAATGCTTTTGTGAGGGACAGCAAGGCTTTTAGCTAAGCACCAGGAATCAAGAGAGCTGCTAGGTCACGTGACTAAGAGCTGGGACATCGGACTGCTGAGAATTCGGAGGAATTGGGAGGGGGGTGGAGAAGCAGAGAGAGAGGGAGTTGAGAGGGTGGGTCAAAGCATATCTGCAAAGAAGCAGCCAGTTGGAGGGGAAACTGTTGCTAGAGACCAGGGCGGGGAGCGGCAGTCAAATAAAAGGAGTCTCCAACAGGAAGCTCCTTGGCGTCCAAAGAGCCACACACACACCTCCGAGGAAGCTTTTACCCAGCGGAGAAAAGACTGGGAGTCTGGAAAGGCAGCCAGCCAAAGATCCTGGGGAGAGACAAGGACAGTCTCACAGGTCAGACAAAGCTGCGGTAATTCTCATGGTGTATAGAGATTACCTGGAAGTCCAGACTGAGAGTTTTAGGAGATGCTAGCAGGAGAAGTGGAATAACTTTGTGTGTTCTCAGAGCCACCACGGCAAATTACAGAGGAGGAGAAGACCAGATTTATATCCCACCCTTCTCTCTGAATCAGAGTCTCAGAGCAGTCACAATCTCCTTTATCGCGGGGCTGAGAGGGCTCTGAAAGAAACTGCCCTTTCAAGGACAACTCCTACCAGAGCTATGGTTGACCCAAGGCCATTCCAGCAGCTGCAAGTGGAGGAGTGGGGAATCAAACCCGGTTCTCCCAGATAAGAGAGCTCTGGCTGACCCAAGGCCTTTCCAGCAGGTGCAAGTGGAGGAGTGGGGAATCAAACCCAGTTCTCCCAGATAACAGAGGTCTGGCTGACCCAAGGCCATTCCAGCAGCTGCAAGTGGAAGAGGGGAGAATCAAATCCGGTTCTCCCAGATAAGAGAGCTGTGGCTGACCCAAGGCCTTGGAGCAGCCATCGCTCTGGCAGAGGTTGTCCTTGAAAGGGCAACTGCTGTAAGAGCTCTCTCAGCCCCACCCACCTCACAGGGTGTCTGTTGTGGGGGAGGAAGGGAAAGGAGATTGTAGGCCACTCTGAGACTCTGTCCTTGAAAGGGCAGCTGCTGTAAGAGCTCTCTCAGCCCCACCCACCTCACAGGGTGTCTGTGGGGCGGGGGGAAATTGTGACCGCTCTGAGATTCAGAGTACAGGGCGGGATATAAATCCAATAAGTCCAGTCCTCTTGGGAAGCAGTCATTATTTCCAGGGGTTTCTTTTTCGTTTGGAAGTTTGGCTGTGGAGTTAACAGACAGAAGGGTTTCATTTGGCAGGATGGGAGCTGGGTTGAAGCTGGAGCAGGGGGCTCTGGGGGGAAAGTCTTTGGGGCTCAGCCCCACCAACTACTGCATCAAGTGGGGGGATTTTAAACCCATCAGGTTCTCATAACTAACACCGTATGCATTTGGGAGAGGTGTACTGAGAAGATGCCCTTGGACTCTTGATGTCTACCTTGGAAGAAATGAATGGGGACTATTTACAGAAGTCCTAAATGCCACCAGGGAAGGTGATAGTTGAAAGCTGTCCTGCTTCTGAATGCAAATGACTCACCTGCATTTATTGCTTTGCGGCCTGCTTTCCTCCCCTGCTGGGTCCCGCAGCAGCCCCGCCCCCATCATCTTTCTCTCCTCCACCCTGTTCCCAGAACAACAGCCCTGTGAGGCTGGCCACAGTGGGAGTTTGCAATGGGCTGGAGGTCACCCGGTGGGGTTCCATGGCGGAAGTGGGGCTTTGAGCCCAGGCCTCCCAGGATTCTTGTCTACCCACCTCTCTACTCCCCCATTTCTGCTTTCTGGGGCTTCCACACTGCCTCTGGGGCCATTTGAGTTATAGCCACAGGCTGCCTCAGGGAGCTTGGGGGATTCCAAGACTGCCCCTTCACAGGGATGCCTGTGCGCCCTGCCCATGCAAAGGAATCTCTGTTCATGTTGCCTCAAGCCCCTGGTGCTGAAACCTTTCCTGGCCAGCCTCCTCCTCACCTGATGTGCCTGTCCCCCCAGCTCCCCCCCCCTTCTCTCCTTTGGGACGTGCTTGGCTCTGTCACTATCTGCCCTCTCTGGGGGCAAAGGCCGCTCCGGTGCGTCACTCATTAACTTCACTGTGCTTTTTTGTGTTTCATTCCAGGCATAACTGCTTTTGCTTGTTTTGGTTTTGGAGAGGTGACGGAAGATTAGAGGCGGGCAAATGTCCCCATCTTCAAGAAGAGGAAAAAAGATGTTCTGGGTAACTACCAACCTGTCAGCTTGACATCTATACCTGGAAAAGTTTGACAAATCATCAAACAGTCAGTCCTGGAACATTTAGAAAGAATAGATGTGATTACTAAGCGCCAGCATGGGATTCTCAAGAATAAGTCATGTCAGACTAACCTGATCTCTTTTTTTGAGAAAGTGACTACCCTGCTGGATCAGGGGAATGCTGTAGACGTCGTTTAACTTGATTTCAGTAAGGCTTTTGAGAAGGTTCCACATCCTATCCTTGTTGACAAGTTAGTAAAATGTGGTTTGGATCCTGTTACCATTAGGTGGATCTGTAACTGGTTGCCGGATCACACCCAAAGAGTGTTTGTGAATGGTTCCTCATCCTCTTGGAGAGGAGTGACAAGTGGAGTGCCTCAAGGATCTGTCCTGGGACCTGTTTTGTTCGACATCTTTATCAATGATTTGGATGAAGGAATAGAGGGAATGCTTATTAAATTTGGAGGGGTTGATACTAAATTGGGAGGGGTTGCAAACACAGAAGAAGACAGAAACAGGATACAGAATGACCTTGACAGGCTGGAAAACTGAGCTAAAACCAATAAAATGAATTTTAACAGGGATAAATGTCAAGTTCTACATTTAGGTAGAAAAAATCCAATGCATCGTTATAGGATGGGGGAGACTTGTCTTAGTAGTAGTATGTGGCTAAAAGGGCAAATGCCATTTTGGGCTGTATCAACAGAAGTATAGTGTCCAGATCACGTGATGTGATGGTATCGCTTTACTCTGCTCTGGTAAGACCTCACCTGGAGTATTGTGTTCAGTTTTGGGCACCACATTTTAAGAAGGATATAGACAAGCTAGAACGGATCCAGAGGAGGGTGATGAAGATAGTGAGGGGTCTGGAGACCAAGTCCTATGAGGAAAGATTAAAGGAGCTGGGGATATTCAGCCTGGAGAGGAGGCGGCTGAGAGGTGATAGGATCACCATCTTCAAGTACTTGAAGGGTTTTCCTATTGAGGATGGTGTGGAATTGTTTTCTGTGGCCCCGGAAGGTAGGACCAGAGCCAATGGGTTGAAATTAAATCAAAAGAGTTTCCGGCTCAACATTAGGAAGAACTTCCTGACCATTAGAGCGATTCCTCAGTGGAACAGGCTTCCTCCTTGGGAGGTGGTGGGCTCTCCTTCCTTGGAGGTTTTTCAACAGAGGCTAGATGGCCCTCTGACAGCAATGAGAATCCTGTGAATTGAGGGGGAGGTGTTTGTGAGTTCCCTGCATTGTGTAGGGGGTTGGACTAGATGACCCTAGAGTTCCCTTCCGACTCTAGGATTCTATGATTCCATGGTCTTTTCTGGATACTCCCTGCTGTATAGAGTGGGATGATTCTTTAATCCAATGACGCAACACCCTGTCCTGCCTGGTCAGGGAATCACATTCAGGGGGCACAGAAATCCTCCCCCCGCCCCTTCACAGTTAATCCATTGAAATATATGCTGATTAGCTGTAAATGGCCAAATGCTGAAGAGGAAGTCATGGCACACAGATTCCCTCTACGGAGGAGCATGAACTGGGAATATGTGGTTTGGTCCAGTTCATCGTTTGTGGCATGCCTGGTTCATGAACCACAAACAGTCAAAGGAACTGGTTCTGTTCATGAGGTTCATGATGTGACATAATTATTTCCCAGCATTCCAGAGACACCAAACTCACCGGGGATCTCCAGATGACTCTTCTCTACCTGCCCTCCAAGTTTGGTGAGGATTAGATTTACAGGGTCCCAGTTACAGGGCCCCCGAAGAAGGTGCCCCAGGGAAATGACAGGTGCGGGTTCAAGAAGTTCAGGAGTGTATAGAACGATCCTGTGCAAGCTGGAGACATCAAATTCACAAACTCACAACAGATCTCCCCCTGATGCTCCTCTACATCCCCACCAAGCTATGTGCAGGTTGGACTTGGGGGTCCAAGTTATGCCCCCCCAAAGAAGATGCCCCTAGGAAAGTGCTTTTGGGGACAGGTTCAAAAGTGTGAGCTACCCATACTAAGTGCACAGGGGACCTCACCCTGCCACCTGTTCCTCTACAATCGTTCCCATTTCTTTTAACTTTGCTTTGAAGTTTGGCAGAGTGGAAAGAGTCTGTCTGGAAATGTATCCATTCATAAACCACCACTAAGCACTTGAAAGTTCATGGAAAGTTTGTGGTTGACTTGTGGTGAACTTCCGTACACGAACCACAAACCACCCCAAATTCATCATGAACTTTAGTTTGTGAGTCAGTTGCATGCCCATCCCTAATTATCTCCCTCAAAGGTTTTCTTAAAGATTAAATAATGTGGGTGAATAAAACTGAGCCTGGTACAGCCTCGTGGAATGAGTCCCACCGTGTTGATAATTGGCCCCCGACAGGAGCCCTCGAAGTCTAATCCATACAGAATTATTTAAACCCATCTAAAGCATATGGTATTTTAGAGAAAATGGTGCTTTGAAGCAAATAGCATGTGGCCTCATTTGGAAAAGTGTGCACAGTTCTGGCCACCGTATCTTGAAAAAGGACATTGCAAAGCTGGGATAACTACAGAGGAGGGAGGGCAAGCTAAATGATGAGGAAGCTGGACCACCTTCATCATGAGGAAAGACGAAGAATCTGAGACTTTTCAGTTTAAAAAAGAGACAACTAAGGGGAGGAACAAGATAGAGGCTTAAGGAATTATGCATAGGATTATAGTTGACAAAGTGAACTCCCCCCCCCTCCCATAATACTAGAATTCAGGGGCACCTGGTGAAGTTGATGGGCAATCGACTCAGAATGGACAAAAGGAAATAAGAACATAAGAGAAGCCATGTTGGATCAGGCCAATGGCCCATCCAGTCCAACACTGTGTCACATAAGAACATAAGAGAAGCCCTGTTGGATCAGGCCAATGGCCCATCCAATCCAGCACTCTGTGTCACATAAGAACATAAGAGAAGCCATGTTGGATCAGGCCAATGGCCCATCCATGTCAAGTCTGCAGATTCAATGATGAGTTGATGTAGGTACAAAGAAACTATTTTATTGATACTGATACTTGCGGCCTAAGCCAAGGCTTGAAAAGACTAAAGACCATACAGTAGATACATTGCATATAAGGGATACTTCAAAAGGATTCCTGGGGGGGGGGGGGGATTGTGCAGGGAACATTCACACATAGATGTTACAAATACATTCTCATGTTGATTAGAGGCCCAAATGACCTTGATGGTTCGAGGCTCCTTCCTCCCTTCTTTGAGCCTGAGCTGAGAAGGCCCAGATAAGACTTTTCACACATTTCCATTTCAAAGCAGGAATACTCTCTACTGGTAGGGAGGGGGTTAGGAGGAAGTTTGCTAGCAGCATTTGGTTATACTTTGGTTTTACCCAGAATGCTCAATGGTAGGGCCAGAGTTATAAACAGACTTGACAATCCAGTCCAATACTCTGTGTCACACAGTAGCCAAAATATATACACACGCACACACTGTGGCTAATAGCCACAGAAAGAAAGAAATACTTCTTTCCCCAATGGTTGATTAAAGCATTGAACTCACTGCCACCAGACACAGTCATGGAAAATGACCTTCCATCCCAGAGCGCTGAGGGCTGCCCTCTGTGCGTGCATGGGGACTACAAAGGGTGCCTTTTTGGTATTTCATTCAATTTCATTTTGGTATTTCATTCAATTTCATTGAATGCCCACGAGTTCTTGTATTGTGAGAAAGGGAGAAAAGGACATCTTTCTCTACTTTCTCCATCCCATGCATAATCTTGCAAACCTCTATCATGTCACCCCGCAGTCGATGTTTCTACAAACTAAAGAGCCCCAAGAATTTCAACCTTTCTTCATAGGGAAAGTGTTCCAAATCTTTAATCGTTCTAGTTGCCTTTTTTAGCACTTTTTCCAAAGCTATAATATCCTTTTTGAGGTGCGGTGACCAGAATTGCACACAGTATTCCAAATGAGACCGCACCATCGATTTATACAGGGGCATTATGATACTGGCTGATTTGTTCTCAATTCCCTTCTTAATAATTCCCAGCATGGTGTTGGCCTTTTTTATTGCAATCACACACTGCCTTGACATTTTCAGTGCGTTATCTACCACGACCCCAAGATCTCTCTCTTGGTCAGTCTCTGCCAGTTCACACCCCCATCAACTCGTATTTGTAGCTGGGATTCTTGGCCCCAATGTGCATTACTTTGCACTTGGCCACATTGAACCTCATCTGCCACGTTGATGCCCACTCACCCAGCCTCAACAGATCCCTTTGGAGTGCCTCACAATCCTTTCTGGTTCTCACCACCCTGAACAATTTAGTGTCATCTGCAAACTTGGCCACTTCACTGCTTACTCCCAACTCCAAATCATTAATGAACAAGTTAAAGAGCATGGGACCCAGTACTGAGCCCTGCGGCACCCCACTGCTTACCATCCTCCACTGCGAAGACTGCCCATTTATACTCACTCTCTGCTTTCTATTAATTAGCCAGTTTTTTATCCACAAGAGGACCTGTCCTTTTACTCCATGACTCTCGAGCTTACTAAGGAGCCTTGATGAGGAACTTTATCAAAAGCTTTCTGGAAGTCAAGGTAAACAACATCTATTGGGTCCCCTATGTCCACATGTTTGTTAACCCCCTCAAAGAATTGTAACAGCTTAGTGAGGCAAGATCTTCCCTTACAGAACCCATGCTGAGTCTTCCTCAATAACCCGTGTTCATCACTGTGCCTACTCATTCTGTCCTTGATAATGGTTTCTACCAACTTTCCCAGTATTGAAGTCAGACTGACTGGCCTGTAGTTTCCCAGATCTCGTCTGGAACCCTTTTTAAAGATGGAGGTGACATTTGCTACCTTCCAGTCCTCAGGAACGGAGGCAGATTTCAATGAAAGATTAAATATTTTTGTCAGGAGATCCAGAAGTTCACCTTTGAGTTCTTTCAGAACTCTTGGATGTATGCCATCTGGACTTGGTGACTTATTAGTTTTTAATTTGTCAATCAAATATAGGACCTGGGGAATGGCTGTTTGTTTGGTTTGAGTGGGCTGAAGGTGATTGTTGCTGATTGATTAGGAGTGGCTGTGTTCCTGGAGCAGAATGAGGCCCCACTCTCTTTGCATTATTAAGGTGCGCCTTGCCAGAGGCGTGAGCCTTTGGCACGAGCTGAAGGGTGAGAGCTGAAGGGCTCGTGGCCTGTGGCTCTTAGCCTGGGGGCTGTGTAAGGAGCAGGAACCCAGATCCCTATTTTCCTTGTGTTCCCAATAAGGTAAGTAGACCCTCCAGAAAGACAGCCACATAAACAAACAGGATTTAAAAGGGGACTTTATAGTTTTAAAAAGCTATCATGAAGGTAGAATGCCAGCAGGGGCATGGTGTTAGGGTAACTGCTCTCAAAATGAGATTGGGGAATTAGATTGAGAGACAGCTGGCCCAATAGGAATCTTTGTTATCTGTGTATACCAGGCTCAACCGATCAGAGAGTCAATGCTCAATAAAGGACTCTAATTTAATAAAATCAATTGTAATTTATTTGAAACAATAGTTCTTTCACACAAGGTACAAAAGCAATCACACATTCACACAGGTCTAAGAAATATAGAGAGATCGATAGGGGAACAAAAGGATGGACGTACAGGGTGATACTACCTCTCGCAGACTCCAAGGAAGACTCCGATGGCGACGAATGAGGGAATGGGGGATTGACCCGAAACTGATCAGGAATCGGGGATGGATCTATACAGCGGGATAAGGGGGTTGCTGCATAGAGAGCACACCTGTGGGTAGCTAGTCCACAGGTTATATAGTGTCACCTTAATCCTGAGGGGATGGGAGGTGACTGGGAGTGGTAATGGGAGGTTCCGCTGATGACCCAGAAGGCTGGACATCGGCTGGACCAATGGTGAGTCCATGGCGACACCTGATTGGGTGTATGCTTCAACCAATGAACAGCACCTTTATCCTGGGCATCCTGGAAACTTCCAAGTTGCGACAGGGCCTGGGGCGGCTCCAATAATATCAGTATGGGAATGGTTGGGTGATTGGGAGGAGATGGGATTAACTGGGAAGGTGACAATAGAGAATCAGATATGGACCTAGGTATCCCGGTGTAGACAAAAGGGCTTGGAGATATCAGGCGAGATCCTTCCTCTTTCTCATCATCTCCTGGGTGAAGCCTGTTGTTCAGGATATTACTTGGCAATCAGGGTTAATAGTGGAGCCATTAATCCATTCATAAACAAGATAGGTTGCTTGTGGGCTAGGAATGGCTCAAGGTGTGTACGTGTAGTTCCCACTAAGAAGGAATGAAGCCCAACCAGACAGGAAGATGGCTACATGTGGCGTTAGCGAAACACAGTGGCTTCCATGCTTAGCGCTTCAACACCGTTCGCCTGGACAGCTCCGTGGCGGCGTAGCCTCCTCCTCGCCATGGCGGATTCCACGCGGTAGCGGGGAAACATTTGTGTGCGTCTGCAGACACTCTGTGCCTGACTCAAGCACTTGTATAATGAGTAGATGGTACACATGAGTCCTATGTGGTCCTGGATAGTTTTACTCACATTCACTGGCCAGGCGGATGCAAGTTTGCTACTCCAGGCGCCCTGGCAACCGTGTGTGTGTGACAGAGGGGTCATTTTCTCACAATGGGGGCTTTCCAGTGTTTTGCACTGAGTGTCACATGAATGAATATCTGCCCAAAGGACAGAAGTCTTGGGTGTGTGCTCGATGCAAGGAGCTCCTGGTCCTCAGGGAACAAGTTCATACTCTTGAGGCCAAGGTGACTGACCTGGAGAAGCAGAGACAGTCAGGTAGGCACTCAGAGAAGACTCCTGGGGACGTATTAGATGAGTCCCACTCTGAACATGGCAGCCTTGTTGCTGCCAGGGAGCATGAGGGTCGAGAGGGAACAGGGCACCGTTCTGGGGATAAGGGGAATGCACCCTCAGAAGCAACCTCTTCTTCAGTTGATGAGCGGGAATCCTTTCGCACCAAGGAACCATCCCTGGGCAGGGGGAGAGGGAGAGTCTTGGTAATTGGTGATTCAATCATTAGGCAAGTAGGCAGGTAGGTGGCAAAACTGTGTACTGACCGTATGGTGACTTTCCTGCCTGGTGCGAAGGTAGCAGACATTACGCGTGTTGTAGATAGGCTGATAGACAGTGCTGGGGAGGAGCCAGTGGTCGTGGTGCATGTTGGCACCAACGATGTGGGGAAATGCAGTCATGAGGTCCTGGAGGAAAAATTTAGGCTTCTAGGCAGGACACTTAAGGCCAGGACCTCCAAGGTAGCCTTCTCAGAAGTGCTACCTGTTCCACGTGCAGGGCTGGAGAGACAGGCATAAATTAGAAGTCTCAATGTGTGGATGAAACGATGGTGTAGGGAGGAAGGGTTTAAGTTTGTTAGGCACTGGGATGCTTTCTGGAACAAGCGGGAGCTGTACAAAAGAGACGGTCTCCACTTGTCCCCAGATGGAACCAAGCTGCTGGAGCTTAAAATCAAAAAGGTGGAAGAGCAGTTTTTAAACTAAATCTTGGGGGAAAGCCAACAGGAGATGAAATGTCTCTGGTTTGGGAGGACTCATCTCAAAGAGATGAAGGGTTAGCCGTTACTTTTCTACCAGGTAATGGATCAGAGTTGTCCACTGAGATGGTGACAAACAGTATGGAGCGTCTGCCAAAGTCTCGAGGCAGCAGGTGGAAGGTTGTGAGTCTAACTTGCCTGGGAAATTATAGATGTTTTAAAACAAATGCTAGAAGTGTTCAAAGTAAAATTGGTGAGTTGGAATGTTTAGTGAGTTGGAATGTTTAGTGTTGGGGGAAAACATAGACATTGTGGGAATTTCAGAAACTTGGTGGAATGAGGAGGGTCAGTGGGATACGGTGATTCCTGGATATAAGTTATATCGGAAGGATAGGGAAGGAAGGGTTGGAGGTGGGCTGGCTCTGTATGTCAGAGAGGGTATACAGTCCAGTAAGACTGAGGTCAAAGAATTTGATTCCCTTCTAGAAATGCTTTGGGTCGAAATAGAGGGCCCAAAAGGAAATTTAACTATGGGATTTTGTTATCGCCCACCAAATCAAAAGATAGAGAAGAAGAAGATATTGGATTTATATCCCGCCCCCCACTCTGAAGAGTCTCAGAGCGGCTCAGTTTGGTGAGAGCCAGTTTGGTGTAGTGGTTAGGTGTGCAGACTCTTATCTGGGAGAACCGGGTTTGATTCCCCAGTCCTCCACTTGCACCTGCTGGAATGGCCTTGGGTCAGCCATAGCTCTGGCAGAGGTTGTCCTTGAAAGGGCAGCTGCTGTGAGAGCCCTCTCCAGCCCCACCCACCTCACAGGGTGTCTGTTGTGGGGGAGGAAGGTAAAGGAGATTGTGAGCCGCTCTGAGACTCTTCGGAGTGGAGGGTGGGATATAAATCCAATTTCTTCTTCTTCTTCTTCTTCTTCTTCTTCTTCTTCTTCTTCTTCTTCTTCTTCTCACAATCTCCTTTACCTTCCTCCCCCACAACAGACACCCTGTGAGGTGGGTGGGGCTGGAGAGGGCTCTCACAGCAGCTGCCCTTTCAAGGACAACCTCTGCCAGAGCTATGACTGACCCAAGACCATTCCAGCAGGTGCAAGTGGAGGAGTGGGGAATCAAACCCGGTTCTCCCAGATAAGAGTCTGCACACTTAACCACTACACCAAACTGGCTCTCCAGAGCTACACCAGAGGATGATTATAATATGATGGAAAGATGGTACAATCAGTTGTAGGACCTCCTCTCTTGTCACCTCAATTTGACTCAGGTCTTTCAACACCCCTTCAAAAATTAGTGGTTCTGGAGCGGGCAAACACTTCTCATCTTCCACAGTGAAGACAGAGGCAAAAAATGTATTCAGCTTCTCAGCCATTTCCCTGTCCTCCTTCAGTAATCCTTTTACCCCTTGGTCATCCAAGGGCCCCACTGCCTCCCTGGCTGGTTTCCTGCTTCTAATATATTTGAAGAAATTTTTATTGTTGGTCTTTATGTTTTTTTCAATATGCTCTTCATAGTCCCTTTTTGCCTGCCTGATCACAGTCTTGCATTTGATTTGCCACAGCCTGTGTTCCCTTTTATTAATCTCACTTGGACTAACTTTCCACTGCTTAAAGGAATCCTTCTTACCTTTTATAGCTTCCATTACTTTGTTTGTTAACCATGCAGGCCTTTTCTTATACCTGTTTGTGCCTTTTCTAACTTGTGGTATATATTTTATCTGAGCTTCTAGGACTGTAGTTTTAAATAGCCTCCAAGCTTCCCCAAGGGTTTTGACTGCATTTACCTTTCCTTTCACTTTCCTCTTCATATGCCTCCTCATCTCAGAGAATTTGCCTCTTTTAAAGTTAAATGTGGCTGTGCTTGACTTTTGGGCAACTCCCTATTTATACAAATGGTGAAATTAATAACATTATGGTCACTGCTCCCAAGCGGTGGAATCACTTGTTACATCTCTCACCAGGTCTTGGGCATTACTTAAGACCAAATCCAGGATCGCCCCACCCCTGGTAGGTTCTGAGACCATCTGCTCCATAGCACAGTCATTGAGAGCATCAAGAAACTCAATCTCTTTCTCTCGACCTGAACACATATTGACCCAATCAATCTGCGGGTAGTTAAAATCACCTATTAGGACACAAATCACCTATTATGACAGCTCTGTGAGAGCTATGGGTGACCCAAGGCCATTCCAGCAGCTACAAGTGGAGGAGTGGGGAATCAAACCTGGTTCTCCCAGATAAGAGTCTGCGCACTTAACCACTACACCAAACTTAGTGAAACAGAATGCTGGACTAGATGAACCACTGGTCAAATCCTGCAGGGCTCGTCTTATATTCTTACTTAGTTCTTATGGTGGTTCTGCATGGCATTCCATCTGTCCTCTGAATGTGTCCCAGCCGTGGCCACATCCTGCACCTAGAAATACATTTTCCTCCTCATTCTTTCTGATGCTCTTTTGGATAATCTACAAGTGGAAATGGCCAAACTGATGCTGATATTCTCCACCAGGGTTCTGGATATATATATATTCCTGTGGATATTCTTGTGTTGATATTCTTATTTTGAGCGCCGTGACGGAGCTTTTCATATCCAGAAATAACAGTGTTGGCACATTTAGCGATTATCCTGATTATAATAATTTTGATAGTTATAATTGTTTCAGGTTATTACTCTGACAACTAATTTTGATCATCCAGAAATAAGAGTTGCCAAACTGATGTTGGCACCGTGTGGGCTGTCCTGATGATGGGCTGCTTTGATGGCTGGAATTGTGTTGCTGAATTGGGGCCAAACCCAGCAAGCGGGTGGGAGGGCCACAGTAGGCTCTCCAAGACACTTCCCACTGGCAATTCGCAGCCCTGGCAGAGGCGGGGGGGGGGGCGGGGAGTGTAACCCTTTCCTTCCAGGCCATTCCCTCTCCCTTGAAGCTGCCATCTGCCCACTGGGGAAACGGGTCTTCCCTTGGCTGTTCCCTGTGGCAGAAGGGAAACCGAGGGTGCTATTAACCCCTTCCCTCCATAGTCAGAGCCAGGAGAAGGCTCTGGTGGACATGTTTGCCCCACCCAACCCTGTCTCTGTACCAGATGCTCACCAGGGCATGCCCTGACCCTCAATGCATGGGAGTGGATGTGTGGAGGGTTCTTCTGTGTGTGTGTGTGTGTGTCTGTGTGTGTGTGTGTGTGCGCACAGGGCCTTCAAAAGACAGCTAATGGCATGGGGCAGAGAGGGATGCTGCAAGCCTATCTCCTCCCCTTCTTTCCAGGAGCATCATCTTGACTTCTCTGCTTCCCCCCCCTCCCTCCTGAACTCCAGGCTCCCCTCCCCGCCCCCACTGCTAGCCAGCAAAGACCTGCCAGCCTGCAGGCTCACGTGTCACAGAACTCGTTGGAGAGACACCAGCATGGCATCGAGTGTGAGCAATGCATAATTGACGAGTAATTAAAGCAACATTATTTGATCCTGGAGACGCTAAATTTTATTCCAACTTCAAGGCCGTGGATTTTATGAATAATAAATGGCTGGCTGTTGCTGCCTCTCTCGTTAGGCGTGATAGACTGACCGCTGCAAGGACAGGGCCTTAATTGTCGGCCATGTTGGGCAAAGGCCAGGGCGGGCGAGGGCGGGGAGGCAAGGGGCCTCAGCTGAGTCCAGAAGAAGAATCTCCCAAAGCACAACTCAGCCACTTGCTCCTTGGGAAAGGCCCTCCATTCTCTGTTAGATCTGGAACGGCAAGCGATCTGGGAGCCTGGGGCCGAGCGAGGGAGGAAAGAGCCTTGTCTTGTGTGGCCTTCCAGTTCTTCACATGCAGGGAAGAGCCTTTCAGCCCCGGCAATGCCTTGGAAGTGGTGCTGGTCACATGAGTAGAATCCACGCCAGAAGAAAAACCTTCCTCAACATCCTTCCTCCCTGAAGCTGAATCAAGACAGAGCTGCAGCATTGCTGGTCAGTGGCAATGCCCACTAGGGACAGAGAAGTCAGCCCATCTTCCATGGGGATGCCCACTCAAAAGGAGGCACTTATTGGGGGAACTGGAATGTTATGCTTCCAAGAAGAGCCCTGCCAGATCAGGCCAGTGAGGGTCCATCTAGTCCAGCCTCCTGTCTCACACATGGCCAAACAGGTCCTCTGTAGAGCCAGCAGCAGGGCAGAGAGGTTGAGGCCTTCCCCTGAGAAGAACATCGCAAGAGCCCTGCTGGATCAGACCAGTGAGGGTCTATCTAGTCCAGCCTTCTGACTCACACAGTGGCCAACCAGTTCCACTGGAGACCCAACAACAGGGCAGAGGACAAGGCCTTCCCATGAGAAGAACCTCAGAAGATGATGGTCAGGAAGAATGAGACAGCAATGAAGATCCTGTTAATTGAGGGGGAGGTGTTTGTGGGTTTCCTGCATTGTGCCAGGGGGTTGGACTCAATGACCCTGGAGGTCCCTTCCAACTCTATGATTCTATGAAAGTGCACTTACACAGGAGCTTATTTGCATCATCTTTGACAGTTGTGTCTTGCTTTACCTCAGACTTCCCCTAAATTCTCACAAGAAACTCTCCTGTCTGGAGGCCCTTTTCTTTGCATGCGGAGGGAGCTGCTGCCTGACCCAAACGCACTGGCTTCCTCTTCACTTCTTGCACCAGTTCCATGATGCCAGACTCTCCCGTTAGCGTGCCCTGTTCACCTGCCTTGGCCACACACTCCAGGAGCCCCTTCCTGACCACTTGGAGCCTGATGAAGAACAAGAGATGAGAGGCTCCGTCAAACAGTCTATATGTTTCAAAAACAGCCATTTATGATCATGGTCACTGAGGAGAGCTGGATGCCCAAAAGGACTTACTTTCTCCAATAGAAAAATAAAAGGCAGCCGAACTCTGAGGGCCTCCACACTCCATTCAGGGGCCACCATTACCTGGCCCTGACCAACGGAAGAACAAAAGACGTCACATGATCTCACACCTGTTTGGAATGTCCTGCCTCTGGGGACAGGCTAGGGCAGTCCAAGGGCTAGAGAGTCATTCCTTCCTTCCTCTCAGGACAAGATCAGAACTGAGAGGGACAGACTTGAAAGGGAAGTTTCTTAAATTCACAGGACATCAGAATTTGGGGGGCTTTTAGCCAGGGAGCCCATAGTGATGAACAAAGGGACTCCATCTTGACCATGTCTGGAGAAACAAGACAAGGAGAAGTTCCAACTCTCAGAAGGAAGGGAACGAAGAAATTGTAAATGCTGCAACTTCAAGAATTAATAGCCTATCTGAATTAAACTTCATTTAGTATAAATATACAGTTTAGAGGATTGCACATTTTTACTTTTTTCTTTATATCCTTGCTCAGCCTAATCCTTGTACAGACCACAAGCCCTCATTTTATTTTTGTTTATTAAATTTTCTTATATTTTGAATGCTTGAAGCTTGAGCTCTGTAAACGCCCCACATCTATTTGGCCATGCTACTAAAAGGATAGTCAAGGGAAGGGGCAGCAGTGGAATCTTTCATTCCTTGACTGCAATCACTTGGAAGTGCGAATGTGCCATTGATCAGCCCTGGGCTAGCTAGTATGAGTGAAATGGGAGATGGGAAGAAGAAGAAGAAGAACAGGAAGAGGTGGTGGTGGAGGAGGAGGAGATTAGATTTATACCCCACCCTTTGCTCAGAGTCTCCTAGTGGTTTACAATCTTCTTTCCCTTCCCCTCTCCATATGTCAAGAATTGTGTCTTGCCATGATTGCATCCCTTCTGTACTCATATAATTCTCCTCTGATTCTGCCATGTTATCATGTCTGGAGTATTTTTATGCTTTGCTTGGATTCTGCCCTCCACTCTCCCCTCCCCTCCCACCTGCAAATTGGTCCGGAGGAAAGGACCACGAAGGATTCTTTTCAAGAGAAAAGGCTGCCATTTGTTCAGGCCAGGGTGTGTGTGGGGGTGGGGGTAGACTGAAGGTGTCTGTCATTGAATATTAAGCCCACCAGAATTTAGATGCCTGAGGCCTGTGTAATTAACAGTCTTTTGTAATCTATAAAAGTGTGACCTGTTCAGCACAGGTCAGTTGTAGCAAGACTTGTCTTTGCTGTTGACATGCTGATCATTTGAATAAAACCTAATTTGATTTGCATCAAAGAGGTGGACTTAAAGACTGCTGCAAAGAACTTGACAACACACTGTGAGGTAGGTGGGACTTAGAAAATTCTCCAAGAACTTGTGGCTGACCCAAGGTCAGCTGCATGTGGAGGAGGAGTGGGGAATCAAACCTGGTTCTCCCAGATAAGAGTCGGCACAATTAACCACTACACCAAACTGGCTCTCAAACTGGGCCAAATTCTTCACATGCAGAATGCTACTTGTACAAACCAATCTAGCAGGAGATTTTCTTTCAGATTTGTTGGTAGCAGTGGTTAGTACTCTAAGAAAAGTGGATACTCCCTGGGAGTAAGGCAAAGGGGTTTCCTTACTACTCAAAGAAGTGACCACGAGGACAAGATTGACAGCCCTCTTCAATAGGGAACCGTGTTTGCAGCATGCAGATGCCAAGGGTGGCACGAGCAGCCCCCACCCTGGCTAGCCTCCCCACCCCCACCCCATCCCTCCCAGACATGTGCCGGGAGACAGAGCCCTTGTCCACCACAGAAGCCACCTTTGTAGCAGATGCAAAAGGCATACGGGTTGTTTATTTATCCTATGGCACAAAAGGCACAAAGGGCTGTCATCCCCACAAGCCTGGCTGCAGCAGAGCTGACTTTATGTGGGCAGGCCCTGGCAAGGCCCCCCTCCACGCCAGCCCTCCTGCTGGCTCCCCCATGGCCTCAGGCCCATGTCTGCAGGTGCTGAGAGGGAGCGTGGACAGAACATATGAACCTCTGAAGCTACCTTCTGCTGAATCAGACCCCCCTGGGTCCATCAAAGTCAGTCTTGTCTACTCAGACTGGCAGCGGCTCTTTCTCCAGGGTCTCAAGCTGAGGTTTTTCACACCTTCTTGCCTGGACCCTTTCTAGTTGGAGATGCCAGTGGGGATTGAACCTGGGACCTTCTGCTTACCAAGCAGATGCTCTGCCACTAAGCCTGCCAGACCTGGTGCCCTGAGTAGCTGTGCTGGTCCCCCACATGGTTGGGCCCCCCCTCTCTGCTGCAGGGCAGGGAGGAAGCTGAGGGGACGCTGCAGACAGCAGCAAAGACTCCCCCCCCCCCCAAGCCTTTCCCAGAACTGGCTGGGAATGAAAAAGTGAGCCTCATTGCAGGGAAAAGGTTGCCCTTGACTTGGGCGCAGTGAAGAGAGTTGTGTCGTCTGCAGTGCCTCATCCCGACACCAGGAGCAGCGGATGGGAAATCAATTCCTCTCCACCAACACTTGTTCCATCATCTAGAGAGTGTGTTGGGGGGGGGGCAGGCCTTTAATGAGCTCAGTGTGAGCAGCCACTGCTGATTGTAGAGAGTGCCTCGCCAGCGCAAGGAGGCCTCGGCCCTGCTGATACAGGGGAAGAAAGCCTTTCCGCCTCCGCAGCAGATCGCTTGCCAGGGCATCCCCACCCCACTTGCCTGCCAGAGAAAGTATTCCTCCCCCCCCTTCCCCCATCCATTCCCATCCCAAATGCAGAATATTCTCTCCTGGGGAGGAGCAGATGCTGCCCTGTGGTCGGAGGCCTCCTCCTCACTGCATTCCGGACTGGAGCTTCCACTCCACAATCCTCCCTCCTGTCTCAGCATCCCCTTCCCACCCCGCCCCCCAGCTTTGGCACCCCCGGTGGAGTCGAATGCTTTGCAGGAGGATCCAGTGACCTGGCAAATGAGGAGTGAATCGCAAGGAGCCTCGTATGGCCCGACAGAGGCACTGAGGGCAGGCAGGCAGTTGTGTGCAGCACTGTGGACAGAGGCACTGTGTGGAGCAGATGAAGAGCGGGGGGGGGGGCGGAGGGGGGAATGGGGAGAGGCTGATGTGGAAACTGGGCTCCCGGGAGGAGGGACTCTAATGCTGCTGCTGCTGCACAAAGAGGTGAGAGTGGAAGAAGAGTGGAAGAACAGAAGTCCTTCTTCACCAAAAGGGTGATTAACACGTGGAATTCACTGCCCCAGGAGGTGGTGGCAGCTGCAAGCATAGCCAGCTTCAAGAGGAGACTAGATAAGCATATGGAGCAGAGGCCCATCATGGGCTATTAGCCACAGCATAATGATGGAACTCTCTGTCTGAGGCAGTAATGTTCTGTATTTTGGGTGCTTGGGGGGGCACAGTGGGAGGGCTTCTAGTGTCCTGGCCCCACTGGTGGACCTCCTGATGGTACCTGGGTTTTTTGGCCACTGTGTGACACAGAGTGTTGGACTGGATGGGCCATCATCCTGATCCAACATGGCTTCTCTTATGTCTGAGGCAGTGATACTCTGTCTTCTTGGTGCTTGGGGGGCAACAGTGGGAGGGCTTCTGGAATTCTGGCCCTGCTGGTGGACCTCCTGATGGCACCTGGTTTTTTTGGCCACTGTGTGACGCAGAGTGTTGGACTGGATGGGCCATTGGTATGATCCAACATGACTTCTTTTATGTTCTTATGTCTGTATTTTTGGTGCTTGGCAGGGGTGGGGGGGGACAGTGGGAGGGCTTCTAGTGTCCTGGCCCCACTGATGGACCTCCTGGTGGCACCTGGGTTTCTTGGCCACTGTGTGACCCAGAGTGTTGGACTGGATGGGCCAGTGGCCTGATCCAACATGGCTTCTCTTATGTTCTTAAGTGGACAGAGAGAACTTTCCCTCCCTCCCTCCCTCCCTCCCCCCAAATGCTAGAGCTCAGAGGCACCAAAGAAGGCTGATGGGCAGGAGGTTTATGATGGTGAAAAGGAAACACTTCTTAATTCAGTGAGTTATTAAGATGTGAAATTTGGTGCTAGAGGCTGCAGCAATGGCCACAGGCATAGATGGCTTAAGAAGGGGCTCAGACATGTTCATGAAGGAGTGGCCCATCGGCGGCTACTAGCCATGGAGACTTACGGGAGCCTCCATCTGCAGAGGCAGCAGATCTCCTGATCCTGGTGCTGGGGAATGGCAGCAGGGGAAGCCTCAGCCTCTGTGTCCTGCATGGCTGGTCCTCAAGGGCGACCGGTTGGCCCCTGTGGAAAAGAGGATGCTCAGCTTGATGGAGCGCTGTCCTGACCCAGCAGGGCCCTTTTTATGTCCTTATGCTGGAGACCTGCTTCAAAGAACCTGATGGGGGATGTCTCCGTCTTCGCTAATGCTGCCTGGGTATGCGGTTTTGACAATCAACCCTGCCCTGGAAGCTGGGGGAGGGGCAGTGACCTTCCTGTTTGAGATCTTCTCCTTTCACAGATTCCCCGTTCAAGATACAGCTGGCACTCATTGTCTGGTTCTTGTGGTGGCTCCAAAAATTGGTTCTTATGGTGGACTCAAGAGAGAAATTGAGCTTTCTGCTCATTCCCAGGTCCCCTGGCCCCTTGCTGGACAGGAAATGGCAGAGATCATTTTGGCCCCAGTGGTGGCTGGAGGCACCCAGAGTGACTGTTGTGGGTGATGCCAGCATCCATGCCCATGACACATTGCTCAGGCTAGCTTTGGCTGACTGTGGAGCTGAAGGAGGAGGGTTGGCAGTTGTTGGCAGAAAACGTGCACTGCTATGGAACTCATGAGAAGACCTATGAAGTGGTGGTGAAGGCAGAAAAGAAATCTTACTTCCCGGCCAACATTGCATTGGCTCCTTCATGCCCGGCTCAGTCATCTGAAGTATTTCAGCATCACTTGACTTCTGAGCCTTTAAATTCCCAGCATCTTAATTGTTATGCTTTAAAATCCCAGCAGACGCTCTGATGATGGTCAGGAAGTGCTTCCTAATGTTGAGCTGGAAACTCTTTTGATTTAATTTCAAAAGAGTTTCCGGCTCAACATTAGGAAGAACTTCCTGACTATTAGAGCGGTTCTTCAGTGGAACAGGCTTCCTCCATGGGAGGTGGTGGGCTCTCCTTCCTTGGAGGTTTTTAAAGAGAGGCTAGGTGGCCATCTGACAGCAATGTGGATCCTGTGAACTTAGGGGAAGTACTTGTGAATCCTTGCATCGTGCATGGGGTTGGACTAGATGGCACTGGGGGGTCCCTTCCAACTCTATGATTCTATAATTCCATCTGTTAAATAAGACAAGCAGAGGTCAATTATATCAAGATAAGGTGCTAAGCTACAGGAGGAAGCTGATTCCATACAGATCTCCTTCCCCAGCAAGGCAACTATTAAGTTCTTTGCAGGATACGAGGGTGCAGAGTGAATTTTGGGAGGCTGGGGGGAGGCAGGGCAAATACGAGGCAGGGCATCAATTAAGATATTCCTTAATCTCACATGACCTGGCAGTGGAGGGGAGTGAGCTGCAGGGGTCCCACAAGCCTAGATTTTGGGCCTGTCACCACAGATGAGTCCTTTGCTTCTGAGCATTCTTAGACTAGACGTGCTTCTCAGGAGTCAGGCTCCAGCAAGCCACACGCCAGCCCCGCCCCTCCGGAGAGCTCTTGCATGTGTGTGTGTTTCATCGCAGACCAAACTGCCCATGGCCGCCATCCCAAAATGCTTCCTTTCTATGCTGCTGTTGCGTTTGTTTCTGCCTTCCCTGCAGGGGGCGGGGGTGGAGCTCACTTGCAGGGATTCACTTCCCTGCCACCTTCAGATTGGTTCAGGGATGCTGCGGAACAGAGTTTCTTTGGGAAAGTAGCAGAGGACACCGGCCTGACCTCCTTTGTATCTACCTCAAGGAAGAAAGCACAGGCTGCCCTCCTGAATATTTACACAGTTGCACAAATAGGAGCAGCGCTCTTTGGTGACATTTAGCCGGCTGCTGGGTTTCTCCATAAATGCTTTGGTGGCCTGAACAAATGGCAGCCTTTTCTCTTGGAAAGAATCCCTCATGGCCCTTTCCTCCGGACCAGTTGGCAGGTGGGAGGGGAGGGCAGAATTTGGAAGAGCTGAGCGCTGGAGCTGAACACCACGGGAAGCCCCTCGTGCTTTGATGAGGCTTCCCCAGCAGTAGTTCAAGGCTGCTGAATTAATGGCTTCTTGCCAAAAAAGCCTAAAATTAAAAAGTGGATTTTAATTAAAGATTTTCAATTATGCACAAGGCCTCTGAATCAGAGTCAAGATTAGCTGCCCCTGGGAGCTCGTGTCAGTCTGCTCAGCGACGTCTCTGGCTGTGCTCAGGACACAGATCTTCAGGCTGCATCACCGAACGCTGGGCTGGGGGAGGCAGAAGAAGAAGAAGAATTGCAGATTTATACCCTGCCCTTCTCTCTGAATCAGAGTCTCAGATTAGCTCACAATCTCCTTTATCTTCCTCCCCCACAACAGACATCCTGGGAGGTGGGTGGGCCTGAGAGGGCTCTCACAGCAGCTGCCCTTTCAAGGACAGCTCTGAGAGAGCTTTGACTGACCCAAGGCCATTTCAGCCGCTGCAAGGGGAGGAGTGGGGAATCAAATCTGGTTCTCCCAGATAAGAGTCCGTGCACTTCACCACTACACCAAACTGGCTCTCAAAGGCAGGAGGATAGAAACAAGATGGGGGTGTAAACGGGGGGCGGGGGGGTAATCTGGAGGAATTTGTATTCATTCATTCATTCGTTCATGTATTTATGTTGTACAGAGGGCACCTTTCCTACTGCGATCCAAGGCAGATGACACAATGGAAGCCAACAGAGTCAGTAGGATGAAGAGATGTCTAATAAACAATGTAACAGGACAAGGATTGTAGAAATCTGACACAAGGCATAAGAATTAAACATAATGCGTTGAACAGTGTAAGAAATAGCAGCGACAGCAAGATAAAAACATATAGCAACATGTATGAGTAGTCTAATCCACAGGTCTGCTGAAATGTCTTGCTGACACATCCTGTGAAAAAGCAGCCCGTTCCTTTACAGAGATGCCCTCTTGGTGGGAGTGATGCCCAGATGTGTGGGAGCCTTCCTGACCTCCTTAAGCAGACCGTTCCCTTGGATGGGGGCCAAGAATGTGCCTGCCAGGATACTTGTGGGCCTTGCCCATTTCCAAGGTCTTCTTCATCAGTTGAAGGCCCCGTTCAGAGAAGCGACTGTCATGGCAGGCCCTGGAGGAGAGCTGGCTCTCCTGGTAGGAGGGTCAGAGGCCATGACGGGCTTTGTAGGCGATGACCAGAGCCTTGAACTGAAGCTGGTAGCTCATCTGAGGAGTGAGAATGTGTTCAAGGCAAGCAGGCTTTGAAAGGCTGATTTGTATTTCTTGGTTCTTTCAAATGTACCAGTGCAGAAAAGGAAAGCCGTAGGGTGCATCTGTTGACATCCAATCGCATTTCCGTGGCAAGGGCAAAACCCATACAGACATCTTCAGCACCCTGGAGACGGACAGCTCCAAGAGAGGGTGCAAGAAGCCGGGGACTCTCTGGCAGATGTTGCTCTTGTTGGAAACAGAATCCACACCCTGAGCAGCTGAATGGAGCTCCAGAGTTCTGTCATGCAGGCTTTCTCTTGCCAGCCACCTCCCAAACCAGGAGAAAAGGGCGGGGGCAGGAAGGGGGGCAGAGCTGCCTTGAAAGGAGAGTGCTAATTCAGGCGAGCAGAGCCTCCACCAGCCCATTCCAGCTGTCTGCCTGGCCCTGATGAGCAGCCTCTTCCCTGCTTTCCAGTGTTTTTATGCCTTCATAACTCAAAACACCCTTTCATTTGGAAGATAAAACTGTACAGACTATTAGTTTATAATGTAGATCACAGCTTTGGGCAGCAGAAGGGAGTGAAAGTCAGAACGCCAGGAGCATTTGCATACAGAGTGGTTGTGGCTTCTCAAGGATATCCGGGACTTCTTTTTCTGGCTAGTTTAGCATGTAAAGTATTGTCTTTTAAGCAGAAAGGCCTCTTGCCACCTCGGAAGGCAGGGAAGTGGCAGGCAGTGCAGAGGGAGGGGAAGCGCTCGGGCCTTGGCCTCATGGCTGACAGCAGCACACCCAGTCGGTGCTCAGGGCCCCAATCCCAGGACTGCCAGGGGCCACGGAGAGCTCAGAGCCACCTCTCGAGAAGTGGCCCAGGAAGTCCCACTTTCTCTGCAGCTAGTTTTAAAATTGCCCTCCTGCCAGTTCTAGCCCATTAAAACTGAAGATGGAATAAAAAATGAATGCTGCTTTCACCAGGTAGCTCTTCTTTGCCGCATAGCAAGCGAGTGCTGTCAGGCTTGTCTGTCTGCACAGAGACTCCCTCCCCCCCTCACCAAGGAGGAGTCAAAAAGCCGCTTCTCTCCCTCTCCTCTCCTCTCCTCTCCTCTCCTCTCCTCTCCTCTCCTCTCCTCTCCTCTCCTCTCCTCTCCTCTCCTCTCCTCTCCTCTCCTCTCCTCTCCTCTCCTCTCCTCTCCTCCGTGAACTCAAGGAGGCTGTGAGGCTTCCCCTGAAGGCTTCTAGGGCAGAAGGCAGATTGGAACCAGAGCCTCCCAGAACTACCCCACCTACACCTCACTGATAACACTCCCAGCTCGCTCCACAGGAGCAACGAAACCTTCCAACATACTGGAGCTTTCAGGTGGGGTTCTCCTGTCTGCAGAAACTTGCATCATTTGGGAGCGACAGTTGCAATCACGCAGCTATGCCACCATTTCCAAACAGGACTGTGCAGCTACATTGGATGTTATGGGCTTAAATCCTGATCCAAAACTTCTGAAAACAATTAGGGACACAAGAACATCAGAAGAGCCCTGCTGGGTCAGACCAGGGAGGGTCCATCTAGTCCAGCCTCCTGTCTCACACAGTGGCCAGCCAGTTCCTCTGGAGGGCCAACAACAGGGCAGAGAGACTGAGGCCTTCCTCTGAGAAGAACATCAGAAGTGCCCTGCTGGGTCAGAACAGTGAGGGTCCATCTAGTCCGGCATCCTGCCTCACATAGTGGCAAGCCAGTTCCTCTGGAGGGCCAACAAAAGGGCAGAGAGGCCGAGGCCTTCCCCTGACAAGAACATCAGAAGAGCCTTGCTGGGTCAGTCCAGGGAGGGTCCACCTAGTCCAGCCTCCTGTCTCACACAGTGGCCAGCCAGCTCCTCTGGAAGGCCAACAACAGGGCATGGAGGCGAAGGCCTTCCCCTGAGAAGAACATCAGAAGAGCCATGCTGTTTTAGTCCAGCGAGGGTCCATCTAGTCCAGTCTCCTGCCGTACACAGTGGCCAGCCAGTTCCTTTGGAGGGCCAACAACAGGGCAGAGAGGCCTAGGCCTTCCTCTGAGAAGAACAACAGAAGAGCCCTGCTGGGTCAGACCAGGGAGGGTCCATCTAGTCCAGCCTCCTGTCTCACACAGTAGCCAGCCAGCTCCTCTGGAGGGCCAAGAACAGGGCAGAGAGGCTGAGGCCTTCCCCTGAGAGGAACCTCAGAAGAGCCCTGCTGGATCAGACCAGGGAGGGCCCATCTAGTCCAACCTCCTGCCTCACACAGTGATACTAGTTCCTCTGGAGGGCCAACAACAGGGCAGAGAGACCGAGGCCTTCCCCTGAGAGGAACCTCAGAAGAGCCCTGCTGGATCAGACCAGGGAGGGTCCATCTAGTCCAGCCTCCTGCCTCACACAGTGATACCAGTTCCTCTGGAGGGCCAACAACAGGGCAGAGAGACCGAGGCCTTCCCCTGAGAGGAACCTCAGAAGAGCCCTGCTGGATCAGACCAGGGAGGGCCCATCTAGTCCAGCCTCCTGCCTCACACAGTGATACCAGTTCCTCTGGAGGGCCAACAACAGGGCAGAGAGACCGAGGCCTTCCCCTGAGAGGAACCTCAGAAGAGCCCTGCTGGATCAGACCAGGGAGGGCCCATCTAGTCCAGCCTCCTGCCTCACACAGTGATACCAGTTCCTCTGGAGGGCCAACAACAGAGCAGATAGGCCGAAGCCTTCCCATAATTTTGCATCCTGGCTCCAGCATTCAGAGGTTTAGTGTGGAATTTCCCCTCAGTCACCAGGGCTCGTAGCCACTGACAGACTTTCCTCCATGAATCTGTCTGATCCCTTTTTAAAGCTGTTTATGCTTGTGGCCATCACCACATCCTCTGGTAGCAAATTCCACATTTTAATTCCAAGATCTGTTCTGTTTTCTGCTTATCAATGAAGCTTCCCCTCAACCGCACATCTCTGTGGAGGAGCATGGAGGCAGGTGAGGAGGCCTCAGCTTCCCCGCCCCCCCCCTTCTCCACTACTCATCCGTGGTGATAGAAATGCTGGTCAGATGTGGAGGGAGGCCCTGAGCACTGAAAACTTTGTTTTGTTCCAGTGGAAGGTTTCCTCTCCCCAATGAGACTCAGCAGTAATTACATTAGAAAGCTGCTCTCTGCTTGCCTTGTAACAGGGACAATATTTTTAAAAGATTTATTATTGCCAAGCTCTTCCATTTCCACTGAAGCAGGAAAACTTTAGCGTCCCACACTGATTAGGAAAGGGGCTTGTGCTGTGAGTTGGAGCACGTCCTTTCCCTCCCTGTGCCAGAGAATCGCCTCCAGCAGCTGCTGTCTTGGCTTAGAAGAGGGGTGAGAGGAGAGAGCACCTCCTCAAGAACCTTCGGGGGTTAGCCAGGAGGGCATCTGAGCCACAAGGAGCTCTTCCCAATTCACTCACCCCTAGATGCGGGGGGGGGGGGGGATGCTTCTGAATGGGAAGGGAGAGCGTGAGCAAGGGGGGTCCAATTGCATGGATCCAAACTGCCCAAGGGAAACTCCAAACGAGCCTTTTTAAACTGGAAGCAGGGGTGGAACACTTCTAGGGCCTCAAATGCTGCTTTGCCGAGATATAATTGTTTCCAGGCACTTCTCAGTTGATGGAGGCAGCAACAGCACTTGACTTGTGCTCTTGATTGCCTCCTGGGGAGAGGAGCCCTCCACCCGCACCCTCTCTGGCAACAAGCCCCGGGAAGCAGATGTGAAGGAGGAGGGATTCCAGGGAGAGACGCCAGGCAGGAGGCAGGCCCAGGAAATCCCTTCCCCAGCAGCTGGTCCCCAGTCGATTCCCTCCTACCTCCAGCCAACAGCATCTCAAGCGTCAGGATCTGGGCGAGATCTCTCTTTGCCTGAGAGCTTAGAAGGGTGCTGAGTCCCTGAGAGTTCTCAAAGGGATCGCCAGTGAAATTGTCCAACAGAAGCATTCAGCTGTTGGGTCAAGCTGGCCTCCTTCCTTCCCTCCCTCCCTCCCTCCCAGTAGATTCAAAGGAAGCTCATCTAACACTCATTTTGAAAAAGCAACCCAGAAAAGTTAAGGTCCATTAGACTAACTTCTTTCCCAGAGAAATGGATGGAAACAGCATCTTTGAAGGCAGGTGGGCTGCTGCATCGCCTCATCACCTGGCTGCCCCCCCACCCTTCGAGGCCAGCCTCTTGCCCACCAGGTGTGTGTGTGTTGCGGGGGGGGGGAGGTCAGGCAGTACTGCTGCTGGCTGGGGGGGAGCCTTGGCTCTTATCACATCCCCCCCATTAGATATGCCCACCCACCCGCAGGGTCTTCACTGGGAAGGTCACAGTGGCAGCCTGGATGAGCACAAAAATGGTCCCAGAGACACAGGGGCCAAGCAGAGCAGGACTCTGAATCAGCCAATAAGGGCTGGCAAAAATGCACACACACAAAACCTTCTCTGTAGTCTCTGGGTATATTTCAGCTCCACAAATATATCTGGGTTTTGGGTGAGGGACAGTGGCTCAGTGGCAGAGCATCTGCTTGGTAAGCAGAAGGTCCCATGTTCAATCCCCAGCATCTCCAACTAAAAAGGGTCCAGGCAAATAGGCATGAAAAACCTCAGCTTGAGACCCTGGAGAGCCGCTGCCAGTCTGAGAAGACAATACTGACTCTGAGGGACCCAGGGGGGTTTGATTCAGTAGAAAGCAGCTTCATATGTTCATATGCTCAGGGGAGGGATGGTGGCTGAGTGGTAGAGCATCTGCTTGGGAAGCAGAAGGTCCCAGGTTCAATCCCTGGCATCTCCAACTCAAAAGGGCCCAGGCAAGTAGGTGTGAAAAACCTCAGCTGGAGACCCTGGAGAGCTGCTGCCAGTCTGAGGAGACAAGACTGACTTTTAGGGACCAAAGAGGGTCTGATTCAGTAGAAGGCAGCTTCATATGTTCATATGTCAGTGTAGCGGGAAAAACCCTATTTATACGTTACCAATTTCAGCTGACGCAATCACAGAGACCGGAGACAAGATCAGGAAACAGTTTCTTTATTTAACGTGCACGGGCCCTCTGCACACGGGCGCCAGACTCCCAAGAGAGACTGGGCCCGTGTGCAGAGGGCCCCGTGCACGTTAAATAAAGAAACTGTTTCCTGATCTTGTCTCCGGTCTCTGTGATTGCGTCAGCTGAAATTGGTAACGTATAAATAGGGTTTTTCCCGCTACATAATTTGGCGAGCCAGCCAGGAGGGGCATTTAGCCCCTTCTATTAGCCCGGCCAACCAGGGCTGGTGGCAGGGGGGATCAGAGCAGCGGTAAGGAGCTCCCAGCCCCTTTTTTGGGCTGACCGTCCCTCTGTCTACCCTGTCCCTGCCTAGGGTTCAGTCGTGGCCTAAATTAAACTAGGAGAACGAGGCAAACAGGAACCAGCTTCACGCCTTGGGCATGAGGTAGTGGCAGATTTAGGCCCTTGTGCCCAACGTGATAGATTTCCTCTACGTGACATAATTTGAGATTTGTAGTGAATCCCTCCATATGAGATTGTCTTAAGTCTCGGAGGAAGGCGTGCCTGGCCAACACGCAGCAGCATCCAAGGACCTGTGGAACAGGGAAGGGCAGTGTCCCTTCTGACTGCAGTATTCCAACGATTGACTGCATGTGTAAATTGGTATTAGAAAAAAGGGGAAAAGTATATTTGAGGAAGTGGTTTGTCCGGACTGTGTGAAGTGTGTGTGGTGTGTGAACGAGACGATATCTGATATCGAAGCAAACGGGACGCACAAGTACTCCGTTTCCGGCCCGGGCGACCGCGGCCGGCGAGGAAAGTGCGGAAGCGAGTTGCCTAGGCTCCTATATGTGGTTACCCTCCCCTGCTTGTGTGTGTTAGTTGTCTTGTCTGTTTGAGGAAGTGGAATGGGAAATTGGGAAAGCGCCAGACCCACAAGAGAGGTAGCTCTCTTCGCCAGTATTAATTGACGTGACATTGGCCAGAGGCCAAGACCAATTTCTCACCCGCCCCTTCCGCATTTGTGTCCAAAATACTTGGCTTGTTTGAGTAACCAGGAGAAAGTCACAATCTGGGGGACGCCCCTGGTTGTATGATTGCCTCCCTGACTGGTCTGAGTGACAGGAAAGCCTGGAGCCCTCCTGGAAGGTTCCAGAAGATGGTTAGTCCTTGGGTTGATATCCCTGGCGCATTAGCCCGCCACTGGCAGCATACTTTGTGTCCCCATTATCGAGTCCAGTTGTGGACTGGGACCTGTCAGACCACTACGGCCTGGCTGATTGAGCGTAACACCAAGAATCCCAGCGGTAGTTGGAACAACCACTGGGCACGGTG
The DNA here is from genome assembly GCF_032191835.1 of Heteronotia binoei. Classification (NCBI taxonomy): domain Eukaryota; kingdom Metazoa; phylum Chordata; class Lepidosauria; order Squamata; family Gekkonidae; genus Heteronotia; species Heteronotia binoei. The sequence goes on along the minus strand of NC_083243.1, from coordinate 213,700 downwards.
GTACTTTCTCAGGCAAGAAGCAGGAGATTGCATTCATGCCTGGGAAATCAAAAGGCGAACTGCCCGCCCCGAGACTACTCGCAGAGCAGAAGACTGGGCCCGTTTGTTGGCCCAGGACCCATTAGCTCTGGAGGAGTTTCGCTTGCAAAGTTGCCAACAGCGCTTTGACAGAAACGGTCCACCCAATCCCTCATCCAACCCCCTTCCAGAACTTGCCTGGTGGATTAATGCTTTGGATCGAGGGTGGGACCCCCTTTGATACAAAGACGATAATTGAAAACTACCTTGGTGAGTAAATGGCATAAGTCCCTAGGCCCACATCCCAGGGGCACTGATTCTCTGTTGGTGCGTCCCAAGACACCATAGGCACAATATTGGCTTGTGGAAAGGGGAGCATGGGGAGGCAACTGTATGGTTGCTGAAGGGTTCAATTAGATGGCCGCCTGGATGCTTGAGACTAAACCTGGCACGAGGGTGCTTCCTGAGAGAATTGGGGGGGGGGCCCTATTTGCTTGGAGGATTAAAGGCCAAACGGCCACCCCTGAAAGATTAGAGGTTGAATTGCCTCTCCAGCTTGGGCCGCCACTGAGGATCTGACAAAGATATGTCGACCCTCTTTGGAAGCCTTCCAATTGGCAAAGAGTTAGAATCAGAGTCACGTTTCAGATTGTTTAGAAGTTTATATTGCCTTGCTGTGTGAAATATATCTGCGATGTTGCGTAACTGTGGCCTCGCTGAGAGAAAAACGGGAAGTGCAGAATGTGGTTAAGTTAGTAAGACTGCAAAAGGGAAGCACATGTGTTTTACTCCGGGAGATTTCTGGAGACAGCCCCAAAGATGCTGTTTTATTAAGGCAGAAAAGCTGCGGGTTGGCTTGTGCTGTGACTATGACTGTAATACTGATACCGTGTAGGGGAAAAGCACCTAGGAGAACTAATTATGTCCCACTTATGGGTAGGGTGTTTGTGGTTTGGATGATTCTGTTAATGTGTTATTTTGAATGATGTATGGCTACAAGATACCCTATTCTTGAACTAGCATTTCAGTTTCAGGACAAGGCAAATTTAGTTAAGACACCCCCGGGAATTAAGTATTGAGGTATTGAGCAGTGTTTGTTGCTGCCCCTGGCAGGGAGCTGGGTTTAAGCCCAATGCAAAGCCCCCAGTCTTTTTGCCACCTAGACTCGTTTAGACTTCACCCTTGCCCCTTTAGTGGCTAAAAATTGAAGAATTCCAGATCTATGGGCCCTCCCTAGAGAGAAGTACTCCAGAAGCAAGTCCTCTGCCTCTGGTCAGCTTACCTTTCAGAGGAAGTCCCCATCAGCTATGTGGAAACCCCCTCAGCCATCTGACGCCATCGGATGTCCTTTCCCCACTTCCGAGCCATGACCAAGCTCATAAGTGAAGTGATTTGAGCCTGGTTGTTGAAAACGGAGTATGCGTCCTGAGATCAAGGCTGCTCTGCATTTCATCACCTTCCACCTGTATAACAAGCTCCCCCGGAGACGGGTTGACCAGTTTGGAAAAGAGCTAGGACAGCTGCTACAGAAGAAATATGAGGGCCACTGGTACCCAGAGAAGCCTTTGCAGGGTTCAGGCTATCGTTGTGTGCACCTTGGGAAGATAATAGATCCTATAGTGCAACTGGCAGCCAACAGAAGTGGACTGACTGTGGAGGATGTGCAGGACAGTATCCCTGCAGAGTTGACTGTGTGGATTGACCCATTTGAAGTTTCCTACCAATTTGGGGAAGAAGGGCCAATCGAGACTGTGTACCTGAAGGACAGTAGGGGTTGCAGCATAGCAGACAAGAGAAGCAGAAGTGGGCTCAACCCTGAAGCCCAGGCGTTTGTCCCCACTAGAAGTCAGAATACCGTTTTGTCCAGCCCTCCACCTCCATCTTTTGGCCAGTCTCTTAGTCCGACCTTTACCGCCGTGACTTTTGCAGCTACCAGGTTTGGCTCCACTAAAGTGAAGAAAAGCCACAGAAAGTTGAGTTGGGGCATTGTTCACCCAGCAAAATAAGAGGTTGGGAAGCAAGAGCTCGCCTAAGTGAGGCAGGCTGCCAGGACACTTATTTGGACAGGCTTTCACTTTTTACCTTTTTCTAAGGCGTCAACGGCCTGGGAGAATGGCGGAGAAAGTGTCACCAGCCCCTCCACCGGGAGTCGTGCAAGAACCCCAGGCTGAGGTCTGCTCTGATGGGAATCATGAGCCAGCAGAAGATGGTTCCCAGACAGCAATCCCTCGTAGGGGCCGACCCAAGAAGGCAAGGGCTCCAACCAAGAACGAGTCCAAGAAGAAGAAGCATGCTGTGAGAGCCTTCAGCAATTACAAAGGTGGGGTCCTGCAGCTTGGAACGAGGTCTCAGACCTAAAGACTGTAGCCGAAATTGCACCAGAGAAAGATGGCCATGAAAGCACCGAGGGCCCGGAAGAAGCAGCTGGCCTGGTCCCAGAACAAGATGTGCACCCGCAGGAGCCTCTTCAGGTGAAAGAAGAGACCCTCCTGAAGGAAGAGAGCCCAGAAGGAAGCCTGGAAGAAAATCCCAGTTGCTGAATTTCGTGTGCAGCCGCAAAGGGGGGACCCTCTGAAGTGACTTTGAAGTGATTTTGATTTATTTGAGTTTTGATGTTTGCAGCCATTCTCTTCCTTTGCTGAAGCAACAGCTCTGTGTAGAAGATTTGTTCGTCTATGAAGCAAATGTTCGAGTAGCCCAAGAAGAAGAAGGTAGGATAATCCCTGGGAAAGTTGAGGGATCATGATGTGTCACAAGCTAGTTTTGGCCTGACACATTGCCTAGTGCCTTGTTTATACTGAAATGCTTAGCAGAAGTAAAATAGGCCTAAAAGATTCAAATTCTCTAGGTTCTGTCTATGAGAAGCCTTTAGGGAAAGCGAATAAAGGAAGTGGCATATGTTATGATAGAAAATAGGCTTGCCTTGAGCCTTGTATTGTTTTTTGACTATGCAATTTAATCAGAGTTTTCTAGATAGGCTTTTCAGATGCCGTTCGCCCCCGAATCTGGTTGTTTGAAGGCCAACTTCTGAGTACCACTTACCGGAAATAGTGGAGCTCACAGGCAGCCCCCTCTGGACCCTTGCCTACCGGCACGGCTGGGTTCACAGGGTTCATCCCCTCTGAGCTCCACCTACCGGCAACGGTGGAGTGCACAGGGAAGAAGATCCCGTCGTCACAGCAGAAGAACTGAAGATTCTGTATTTTGAAGTATTGTATTGTTTGATGTAGGGTCTAAGTCCTCTGTTGCACCCTACGCAGGCATAGTCTTCATAGTGCTATTTACCTATGCATTAGAAGGGCATGTGCTCGATGGCTCACTTAACACTGGCAGGGCAACACCGTGAAGATATCATAGCCCATGAAGTTCTAAATTTAGGGTACCCCATCCAACCGTTGGGGCCAGCAGACTAAAGGACGGGAAAGGTCCTGGGGTACTGGAATTTTAGATGTTTTACGCTCTGTGTTCCCAGGGTGAGGAGTCTATGATTTGCAGATCTATACAAGAAACCTGTCCCGAATCTTACAAGAAGGCCTTGAGAAACAGCCTCATCTCTGTTTACACTGCAGAAAGAGGTTGATAGCATAGCTAATGTTGTGCTCCAGAACCGAAGAGTGTTAAATCAGTTACTTTCCGAACAAGGCGGGACATGTGCTTATCTGGGAGAAGTATGTTGCTTCTATGTTAATGAATCAGGTAAAATCCTCAGTGGAGTTAAGACCTTACGAGGACTGGTGAAAGAAGCACAAGGAGCAGATACAGCTTTTAACTCAGGAGCTGGCTTGTTCAAATGGCTCACCAGCTGGCTCCCTGATTTTGCCTGGCTGAAAGAAGGTTTTATTGCTTTCCTTATATTCATTTTGGTGTGTATTATTGTGTATGGTTGTATTGGGTGTGTGCCCTCGATAGCTTCGCGCAAAGCTCAGAATGCCTACCCCATATATAGGACCCCACCCCGCAGAGAACCAATATATGAAGAGATGAAAGCTGTTAGATCGCAATGCATTTAGGATCAGGGAAACTGTGAAATCTCAAGTTCCCCTGAAAGGGGGGAGATGTGGTAGGACCCCCAGATTGATAGCTTCAATAATCTATAATCAACGTGTGAGCAGAAATGCAGGCTTAATAAAGGCAGACACAAGAGGCTTGTATTAGCAATGAAAAGCAGAGCTTTCAGAAAAGAGGAACTAGCTCCTCTATGCCTTAGCTTAGCTGCAGAGAACATAGTTGCACAAGGTAACCGCAAAAGTACAAGCTGACCGCAGAAGCAGGAGTCAGAGTTGTTTACCAGAAGGGAAAGGAGCTGGAAAGCCCCTAAGAATATGTACCCAGTATTCTCCCCCTGCACCCCACATAGGGAGAAACCAGATAAGACCAGAAAGGCCGGATGCCCTGACCACAGTGACCTCGAGTAACACCCAGTAACAGTACTAACAAGACCGAGTCCCCTTCCGAGTCCCCTTTCCTATGACTAAATATGGGCAGAGAACACCTACTAGGAGGGTGTCACGAGGGACAAGAGAAACGGGTATCGGGCCTAGATGGGGGCCTAGATGGGGAATGATGATGTATGTATTATATGAAAAGAGGAAGTATGTTTGAGGCTCTGAAGGCCTATAAAAGCTGTGATTTTTCTATGCTTGTTGCCCAGTCTCTCTTGGGAGTCTGGCGCCCGTGTGCAGAGGGCCCGTGCACGTTAAATAAAGAAGCTGTTTCCTGATCTTGTCTCCGGTCTCTGTGATTGCGTCAGCTGAATTGGTAACGTATAAATAGGGTTTTTCCCGCTACATCAGGAGAAGAAAAAAAATCCCCCCAAAGCCCTTGCCAGCCAAGGGAGGCTGCCCAGCAGAGCCCCAGTGAAGCCTGGGGGGGGGGAGTTCTCCCTGAAGGATCAGCTCCTGGGGGGGGGGCTCTGCAGGGCAGTCCAGTTGGAAGAGACCACCCCAAAGAGCCCCACCTCACAACCATTTTTAGCAGCTTTTTTTCCAGTTTGGATCTATTTGGACCCCTTAAAAATTGGGATTTCTGGGAAAACCCAGATCTGAATACTTCAGTGGTATTGGGATCCAGGCTGGGGGGGGGGGGGGGGGGCGTTCCTAAATTTTTTTCAGATCCAATAGACCCAACCCCAAAAACACTGAGAGGGGGAAAATGCACCCCCCTCCTTACGATGGGAGGGGGGGCTCAAGTGAGGCAGAAGCTGGGTTTGGAAGGTCAGGAGGCAGAAGTGAGATTCTGAGAGGGAGCCGAACACATGTGTGAATTCAAGACTGGAAGTGATATCCTATTTTAGCTTCCTTGCAGCAGAGGGCTGCGTTCAGACGTTTTAAAACCACCACACAAGATGGGTTTTCTGAGGCACAAGATGCCGCTTCCACATCCCCTGCGCAAGTGTTTGGGGTGACCTTTGCTGTGTGTTTTCCCTCTGTTCCTGCTCACTTTGGGCAAACAAGCTGTCTCGTGCCACTCTCTTCATTGCAGCTGCCGGTTCAGGCTGGGGGGGGGGGGGTGGACTTCTATACAAGCCCAGATGCTCTCCTCTCACACCTTCCTTGGTGTATTCTTGCTGGGATGAATGGGTGGGGAACGGGAAGGGGATGGAAACTTTCTGCGGGGGGAGGGGGCTACTCCCCAGCAATGCTCCCTCTACACTGAGTGAATGTGAACTAGCACACCGGTTTTTAGCCTCAGGCTCACACATTTTTTTCTTAGCTTAGTCTACTTTGTGAGCTCCTGGCATTAAAGCTGAGCTTGAGCATTTGGGCTACTGCATAAATGGCTGAGCCCTGGGGCCCTCCTGCCTGAGCTAACAAGGAAGGGCACAAGTCCCCCTCTGGCATGACCCCCCCACACACACCGTGTGCCCTGAGAACTGTCACTTCCTCTCAGGCCTATTGGGGGGGGGGAGGATGTGAAAAGAGAGGCTGAGGTGCTGTGTCCTCACCTCCTTGGAGCAAGAGCTGATTAAAACGTGCTCAATCCAACATATAAATAGGATCACCTCGCCCAGCGTAAAAACAGGCCATGCAGGCAGAGGAGATTCCCGTTGGTCGGATCCTGCTCAGTGCAGAGGTGGTTTGGAATGAGGGTGGGGCAGTGGGGGGGCTGCCTTTCTTGGTCTTCTTCTGGGGGGGGGGGGCTGTGGTGCTCTGCAGGCACACACACATGAAAACTTCTGGGTTGCAGCAGCTCCTGCCTGGGATGAAAACTCTGGCCAAAGAGTAGTTTGGGAAGCCTGGTGTGCAGAACGATACACGTCGCCCTCCCCCCGCCCCCACACGTACACACACAGGGGAGGAGACGTGCTGTTGCTCCTTCGAGTGTGTCTGCAGGGAGCAGAAGTTTGCCCTATGAGTGGGAAGGAGACGGATGGGAAATGGAAGCATCCACATGGCTCTGCCACCAATGGGAATCCTGACTGTTCTGGAAGGGAGCCAGGCATGGCAGGCAGATTCCTTTCGTTCAGTGGGAAGCAAAGCCCCTTCCAGTGGACTGGGGGGCGGGAAGAACACAAAGGATGGTGGGAAGCAAGACTCCCTCTAAGCTGAGGTGTCCTGTGAGCAAAAAGTCTGCTTTGTGAGCTCCTGGCATGAAAGTGGTGAGCTCCTGCATCAATTAGTGTGCTCTGGGGTTCTCCTTCCTGAGCTGAGACAAAAATGTGTGAGCTGGAGGCTAAAAAAGCATGAGCTAGCTCACACTGGCTCAGCTTAGAGGGAACACTGGTGGGAAGGTGGAGACATCTGAAGCCTCAGCCCAGGGCAGCTGCCCCTCCTCTCACCCCAGGGCAGGTGGGGCAAACGAACAGGGTAGGAATCGCTGCCACTGGAGAAAGCCAAAGAGCATCTCCAGCTGGACGGCTCTGAGCATCTGGCTCTCTGCCCTCGCACGGCCGTTTAGGGGCTCAGCCCAACTGCTGCTTCTCTCCTACAAGACGGATGCAGGTGGGCAGCTGTGCTGGTCTGAAGCAGCAGAACAAAGGAGAGCCCAGTGGCTCCTGTAAGACCACCCAAGCAAGCTTTTCTTCTGGGCATGAGCTTCCATGTGGAAGCCCACTTCCTCAGCCACCTGGGAACAAAAGTCACCCACCAGTACATGGAGATAGCAGGTGAGGAGGGTGTTGACAGGAAGGGTTAAATAGAGTCGAGATGCAGCAGATTAGCACGCAGCATGATAAACATGAGTTTACAAACAGATGCAAGAACTGAATGAGGCTAGCTTATATAGTGAGATAAGAAGCCAATGTCTCTGTTAAGCCCTGGAGGTTCCATTGTAATAACTTGTAACTCAGCCAACCTCCCACTCCAGTCTGTTTCTAAAGTTCCTTTGCAATCAAACAGCTACTTTGAGGTCCTTCCAGGCCACTTGATGGGGAACCCTGAATGCAGGTAAGAATATAAAAACATAAGAGAAGCCAAGTTGGATCAGGCCAATGGCCTATCCAGTCCAACACTCTGCGTCACATAAGAACATAAGAGAAGCCATGTTGGATCAGGCCAATGGCCCCTCCAGTCCAACACTCTGTGTCACATAAGAACATAAGAGAAGCCCTGTTGGATCAGGCCAATGGCCCATCCAGTCCAAAACTCTGTGTCACACAGTGGCCAAAAAAAACCCCCAAACCCCAGTGCCATCAAGAGGTCCACCAGTGGGGCTAGAAGCCCTACCACTGTGCCCCCCCCCAAGCACCAGAATACAGAGCATCACTGCCCCAGAGAGTTCCAACAATAAGCTGTGGCTAATAGCCACTGGTGAATCTCTGCTCCATATGCTTACCCATCCCCCTCTTGAAACTGTCTATGCTTGAAGCCACCACCACTTCCTGTGGCAGTGAATTCCACATGTTAATCACCCTTTGGGTAAAGAAGTACTTCCTTTTATCCGTTCTAACCCAACTGCTCAGCAATTTCATCGAATGCCCACAAGTTTTTTATTGCAATCGCACACTGTCTTGATATTTTCAGTGAGTTACCTGCCACCACCCCAAGATCTCTCTTTTGGTCAGATAGATAGATAGATAGATAGATAGATAGATAGATAGATAGATAGATAGATAGATAGATAGATAGATAGATAGATAGATAGATAGATAGATAGATAGATAGATAGATAGATAGATAGATAAATTTATTGTCATTGTTCTCAAAAAAGAAAATGAGAGCAACGAAATGAGGTGCTCTTCCACAAACATACCAACGCATCAACACCCACAAAAGGACATATACATAGACCATTCAAATGCATCTAAAAACAAATAACCATTCATAACCCTGCATTTAGCCTAACCAGTCTCTGCCAGTTCACACCCCATCAACTTGTATTTGTAGCTGGGATTCTTGTCCCCAATGTGCAAACACTTCTTGTCTTCCACAGTGAAGACGGAGGCAAAAAATGCATTCAGCTTCTCAGCCATTTCCCTGTCCTCCTTCAGTAATCCTTTTATGTATGAGAGTTGTGGATCCAAAGCAACATCCCAGCTCACACCCACCACTCAGCAGCCGGCAAAAAGAACAGGGGGCGGGGGGGGGGGGAAGGGGGCATGAATTGGTGTCTAAGTACGTGTAATGTTAGTGCTGGGGCTGTGTTTGGTGATGGGGCGGTCATGTGACCCCTTTGGGGCAGGGCTGGTTGGCAGAGCTGTGGAGAAGCACCCAGGCAGGCAGGGAGTTGGTGGTTCAAGGGGGAGGCAAGGGAGGGCTGCCTTCCTGCCCTTTGCAGGTGGAGGCCTGAGGGGCTCTTTGGGGTCACCTGCTGGTGCCCTCATGCCTGGGGGCTTGATGGGGCCAAGGAGCAGGGCAAAGGAGGAGTGGGGGCTGGGCGACTCTCCCTGGGCCAAGCTGGTGGAGCCCAGTGCCTCTGCCGGCAGACACGAGCACCCTCTCCCATTCTCCTGAGCTCCTCCGGCAGGTGTGCCTGTTGCCGCCCTCCCTTGGTCAGAAAGCCCCTCCCATCCCGTCCCACCACAGGGCCACCTGGGGTGGATGAGAGAAAGCCTTGCAAGGGGGAGCCCGCCTTCCCCCCTCCTTTGTTTGCTGAGGAGGAGGAGGAGAAAAAGAGAAGGAGAAGGAGAGGAGGAGAAGGAGAAGAAAAAGAGGAGGAGGAGGAGAGGGGGAGGAGGAGAAGAAGAGGAGGAGAAGCAGAAGAAGAAGAGGAGGAAGGGGAGAAGAAGAAGGAGGAGAAGAAAAGGAGGAGGAGAGAAGGATGAGGAGGAGGAGAAGAATAGGAAGAGGAGAAGGAGTGGAGGAGGAGGAGAAGTGGGGGAGGAGGAGAAGAAGCAGAAGAAGAGGAGGACAGGGGAAGGAAGAGAAGAAGAGGAGGAGAAGGAGAAGGAAGAGGGGAAGAAGAGGGGGAGGGGGAGGAGAAGCAGAAGAAGAAGAGGGGGAGGAGGAGGAGAAGTGGGGGAAGAGGAGAAGAAGAGGAGGAGGGGAAGCAGAAGAGGAGGAGAAGGAGGAGGAGAAGAGGAGGAGGAGAAGCAGAAGAAGAGGAGGAGAAGGAGAAGAAGAGGAGGAGAAGGAGGAAAAGAAGAGGAGGAGAAGAGGAGGAGGAGGTGCCAGAGGGAGCGGAGCCAGGGGTGCTTCTCTGCTGCTGCTTCTGCTGCTATGTGCCAGTGGCCAGGGAGCCCCTCCTTTGGTCCACCCCCAGCAGCAGGGGAGGGGAGGCTCATGCTGACCGAGGCCCAGGTGCTGCTGCCCAAGGATAGCCATAAGAACAGAAGAGAAGCCATGCTGGATCAGGCCAGTGGCCCCTCCAGTCCAACTCTCTGTGTCACACAGTGGCCAAAAAACCCAGGTGCCATCAGGAGGTTCACCAGTGGGACACGGACACTAGAAGCCCTCCCACTGTTGCCCCTCCCCCCAGCACCAAGAATACAGAGCATCACTGCCCCAGACATAAGAACATAAGAGAAGCCATGTTGGATCAGGCCAGTGACCCATCCAGTCCAACATTCTGTGTCACACAGTGGCCAAAAAAACCTCCAGATGCCATCAGGAGGTTCACCAGTGGGGCCAGAACACTAGAAGCCCTCCCACTTTGCGGCCATCTGGAAAGCTGGAAAGCGCCTAGAGAGCACCCCGGGGAGCTGCAGATGGGATGCACAAGCTTTCCTGATGCTCCCCAGGTACCCACGGCCTGCTCCTTTCCCCGAGCGCTATCCAGAAGCTCCAGGGCGCTCTATTTTCAGCCGGTCCTCCATTTGCAGCTGCTGGAATGGCCTTGTGTCAGCCTTAGCTCTCACAGAAGTTGTCCTTGAAAGGACAGCTTCTGGGGGAGCCCTCTCAGCCCCACCCACCTCACAGGGTGTCTTTTGTTGGGGGAGAAGATAAAGGACATTGTAAGCCGCTCTGAGTCTCTGATTCAGGGAGAAGGATGGGGTATAAATCTGCAATTCTTCTTCTTCTAGATGCTTTTAACCCTTGAACAATAAATACATATAGTTTTGATATTATTTAGGTTATACATATTGTTGGCGTTGTACTTGGTTTGTAACTAACCTTTTTTATTCTTGATGACCCTCCCACCACCTAGAACAAGAATAATCTCTTGGAACTTTTCAGTTTCAAGCTACAGGGATGACGAACTTACCTGCTGCCCTTCCTCAGGCCCAATTCCAGACAGCGAGGCCAAAGATTTCACTTGTATTTATTTCTCCCTTGAGCACAGGACAGATGAGAACACGGCCAGTCCACACAATCCACAGGGTGGGACATTCACTGAGCCATGCCGTAGGAATCAGGGTTGCAGACAGCGACATCCCAAGGGTGCATGGCACCCCAGGCAGACTGTCTGCCACCCCCCACCCCTGGGGGCTCTAGGCACACATGTACATGCACACCCCAGGCTGGGCAGCTGCTGCCCCCTCCCTTCCCTTCCGTGGCACCATGCCCTGATACCTGCCCACCCCCTCGGTACACTCAGTGGAGCGCCGCTAGAATTGCCCCTACCCTTTTAGACGTGGCCCGGGCATCTCCACGCTCTCTCTTGGGTGAGCACTCGATGAAGCTTTGTACCCCCTCACTCCCGGTGGTTCTGGAAGTGAGGAGGGAGTGAAGCCTCGCTGAGCGCTCTCTCAAGAGAGAGTACGGAGATGCCTCCAGTGCACTCAGAGGAGCACCACGAGAATCACCCCTACCTAAAAGGATTCTAGTGGTGCTCCTCTGAGTGAGCTGGGGGGGTGGCAGCAGAGTATGGCGGTGTAGAAGGGAAGGCGGGAGGGAGAGGCAGGGCGACAACGGCGGCGTGGGGGGAAGGCAAACTAGGCATTTGTCTTGGGTGTGGGGGGGGGAGCCCAATTTGGTGCCCCCTCCTGGTGCCCTAGGCAATTGCCTAGTGGGCGAGCCGGCCCTGGTTGCAGATCCAACCAGAAGTCTGAACAGAACTGAAACAATGCCCAAGTATTACCAGGACATAGCAGGATTCCAGTTTCAGTAAGCTATACACAGTAGCATAGACTACAGTCCTTAATAATTCATCCAAATAACTTTGTGAAACATTTAGTACAGTGCTTGGTGTGTTCACAGAGACCAGACTTACAGCAGTCAGAATATAAGAAAGTTTATCAACCTTTGAACATACGGCATACAGACAACAATTGTGCATGGTAATTTTATAGATACTTAGAATAATGGAATCACAGAATCAGAGAGTTGGAAGGGACCTCCAGGGTCATGTAGTCCAACCCCCCCCCCCCCCCAGAATGCAGGAACTTCACAAATACCGCCCCCCCCCTGCATCCCCAGGGACCCCTCAGGCTCCATGCCCAGAAGATGGCAAAAAACCCTCCAGGATCCTTGGCCAAACTGTAACCTGCCATCATTATTGATTTTGTTGTTATATATTGCATTTCTTTAATTGGGGGTAATTAAAAATTAATTTTAAAAAAGCTAAAAAGAAACTCCTCAAGTGAATGTAGTTCCACTGGTTGAATCCTGGGGGGGCAGGGGGGGTGGAAGGTGTCTCTCCACAACTACCAATGAGCAGCTTTCGATAAACAGCTTTGGATTGCTGGTTTTAATGTTTTCAAAATGCGGCCTCGATTAGACTAAGTGTCCCTTTGAAATGCTGGCTGAGCTGCTGGAGGAGGGGGGGGGTCCAAGGGGCTGGCTGGCTGGTCTCCCTCAGATCAGTTGCAAATGAGTAGAGCCCCTTTTTGGAGCCCCCCACCCCCGTCTTTGACAAGTGGAAAGCATCCTAAGCTCTTAAGGGGCTTAAGCGTGGCCAGGGAGTTCTTAGATGTGGTTGCATCAAACTGGATAAAGCGGTCGAGATGAAAGCAATTAGAAACGCTGATCAAACGACAGCTTTAAATACATTTTTAATCCAGATAGCGGGAAAAATGTTGTTATTCAAAGCCAGCTGGAGAACCCAGTTCTAAACAGAGCCGGAGATGTCCACCTCCTTTCTGTTCTTTCTGCTTTGCTGAGTCACTCTTGTTAACAACAGGAAGGAAGGAAGACTTCCATCCACCATTCATTAATCAAACTGGGAAGTGAGGCTGAGGGGGTGGGGAGAGAGTGGAGAGAAGCCGAGCCAGGCCAACAGCTGCAGAGACAAAGGAAGGAGGCTGAAGCTGGTGCCTTATCCCCAGTTCCTTATTCATTCCTTATTCGTGAATTCATCCAAAAACACTGGGGAGGGTTTGAAAGCTCTGAACCCCAGAATAAGGTCTGGACCCCCATATATCATACACCCCCATGTTCAGGGTAGGGCATGTGCTGCCTCATGGTCCAAAGAGCGGGTCTCATGCCAGCTGCTCCTAGGCTTCCCAATCCCCAGGTCCCAGAGGGGGATCCCCCGGTTTTACAGGCTTCCCCCCTCCCCCAACCAGCTGGCTGGCGGGGGAAGCCCCACCCCCACAGCCATCATGCACCTCCATGAACGATTCCCATAGGGAATGATGGGGAATTGAGCTGCTGATATCGGGGGCTCTGGGGGGGGGCTGTTTTTTTAGATAGATGCACCAAATTTTCATCTAGTGCCTCTCCCCAAAATACCTCCCAAGTTTCAAAAAAAATTGGACCAGGGGTTCCAATTCTATGAGCCCCAAAAGAAGGTGCCCCTATCCTTCATTATTTCCTATGAAAGGAAGGCATTTAAAAAGATGTGCTGTCCCTTTAAATGTGATGGCCAGAACTCCCTTTGGAGTTCAATTATGCTTGTCACAGCCTTAATCTTGGCTCAACCCCCAAAGTCTCCTGGCTCCACCCCAAAGTCCCCAGATATTTCTTGAATTGGACTTGGCAACCCTAGCTGCTCTAGAGCAAGCTGCCCCCAGGACATTCAAAGAGGCAGGCACTGGGGTCAGGCTGTACCCCAAAACAATGTTTGGACCACTCCAAGAGACACATCCCCTGCAAGAACACATGCAAGGTACCCGGTCCAAACAATGGTTCCGGTGCCACAAGCTTCCATTTGGAGGGCCAACTAGATGCCTGCAGCTACAGGCTAGACTATGAGAGGTCCCCAGGCCCTTGTCTCTTTTCCCTTAGAATTCTGCATAAAAAACAAACCATTCATTACATATTATAACCTCATTCAAGAATTGGGAATAATTTTATTCAGTGTTAAAGATCAGCCTCCAAATTTGCTGAAAAATTCGAAACCTTGGTTTGATAGAAATTCTCGATTTGGGGGGGGGGGGGAAGCACTTAACATCCTTTTTCTGCACTTTTAGAGAATCTAATAACCAGGGCTATATTTGTAGGAAAAGCCCAGCAGGAACTCATTTGCATATTAGGCCACGCCCTCCGATGCCAAGCCAGCCGGAACTGCATTCCTGTGCGTTCCTGCTAAAAAAAAAAGCCCCGCTAATAACAACCAAAAACTGCAAACCCGTGCAATTATTTCTATTAAATCACATCTGCCCATTTCCTCCCTCTTCCAGAGTGTTCCTTCCTCACCCAACTTGTTCTCATCTGCCAGTCTAATGAGTAGTCCCTCCACATCCTCATCTAGATGGTTGGTAAAAATATTTTTTAAAGCCCTGGGCCCAAAACCAGGCCCTGCAGCACCCAGGAGATGCTTCCCTCCAATCAGGCCAGCAGCCAGACAGCCCCACTCTTGGGCCACCATTGCCACCTGGTTCCTCACCCATCTCACCTGCAGCCCTCCTCCACCCTGCTGATCCAAACATCAGAGGGAACTGTGGAGAAACGCCATCTTAGTCAATGTTGGTGCTTCATTGGGAGGGATCGCTAAACTGCCAAGCAGGCTTGGGCCTAGCCTTCCCCTCCTCCCCCCCCTTCCAGAGCCAAACCAACAACTCTAGGGGGAAAGTCTCCTAGAGAGGCAGGAAGTTCTTTTGTTCTTGGCATGTGTTAGGCAGGAAGAGAAACCAGTTCTCAGCTAGCACTCAACGGAGAAAGATGTGAGCCTGGGAGCTCCTGCCTGGGGAAGAGGCCTATTTACGCAAAATGAGGCCCCCAGGCAGCCAGACAAAGTAAGTCATCCAAAGGGCAGGGCGTGTTTAGATCAGGGACAGTAGGATGTGTTTATAACCACATTTCCTTTGTCATGCTGTTTGCTGTGCGGGTGCTGTGCTGTGTAACCTTTTACAAGCAACTGTTTTTGTTTTGTTCTTCTGTTCTTTTCTTTTTCTCTTTTAATTAAATATTTTTACTGTTTTAAATGCTGGCAGTCCATCTCTGTACCACATAGATCCCCAAACCGCTTTAGACCACGCTGTTTTAAGAAGGGGGCCCCGGGGAAGGGGGAAGGCATGCAGTTGGATAAGGTGCCAATCCTCCAGGGGTGCCCCAAAGAAGTGCTGAGGTCCCTGTGAAACCCAAGTACAGGGTGGCAGAGGACCTTGAGGCCTGGCCTCATAGCTGGAGAGGGGGATTGGGAGTCCTGTTCCTCTCAATCTGAACCCCTAGACTGAGCAGGTGGTGGCAGCGAGCCCAAGGGGCAGGAGGAGAAATAGCTCCCTCCAGGAGTTGGCGATGCAATAGGGAGCTGACAGGAGCGGGTCTGAAGGCGGAATCGGGCCGGTTCCGTCACAGGAACCTTCTCAGATGCCTTCCAGAAACCCAAGTCCAGCTCCTCTCAGTACCATTCTGACTGCTAGCAGATGAAAGGGCTGCAAAGCCTCTTCTGCCCTCTTTTCAACAGGACCCTGCAGCTTGAATGCCAGTTTAATCTGCCCCAGGGACATGTGGCTCCCTGCCATGGAAGCTCCACTGGTGGTGCCTATTAATTAAACCTCCATTAAACAGACAGCACATTTCTTCCTGTCCTGTAGGCAACTTTGCCTCTCAGACCGTTCTTCCTTTTTTCCTGATCCCTGTGAAAAACAAACTCTTTACAGTCTATTTCCTCCTCAATTTCTATCTGAGGAGGGGATTTTTTGTTGCTGTGGGCAGCCCCCTGCATCCCAGACTGGTAGCTTATGCTGAATACAAATGGCCTCTTTGGGCTGACGCAGGAACTCCCCACAGCTGGATTTAAATTGCACATTCAAACTTCTGGGTCCCACCTCGCTCCCACCCTTATGTCATCCTACGGCACCTCTTTGCCACTTTAAAAAGCTACCGCTTACTAAAAAGGTAAAGGTAGTCCCCTGTGCAAGCACTGAGTCATTACCCACCCATGGGGTGACGTCACATCATGACTTTTCATGGCAGACTTTTTTACAGGATGGTTTGCCATTACCTTCCCCAGTCATCTACGCTTTCCCCCCAGCAAACTGGGGACTCATTTTGCCTTTATTTTAAGGATGGATGGCTGAGTCAACCTTGAACCCAGCTTCCACTGGGATTGAACTCAGGTTGTGAGCAGAGCTTGGACTACAGTAATGCAGCTGACCATTCTGCACCAAAAGGTGGTAGCAAATCTCCAAAGCATTTCCCTGTTGCCTTTCCTGGCTGTCTGAATGGCCCGGGAGCACCATAGAAGCACTTCCCATGCACTTGAGTGGTCCAACTGCTCCTCCAGAGTGTGCAGCCCATCCCTGTAGAAAACCATAAACACCCCTCCTCAAATATAATCTTAGAAATCATAAGTGTGAGATATTCCCTGGCCCAGAATGACACAAAATGGATGCCAGCCAGAGACAAGCCTGGAATGTGGTTTGGAACTGTGAGTAAGAGGGGCTGGCTAGCTAACAACCATCTCCATATCACAGAGAAGGCCCATAATTTAGGACACTGGGTCTTTCAAGAACCTCCTGACTCACCTTGGATTAATCTAATCAACCCTCAACCTCGCTTCCCCTCACCCATTTACCCTAATTAAGCAACACTTAATTCTCTTTACCAAACCTGGCAGCTTCTCCCGTCCGGTACTTACAGGGTCATCAAGCCCCATTCACACCTCTAGTCCATCTCAGAAAAACCCATCAAGCCTCTCCCAAATCATTGCCCATTTTTTCCGGGCAAATAACATCCGCTTGCCTCAGGGAGCATTTTGCCCTATGTCAAGAACACCTGGTCATCAGTGCAGTGTGTGTGTTCTTTGATCCATACTCACAGGGTTTTCTCTCATTCTCTGCGTGAAATGCTGGCCATTTCGCTGCTGCCTCTGCTGACATAGTAATTATAGCCTTTCCCAAATTTGCTTTTCCCCTTTCCACCCTGATTTCCTCTTAGCTAGCCTTGTATGTATTTTCAATGTGTATGCATACTTTTTGCTCATTTTTATTTTCTTTCAATAAAAAACCCTTTCCAGTTGAACATCTGCCTGGTTTATTTTGAGAGTTCTCTTAAGGGAAAAATCCCTGTAAACATTGGTGGAGAATCTGTTATCCACTCTTGCTCTGTCTCCTTTAGGACAATTCTCCCCGCTAATTAAGAGGCTGCCTCTTCAGATAATTTTGTGTGAGGAGTTGATGCTTTTCATGGTCAGAGTGTTGGATGAAGATCTGGGAGGCACTGCACTGATCCCTGCAGGGCCAGGGAAGACTGTGGGGTGACCTCCAGCCACTAACCAACTCTGAGCCTAACAACATCAGCCACTGAGAATAAAGGAGGAATATAAAAGCAGTAGATACAAAATACAATATAAAAGCAGTAAATACAAATTAAGGTTGTCTTGGAAATTATCTAGGAATTGCTTTTATTTTAACTTATTTTATTTATTTATTTATACAAAACATTTTCATTCCACCTTTCCACACAATCAGGAACCATGAAGCAGTGAATATAAAAATGTTACAACATTCAAACAATTAGAAACACAGTTGAAATTATAAAATCCAACTAAAACACACAAACAGCCAGCACTAAACCAAGAACAATTATTGAGAGTGTGGCAGCGGAAACAGAAAGGTGGCATGTGCTGGCAAAAGACACCAATAGAGGGAGACAGACAAATCTTGCTGGGGAGGGCATTCCAGAGACCAACAAAGTTCTATTCTGGGCAGGGCTTTTTTTGTAGCAGGAGCTCCTTTACATATTAGGCCACACACCCCTGATGTAGCCAATCCTCCTGGAGCTTACAGTAGGCCCTGTAAGAAGAGCCCTGTAAACTCTTGGAGGATTGGCTACATTGTGAGTGTGTGGCCTAATACGGTATGCAAAGGAGTTCCTGCTGCAAAAAAAAGGCCCTGATTCTGGGTATAAGCTTTCATGGGCACAGGGCCAGCGTGTGAAAGTAGGCTGAGTAGGTGGCCACCTGGGGCACCACTTGGCCTAGAGTCACCATGAGGTGCCCCCTCTCCCCATGCCCACCCTGACTCAGCAAAGTCCAGACTTGGTCAAGGCCTCCCAAGGCTCGGGCAGCCTCGGCAAAGTCAGGGGGGGTGGCGGGTAGTGAGCACGATCTGAGTGCGCCCGCTGCCTTCCAGACGTTGCCGAGGCCTCCCGAGGCTCAAGCGGCCTCAGCAAAGTCAGGGTCGTGGCAGTGATGTCATCATGACATCATCGGCACACACACTTTGTGAGCACACATTTAGCCACGGTGGGGGGCAGAGGAGTGGGATCTGGCCTCGGGTGTGGGAACCCCTAGTGCCAGGCCTGCATGGGCATGCCACCTGCCATCTCACATTGGAGAGTCAACGGAGGGGGGTGCTCTGTCCCATGCCTCTAGTCTCCTCTGTGTAAGCCAAAGGATCTTGCATGGGGGCCAGTGGGCAGCATGCCATGAGCTCTTCAGCCACTAGCAGGGGCCGCCCTTTCTTCAGCCAGCCTCCCTCCCTCCCTCC
The DNA here is from genome assembly GCF_032191835.1 of Heteronotia binoei. Classification (NCBI taxonomy): domain Eukaryota; kingdom Metazoa; phylum Chordata; class Lepidosauria; order Squamata; family Gekkonidae; genus Heteronotia; species Heteronotia binoei. Next base: position 195,549 of record NC_083243.1, on the reverse strand, counting down.
CACCAGGGGGCCAATCAAGAGCTTTCCCTGCAGCTGAAAGGGAGGTAGTGGCCTTTCTCTGCCGGCTCCCCGTTTCGGAGCAAAAGCAGAAGTGCGCCTGCTGCTTCTTTTTAAATCATAAGCCTCCTGGTTCGTCTTCATCTTTCCAACCAGAAATGGAATTAACTGAGCTTTTCATATTTGGAAATCAAACCTGAGTGTTTGTTTCCTTTGCTAAGTAATTGAACTGCAGTCTGCCCTGCAAAGACAATTCCCGCAGAGCCCAGCTGGGCCTCAGCTCTCATTAGCCCGGCTCCCTTGCTTGGGAGAAGAAACGGGAGAGAACGTGGTGGAGGGACTCCATGGGCCGCGGCTCAGCCAAATTGTGAAGGGCCTGCAGCGCGAGTCAGAGAGGAGCAGGGCTGACCCAGCCAGTAGGCAAACGAGGCAGCTGTCTAGAGCGCTGGCCTTCGGGGGGCACCAGATTGGGCACCCCCCCATGTGACTTGGGGTGCCACTGCAGCGGGGGGCACGCCAGAAGTCAGCCTTGCCTAGAGGGCCAGACAGTCTCGGGCCAGCCCTGAGCACAACATCCCACAAACAAGGAGCAGACGCAGGGAGGGCCATGAGCAGAAGACAACCAGCAGCCCCATTAGACATTCTTGGGGGAGCCACTCAATGCTGCGCGGGGGGGGGGGGGTGACTCCGAGCCGGTTTGGTGCCATGGTTAAGAGTGATGGACTCTAATCTGGGAGAACCAGGGTTGATTCCCCACTCCTCCTCCATGTGCAGCTTCCGTGGTGATCTTGGGTCAGCCACAGTTCTCGCAGAGCTGTTCTGCTCAAGAGCAGTTTCTGTCAGAGCTCTCCCAGCTCCCTCCACCTCACAGGCTGTCTGTTGTGGGGAGGGGAAGGGAAGGGAAGGGAAAGGAAAGGAGATCCTGAGACGGCAATTGAAAGGTGGGGTATAAATTCAACCTCTTCTGGTGTAGTGGTTAAGTGTGTGGACTCTTATCTGGGAGAAACAGGCTTGATTCCCCACTCCTCCACTTGCAGCTGCTGGAATGGCCTTGGGTCAGCCATAGCTATCTTCTCTGGGAGAACCGGGTTGGATTCCCCACTCCTCCACTTGCACCTGCTGGGATGGCCTTGGGTCAGCCAGAGCGCTCTTACCTGGGAGAACCGGGTTTGATTCCCCACTCCTCCACTTGCAGCTGCTGGAGTGGCCTTGGGTCAGCCAGAGCTCTCTTATCTGGGAGAACCGGGGTTTGATTCCCCACTCCTCCACTTGCAACTGCTGGAATGGCCTTGGGTCAGCCATAGTGCTCTTACCTGGGAGAACTGGGTTTGATTCCCCATTCCTCCACTTGCAGCTGCTGGAGTGGCCTTGGGTCAGCCAGAGCTCTCTTATCTGGGAGAACCGGGTTTTGATTCCCCACTCCTCCACTTGCAGCTGCTGGAATGGCCTTGGGTCAGCCATAGCACTCTTACCTGGGAGAACCGGGTTTGATTCCCCACTCCTCCACTTGCAGCTGCTGGAATGGCCTTGGGTCAGCCAGAGCTTTCTTACCTGGGAGAACCGGATTTGATTCCCCACTCCTCCACTTGCAGCTGCTGGAATGGCCTTGGGTCAGCCAGAGCTCTCTTATCTGGGAGAACCGGGTTTGATTCCCCACTCCTCCACTTGCAGCTGCTGGAATGGCCTTGGGTCAGCCAGAGCTTTCTTATCTGGGAGAACCGGGTTTGATTCCCCACTCCTCCACTTGCAGCTGCTGGAATGGCCTTGGGTCAGCCAGAGCTCTCTTATCTGGGAGAACCGGGTTTGATTCCCCACTCCTCCACTTGCAGCTGCTGGAATCGCCTTGGGTCAGCCAGAGCTTTCTTATCTGGGAGAACCGGGTTTGATTCCCCACTCCTCCACTTGCAGCTGCTGGAATGGCCTTGGGTCAGCCAGAGCTTTCTTATCTGGGAGAACCGGATTTGATTCCCCACTCCTCCACTTGCAGCTGCTGGAATGGCCTTGGGTCAGCCAGAGCTCTCTTATCTGGGAGAACCAGGTTTGATTCCCCTCTCCTCCACTTGCAGCTGCTGGAATGGCCTTGGGTCAGCCATAGCTCTCTTATCTGGGAGAACCAGGCTTGATTCCCCACTCCTCCACTTGCAGCTGCTGGAATGGCTTTGGGTCAGACAGAGCTCTCTTATCTGGGAGATCCGGGTTTGATTCCCCACTCCTCCACTTGCAGCTGCTGGAATGGCCTTGGGTCAGCCAGAGCTCTCTTATCTGGGAGAACCGGGTTTGATTCCCCACTCCTCCACTTGCAGCTGCTGGAATGGCCTTGGGTCAGCCATAGCTCTCTTATCTGGGAGAACCAGGCTTGATTCCCCACTCCTCCACTTGCAGCTGCTGGAATGGCCTTAGGGCAGGGGTTGTTTTGTAGAAAACAGGTGGTGGAGCTCATCCAGGGATTGTTATGGAGCTGCACGTATTATTCAGTGGACAAGGTGGGGAGGAGGAGGGGGAACCATCAAAAGGTTCAGGAGCTGTGCTTCTGTGAGCTCCTCCTGAATTCAAGGCCTGGCCTTGGGTCAGCAATAGCTCTCGTAGGAGTTATCCTTGAAAGGGCAGTTTCTGTCAGAGCTCTCTCAGTGCCACCTACCTTACAGGGTGTCTGTTGTGGGGAGAGGAAGGGAAAGGAGATTCTGAGACTCCAATTGAAGGGAAGGACTCCAGTTGAAGACTCCAGTTCTTCTTCCTCCTCTTCTTCTTCTTTGGAGAGCCCCAGGGAAGGAGGGACCCACTCAGAATGTTCTGCTTTCATCTCCAAACTTGCCCAGCAAGAGATTGGAGTGGGAGGAGAAGTGCAGCAGCCTCCCTCCCTCCCCCCTTCCTCCCCCCACCTCTCAGCGAACAAGAGAAGTGCCTCCATTCTTTCCAGCCTCCTCCTACTCCTGGTCTCTTCCTCTGAAAAGCAAGAGGTGCTTCCCAGCCCGCCCTGGCCCAGCCCAGCCTGGGGAATTCTCCCTTCCAGCAGCCAGGCCCGAGGGAGCCAAGGCGCCCCCTGCTGGGCAGGCAGGAGGGAGGTGAGAGGTGCCACCAATGCTGAGGCTTGGAGGGGGGCGGCTGCTGTTCTTTTTTACTCCCCGGGCGGACCGCTTGGAGGAGGACTTCCATCTCTGCAGCCCTGCATATGGCAGGGGCGACAGACCTGCTTCGAGGGACTTCATGGTGCGTTGTTCTGCTGCTGAAGGGAGGGCTGTCCTGCCATCTTGGAATGAGGCTGCAGTTGCCATGACAAAGAGCACCGAAGTGGGCCCAGCCCCCCTCCACCTCCCCCCCCCCCGGTACCATGCCAGGATCTCAGCCATGCCCAGCAAGGCTGTTGGGGGTCAGGCTGGTGTGCAAGGTCCCTTCCAGCACAGAACCAGACGAGTGTCATTGTGCTGAGGCATTGTGACATTGTTGTGTTAGATATTGTGTTGAGGTGGGGAAACTGTGGGGAGAGGAAGATTTTAATTGGGGGGGGGGGAGACTGGAAGCAACACCATAATGTTGGAGTGATGCTCCAGAATTCACACAAAACAGAGAGTCAAACGCAAAGGAAGAATTGTGCAGGGGGTGGGGAACGGCAATGTTATGTATGTGGACTCAAGGGAAGACTTTGGGCGTTCCTGCCTGGCTAATTGGAGCCATACCGGCTGAGCTTGGGGACTTGGGAACAAGGGGCTGCAGGATCCAAATCTCTGCCGCCCTGATCAATCACAAGCCCCTGCCGGTTTGAATGACGCAATGATGTGCTTGTGTGGGAACCCAGAGATGTTTGGTTCTGTTAGCCCAGTTCCCAGTCTTGTAGTGCAGCCACTTACTATGCTGTACTTAATAAAGAGCTTGTTATCACTACCACCTCGCCTCTTCAATGCATAGAACCCACTATACTGGTGTTTCCCATTTGCAGGATTGTGACCCGGTACCAGGCCACGGAAGCCTCCATACCGGGTCACAAGAAAAGCCAAAGCTAGCCCCGCCCCCAACAAAGCATGACCTTTGCTCTGCTTCCTTCCTTCCTTCCCCCATCTCTCTTTTGTGCAAAGAAAAGCTAGGCTTGAAGACTGACACAGGCTGCAAAGCCGGAGCTCCGTTTGGCTTCCTTCCTTCCCACCTGCCTCCTTCATTGCAGATGTGACTGACAAAAGGGGGGGCAGCAGGGAGGGGGCGTTCCGCGCAGGGAGACGGCCTGGGTGACCCACAATTACGCACGGGGCAGCCACCTGGCATCACGGAGGCAGCAGAGCACACCTGCCCTTGCCAGGCCTTTCCCCAGGCCCCGTTAAATATGAGCAGGAGATTTCAGAGTGGTGAAGGCATCTTTAAAGCCTGCACCAATCCCAGTGGCTAATTTAGGTCATGAACTGTTGTGGGAGATGGCTGCTTTCCGCAGCAGAGCCCTGAACCACCTCGTTTCCTTGAGCGGCTGAAATACAGACTCCTGCTGGGGGGGGATGAGTGTTCCAGAGGAAATGCTCACTGGATGGCAGCGTCTGGGTCGCCATCACAACCAAGAGGCTGCTCAAAGCTGGAACTCTATGAATGCCCCGCCCCCCTCCCTTTCCTGCTCCCGTTTGGAAGGAAGGCCAATTAAGCCAACTTCTGGGCCAGCGGGTCCAGTCCAGCACGTCTTCACAGGTGGAGAACAAAACTTCCCCTTTATCATCACATTAAGCAAACAAAATTGAGTTTACATTCAAATATGAATTGCTCGGCAATTGCCTTCAGCTCTGGAGACGTGAAATTGCATTTGCCTAACAGTAGAGTTTAAATGAGTTTTAGGGGTTTATTGGAAGACTGGAAAAATACCACCCTCCCGTTCTCTCCCCTCCCCACCACCAGGATTCCAGAATCACACGACTGTGTCAAACAACCGAGGCCTGCACCAGAGCTGCAAAAAGGGTTCCGCTTTGCACCCCGTCTTTCTCCACAGGGGGAGACCCAAGGCCTCTTCTCTGCTCCTCCATTTCCTTCTCACTACAACAACCTTGTGGAGTAGGTTAAGCTGAGAGTGGCCCCCAAGAAAGCCTGCCTGGCAGAGTGCAGGGTTCAAATCTGGGGCCTCCCAGATCCTAGTCCTGCACTCTAAGAAGCACTCCACCCACCACACTGTCTCTGGGACTGCAGCATCATCTGGCGCTCCAAGGCGGCTGAGATCAATGGCTACAGGGACACACAGGCCCACACACACCCCCGGGAGCTCGCTCTGCTATTTAGCCTGTCCCCCACGCGTCTGGCTTCCCAGTTAACATACTAACAATCACCAGACTGCAAATTGTGATTCTTTTAATCTGCTAACAAACATCTCCATGATTTTGCATACTGATTCACTGCCCACTTTCTCTATATTTAGGACTGCCTGCCCTTCCATCCTATTGTCGGATGAAGTCTGCTTGGAGCACACGAAAGCTTCCGCTCTGAATAAAACTTTGTTGGGCTTAAAGGTGCCACTGGACTCCTGCTTTGTTCCATTACTTCAGACCAACTCAGCTGCCCACCTGGCTCTATCGCCTGTGCAGGGAAGCAGCCACATCTGTATTCTGCCCTCCCACGCACTCACGGTGCGGGGGGGGGGGGCAGATGAAGCTAATGGATAAATGCTCCAGGCACCCACTTTCATGGGAGGAGAAAGGATCAGTACTTGGCAACAGCAGCTGTTGCTTGACTACTGGAGCCAGGCAAATGCATTAAGCAATGTACAATGAGAGATACACAGGACAGTGTATTTGATAGATTTAGATGGGGCAGTCGTTTTATTTATTTAGTATGTTTCGTTATGCCCTTGTGTTGTGGATTGCATAAATGTGGACATTTATAAAGTCTGAAGTTTGCAATGAGATTTTGGGGGGGCGGGGCTGGAGGACAGAGGAGGGTCCGCTCTGCTTGGAGAGGAGGGGGCTGCCGCTAGGTGTGGTGGTTGCAGAGCAGACCTTGTAAATGGAAACTTCACTGTGTGTGAAGTTTGTGGCATCTTGCCATCCTCTGATAATTGTAGAAAAGCTGGTTAAAGCTTCTGTCGAAACGGGGGAAGACAAAAGTACTACCTCGTCGCTGTGTATGCTGTGCTTCAAGATATATTTCACATAATCTAATGGAATGAATATCATCAGTGGACCTCCTCAGAAGCAAGACCGAGGAACCTTCTGAAACCTTTATTAATCCTTCTGTTGCACCTATACTGGGTGTTTTTGTGCAAGGGCATGTTTGCTTGTGAGTGTTAATAAGACATTATATATTTCTAAATATTTCTCTCTGCTTCATTGCTGAGGCTGGTTAGCACGGAACCCTGTGGGGCTTTCCCCTGTCACTCTCGACCATGTTTCTCTCTTTGGTTTACACAGGACTTCAGGGGAGGCAGACGCCAGCGACCGGCCGGCTCAGCTACTGCTGCAGTAGAAGAGTCTGCCCACCTTTGAGAGACGTGATGACGGCCCAGCTCCTGCCCCTCCAGGATGCTCAGCCTGAGCTGGGAGCCGGGTGCCTGACATCTTCTTCTCTGGCATCTGCCTCCAGCATTTCCAAATGGAGGGAAGGCGTTTAAAAGCCACCCGGCCCTTTCAATGTGATGGCAGAACTTGCTTGTCACGCCCTTGCTGCCGGCTCCCCCCCCAAGCCTCCTGGCTCCACCCCAAAGTCCCCAGATGTTTCTTGAATCGGGCCTGGCCCCCCTGCTCCCAAACAGGAATTGCCTTTGCAGGCCACAGTTCTGGGGAAGGCTTCGATGGGCTTGCTCTGAAGAAGCGCAGGGGCCAGGGAGGGCTGGGCTAGTCCCCTCCATCCACAGAGGGTCACTGTGAGGGGGGGTGGGGTCAGAATCAGACTAGGATCCGGGAGGCCCAGGTTCAAATTCCTCGTCTGCTGTGGAAGCAGGTGCCCAAGTCACTCTCCCTAGCCTGATTGTCTTCGCGGGGGGTGGCTGTGGGTATGAAGTGGGGGAGGAGGAGGGAATGGGCGCTTTGGAGGGAGAAGTGGGGCATGGTGTGTGAAATAAAATACATACCCAACTTGGTCGCTTGCAGAAGGCTGGAGGCAGGATCTGGTGGGCAGCACATGGACCTGATCCAAGAGGGAAGTCCTCACATACTCATGATTCCCAGGCACCCTAAAAGGTCGGTTTAGAGGGTGTGCCCCAGGATTGGGCCCTCTGGAGGGAGCCATGCCCCAGTCTGGCCACAAAGGTGCAGCTATTCGAGTGGAGGGTGTGAAGGGGTGGGGGGTGGGGGAGAGAAGATTCCATTTTGGTGGTGAAGTCTGCCAAGGAACCTTGGAGGAAAGCAGCCTTTTGCTTTTATCCTCTGGCTTTTAGTGAAGATGCTTTAAAAGATTTCCAATGTTAAAGAATTTCTACACAGCTAAAAATAATGCTGACATTTTAACACTGAGGTCGAGGACTTCAGGCCCCCCGCCCTGCCCAGCGAGTGGAGAATGCCAGGGGCACGCTTTAGGGGTGGGGATGCCACTTGGCCCCCAGACTTAGCCAGCAGAAGAAATTGAAGAGCTTTATGCCGCTGCTGCCGCTGCCACTAACTTGGAAACGGACGCCATGCAGTCCAAGCAGGCAGCCGTGTTGGTCTGAAGTCGTAGCACAAAAGAGGAGCCCAGTGGCACCTTTAAGACCAACTTAGTTGTATTCAGAGCGTCAGTGGTCTAAGCACACTTCATCAGACGAGGAGCCGGGGCAGTGAGCAGAGCCACACATAGCTGGTAGGCAATGGCCCAGAATGTAAAATGGTATAAATATGAGATCCAAGGACAGAACAGTAAAATTAACAAATTGATGCCGTCCAGAGAGAACACGCCTGGCAAAGCAGGAAGTATCTGCCCTTCTCTCACTGCTGTTGTAACAAAAGGGAACAACTGTGTAAAAGCAACACCTGTCCGTGCAATCTTGGCTTGCTGCTCTATTTTGAAACAAACCATTTATTATCAATATTGTTGACAAAAAAGCCCCACTCCACACGAGATGCCAGATTTTAACAGCATTGGCAAAATTACAACAGAGGGTTGGTGTTACAGCAGCAGCAGCAATGGATTGCCCAGGGAACTGTCCCTTTCATTTGCCTTCTCCAGGCTGCAGTACACAAGGTAAAGCCTTGTGTTCAGTAATGGAATACCCAGTATTTCCTTCAAATTTATATTTAGACACTCTCCAGCTTTTACAATTGTTGTGTAGACCGTTGCAGTTGGAGCCTCAGAGACCAACCGTCTTCCACGAGGGGCTACCCTTGGTCGGTTCAAAATGCCTCTGTGCTAAGCTCTGAGTGCAAGTTCCTTATTTCACTGCACCTTGTCCAATATTGTGTTTGTGTATTGATTGGGGGGGGGGTCCCCAAGTGAAAGCACCAGGAAGAGGCAAGCCCACCACCCGCTGGGGGGAGGGGAACGGGAAGGGGAGGGAAGGGGGATGTTCCCAGGTGGTGAAGAAGAGAGGGCAGAACTGCCCAGTCCCTACTTTGCCTCCCTCTTCTCTTGCAAGGGAAATGGTGTGTCAGGGAAATACGACCTTGGGCCGACCATGGGGGTCTTCAACAGACAAATGAAGACAGGTCCAGGCAGGGGTCATTTTGTAGGAACATAGGTGGTGGAGCTCACCCAGGGATTGTTATGCAGTTGCAGTGGAACTCTCAGTAGGAGGAGGTGGAGCTCTCCAAAAGGTTCAGGAGCTGTGCTCTTGGGATTTCCCACTGGATCCGAGGCCTGGGTCCAGGGGGGCAGCCCTGTTGATCTGGAGCAAGAGAAGGAAGTTAGAGTTGCCCCTGGCTGCCTTTTCACTTCCAACGAAGCAGGAGTCGAACTCGGGCCTTGGACGGTTTTATTGAAACTGCTTGGAGAGAGTGGTCTCCCCGTGAGATGGGAGGAAGGCACTCTGAGAATAAATAGATACAGAGTGTATAGAGATCAGCTAAATCAAGGCTGGTACAAACTAAAATAATACAAGCCTAGTATTCATAGACTCAGAATTGTGTATGTGTAAATTATGGGGCAGAAATGGCATGCCACCGCTAGAAAGGCAACTTCTGTTGCAATGAGGAAGGGCGGGCGGGCTTTGGCCTTGTGGGTTCAGCCTTGTGCAGAGTGTGCACCACATGACCTGTCTGCTTCACCCTAACAGAGGCCAGACTCCATTTTGTTCACTAGTTTCGCTGCAGGTGCTCAGCCTGGCAAAGAGAGCATTGGGGTGGTGCAGAAACATCTCTTTTCTTTCAATGAGGCCCAGATTAACTGCATTTGATTGCATTCTAAGGGAACTTACTGATGTAATTCCCAAGCCTCTGGCCATTATTTTTGAGAATTCTTGGAGAACAGGTGAGGCGCCAGAAGACTGGAGGTAGGCCAATGTTGTCCCCACCTTCAAGAAAGGGGGAAAGGAGGAGCCAGGTAACTACTGACCCATCAGCTTGATGTCGAAACCTGGAAAGGTTTTTGAATAAATCATCAAACAGTCCTGGAACCTTTAGACAAAATGGCCCTGATTACTAAGAGTCAGCCCATGTTCCCCAAGAACAAGTCGTGTCAGACATGTTTGTGCAGTCTTTGAAATATCATGCATTTCTCCACAGGGGGATTTGGCCCTGAAAGATTCCCTCAGATCTCACCCGTTGTTGTGGTTGACAAAGACAAGGGCTGCCCAGAAACAACTTACTTTTTAAAAGAAAATGCAAAATGTCTCTAAAATTGACAATGGGCATTAGAAATCTGTTCCCCTCCCAGTATGTAGTCTAGGAATCCTTCCATCTGAAAATTGTGTTCTTTTGTGGGTCCTTTATACACAATTCCCTTGTGGTGGTGGCAAAATCAAGCACCGTCATTGGATGGAACCTTTCTGCATGAACTATTGGCTCATTAACCATCTCCGTCTCTGGACTCCCATTGGCTGACTCCCCTGCCCCTCCTACTGCAGGCCCAGGAATGCTGAACAAACCGCCCAAAGAGCCTTACCTCAGAGACAGACTGACACACCTTCGAGAGGCTTCTCTGTGTCCTCTCTGTCAACTGCCGCTCTACTGTGGCCTCACAAAAGGCGAGGGTGAAATATTACCATTCCATTGGTTCACAATTAACAGGGCGATCCGAAAAGTTTCTAAAGATCAACGCTTGATATTAATTCAGCAAAAAATTCATTTCCGTATTTACTGGACACCTGTTCGACTACATAAATTTAACCTCTTGACTTCACCAGCATGTTGGCGATGCCAGGGAAGTGAAGCGGGGCTAAGCCACATGATCTGGGCATGTCCGGTGCTGCTTGATTTCTGGGGCGATATACTCAGGTGGATAAACCGCGTATTGGGAAGTCAGCACAGATTCACAGCCATGCAAGTTCTTTTAAACCACTTCCCGTCAGCATGGGTGTTGTCTCGCCCACAGCGATATTGGGGATTTCGGGCACTGATGACGGCAAAGAGGATAATCATGCAGACGTGGAGAACAGATTTTTCAGGAACCGTAGCGCAATGGTTAGAGGACATGCTGCGATTGGCGGTGGATGAAAGGCTGGTCTATCGACGAATGATGCAACAACAACAATTCGAGGACATTTGGGCACCATTTTTGGCGGCTGTCAATAATTTACAGGGTCCGGGATGTGATCTTGAACATAGTTCCCTCTAGGCTGTGGGGGCCAAGGTGGTCCAGAGAGCTATATCAAGTATTAGGCATACAATAGGCAGTGATAGATAAGTATGGGCAACAAGGGTGATGGGTCACAGGGTGTTGGATGAGTGGATAATTATGAACGATGCAATTTTTGTTTGTTTAATTGTTAAATACTTATTATTACTATGGATCTGTTATATATACTAATCTCAATAAATGATGAATATTGAAAAAAAAAAAAAAGGCGAGGGTGGATATATGACTGTTAAGCACTCCGTTAGGGTTGCCAAGTCCAATTAAAGAAATGTCTGGAGACTTTGGGGGTGGAGCCAGGAGACTTTGGGGGTGGAGCCAGGAGACTTTGGGGGTGGAGCCAGGAGACTTTGGGGGTGGAGCCAGGAGCAAAGGTGTGACAAGCAGAATTGAACTCCACCGGGCATTCTGGCCATCATATATAAAAGGGACCGCACACCTTTTCAATGCCTTCCTTCCATAGGAAATAATGGATAGGGGCACCTTCTTTGGGGGCTCATAGAATTGGACCCCCTGGTCCAATCCTTTGAAACTTGGGGGGGGGGTATAATTTGGGGAGAGGCACTGGATGCTGTGTTGAAAATTTAGTGCCTTTACCTCAAAAAACAGGCCCCCCCAAGCCCCAGATACCCACAGATCAATTTTTCATTATTTTCTATAGGAATAAGTCTCCATAGGGAATAATACGAGTGCCCAGCAGCCATTTGCCTCCCCTCCCCCGCTTTCTGATGGCCCTGAAGTGGGGGGAGGGCCTCCAAACCACACCGGGGATCCCCTGCCCACACCTGGGGATTGGCAACTCTGGTTAGGGTTTTAACTGTTACATATATTGCGGGGGGGGGAACCCCACAATATTTCATATATTATTTCAGAAAAAAAATTACAGTCCATTTTACAAAGACAATAGACTCATCGAGTTGGAAGGGACCTCCAGGATCAAGATGCAATGAAGTCTTTGCTTGGAGGACTTCCTGAAGTCCAATAATTCCCAACCAGGTGTGGCTGCAGCTGGACCGCAGCTTCCATCCACTTTCGGAGTCAACCCTTCCTCAGGCAGCTCCCCAAGGGACTGGCATGTCATAAAATAACATTTAATTTAACAGTATATTAAACTTCATTATTCAAGATACTCCCATATATACTCTCATGGCCCTTTCCAGTCACTTCTGCCTTGGGAGACACATGCGTGACTACTGGGTAGTACCAGGACCCCTTTTGCAATGAATCACCCAAACCCATCTCCCAAAGAGGGTTGCCAATCCCCAGGTGGGGGCAGGGGATCCCCGGTTTAGAGGCCCTCCGCCCACTTCAGGCTCATCAGAAAGCAGTGGGGGGAGGGAAATGTCTGCTGGGCAATGGAAACTGATTCCCATACGGTGCAATGGAGAATCGATCCATGCATATCTGGGCTCTGGGGGGGCCTGGGATTTTTTCAGGATAAGGCACCAAATGTTCAGCATAGCATCTGGTGTCTCTTCTCAAAACACCCCCCAAGTTTCCGAAAGATTGGGCCGGGGGGTCCAATTCTATGAGTCCCCAAAGAAAGTGCCCCTGTCCTTCATTCTTTCCAATGGAGGGAAGGCATTTCAAAGGTGTGCTAGACTCTCTTTTCCCATCTCAAGCATGGAGAGTTCTGAAAACTCCCCAGCAGCAAAGTTGAGCCATGGCTGCAAGGCCTTCCCTGGATCTTGGACTCTTTCTCTGGACCTCTTTGCCTTTGAATGAAATAACGTTTTAGTTCCACGTAATGAAAACCCATCAAACCAAACCGAAGACAGGAACATTTTAATGGCCGTTTTATCAGAAGCTTTGAGCTGTTCAGTTAAAATAGCAGCAGAAATAAATCACCAGGGGATTTCCCAGCAAAACCCCAATTACAAGGCAGGCCGAGACCACACGGCATTTCCTCCCCTTGCAGTCAAGAGAAATCCCGAGAAGGACGTAGGGGATGAACCTTCGAGTGGCCTTCGCAGCTTGCTCCCTCTCGGCTCTTCTGTGTCTTGCAAGTGAGGGTGCGGGTGCCCTGGATCAGGCCCTGACGTGCCTGGTGCTGCCGATCAAACAGGCTTATTTAGTGGGGCGTCAAATACTGGCACTCTGAACCAAGGCTCAGCTGCTGGCTTTCAATTAGTACTTCTATATGCTTGAAAACAATGAAAGGCTTACAAGGCAGTGAATTGTTTCAGTGATGCAGTTTCTGGCCATGACCACAGTATTTGCCCAGAGCCTGGCCCAAACTGGGATCGGGTGATCAATTAAGTGTCCTTCTTCTTCTTCTTCTTCTTCTTCTTCTTCTTCTTCTTCTTCTTCTTCTTCTTCTTCTTCTTCTTCTTCTTCTTCTTCTTCTTCTTCTTCTTCTTCTTCTTCTTCGCCGCTGCCAGTCTGAGAAGACAATACTGACTTTGATGGACCAAGGGTCTGATTCAGTATAAGGCAGCTTCAGATGTTCATATGTTCTTCTTCTTCTTCTTCTTCTTCCTCCTCTTCCTCCTCCTCCTCCTCCTCCTCCTCCTCCAGGAAGAACCTCTGATTGTAGTGGTACCAGAGTTACAAGCTGCCCTCTTTGTTCCAGCAAGAGCAAAAATGGGGGGGGGAGACCAATTTAACACAACATGTGACATCATTTCTATTTGTACCCAGAAGGGACATCATGACACTCTAGGACAGAGGTGGCCAAATTGTAACCTGGGAACCCAACGTGGCTCTTTCATACATATTGTGTGACTCTCGAAGCCCCACTGCCCCGCTGGCTGGCTGGCTTGGAGAAGGCATCTGTCTCTTTAAATCACTTCTCCAAGCCAAGCCAGCCAGAGAACACATTTAAAGAAAGTTCCTTCCTTCCTTCCTTCCTTCCTTCCTTCCTTCCTTCCTTCCTTCCTTCCTTCCTTCCTTCCTTCCTTCCTTCCTTCCTTCCTTCCTTCCTTCTCGCAAACATCTGACGTTCATGTCTTGCAGCTCTCAGACATCTCGTATTTAGTCTATGTGGCTCTTACGTTAAGCAAGTTTGGCCTCCCCTACTGTAGGAATTCCCTGATCTCCGTGGTAACTGCCGTATTGATTTAGAGAGCTGCTAGAGCACTGGGGTGACCCTTCCAGAGAACAGGTGCAAGGGCCATGGTGAGCTATCACTTCCTGCCCCCCTTTTTGCTCTTCCTGGGCTGCAGTGGGGGCTGGGAGCTGAGAGGCTGCCTGGCAGGAGATTGAGAGGCACTCTCCGCAGCACAGACGTTATGCTTTTAGGGGGCCACAGTGACCCTCCCCTGGGAAACTGCCTTTGCCTGGGCCTTTCTGAAGCCCTGTGGGCACCCTGCTTTCTTCTCCCAGAATGATCCCTGCCAATCACAGCCCTCCTGACAACCAGTTGCCAAGTCAGCATGAAATAAATGCCTCTGATGGAGACCCTAACGGATCCGGAGTCTTCCATCCTCCCCTCTGTGCAGGCAAAGTGACGGGGGCACAGGGCAGTGGGGAGAGAACTGTGCTTTCCGTCCCATTGTGGATCAATCCTCGGGGGGGTCCCTTTGCAAACTGGAGAGCCAGTTTGATGTAGTGGTGAAGTGTGCGGACTCTTATCTGGGAGAACCGGGTTTGATTCCCCACTCCTCCACTTGCACCTGCTGGAATGGCCTTGGGTCAGCCATAGCTCTGGCAGAGGTTGTCCTTGAAAGGGCAGCTGCTGTGAGAGCCCTCTCCAGCCCCACCCACCTCACAGGGTGTCTGTTGTGGGGGAGGAAGGGAAAGGAGATTGTGAGCCGCTCGGAGACTCTTTGGAGTGGAGGGTGGGATATAAATCCAATATCTTCCTCTACCTCACAGGGTGTCTGTTGTGGGGGAGGAAGGGAAAGGAGATTGTGAGCCGCTCTGAGACTCTTCGGAGTGGAGGGCGGGATAGAAATCCAATATCTTCTTCTTCTTCCTAGGCTGGCCCTGTAGAGGTCCAAGGTGATGCAGACCCTGCTTGGCCAAATGCACCTTTGGAGGAGGAGGGGGAATCCTTCTGCCCATTCCAGCCACTACGCTGCCCAGAGGGGGCCCAAGATTTGTGCCATGGAATTGTTGGGGTTTAGAAACACTTTAGCAGAGTTGTGTGGAGAGAACCACAAAGATAAACAAGCCAGGCACACAGTTTAGCTTAAGAACAAAGTAGTTTACTTTTACTATGAGGAAAGGGTTACTGGGATTACTAGAAAACAAAGAAGGACTCAATATCCTATCTAGCTCTCTAAGCTACATCTCGACACTGAGATGTCCAAACTCTAACTGCCAGGAGATCTGAGGACTTACACAAAGGGCTGTAAAACTGACCAAATGGTTTCCCCCAGACCACCTCCCAAATATATGGATTAACCAATTAGGGCATTGCTTCAATGGTCACTTTACATTTTGACACCTAGCCTGAGCGGGAAATACCTGCACACATTCTCATTGGCTCTATCTCTCACTGGCTAAGCATCAGCATGCATATACATTCATTTAGTTAACTCATGACAACAGGAAGTGAAATTGCAACAGAAAACCCAACAATCCCCTTCTCAAGTTCACGAACTGAAGTCATGAAGTTTCAGCTTCTCTCTCAGGTGCTCAAACTTCTTCTTGGTGAGCGGCTTGGTCAGGATGTCAGCAATCATTTCTTCTGAAGGACAAAACTTTACTTCAATCATTCCTTGTTGCTGCAACACCCTCACCTTGTGGTATCTTACAGAAATGTGCTTGGTCTTGCCTTTGACACTTTCACTCTTGATCAAACTTAGGCAAGGTGTGTTATCTTCAAACAGGGTTATTGGAATAGGCTCTTCTATTCCAAAGTCTTTCAGCAGGTGTAGAATCCATTCAAGCTCATTGCAGGCACCTGCTGCAGAATCAAACTCAGCTTCCGTTGAGGACATGGCTACTATACTCTGCTTGCGACTTGTCCAGCTGATCGGGTTGCTTCCGTAGAAAAACAGATGCCCACTAACTGATTTGCGTTCAGTAGTGTCTTCGGCCCAATCTGCATCCATGTATCCAACCAATCTTGGGTCGTCATCAGCTGCAATCTTCAGTTTCAGGTCAGCTGTCCCAATAAGATACTTAACAAGTCTCTTCACTGCTTTCCAATCATGGTGATTAGGTGAGCTTGTCTTTCTGCTCAAGATTCCAATGGCTGCACTTATGTCAGGTCGGGTGAGTTGAGCTAGATACTGAAGTTTCCCAATGGTCTCTCTGTACAGACGATTGTCCTTTAGAGGCACTCCATCTTCCAGCTTGAGGTAAGATGGGTCAAGTGGGAAACTTGCTCTCTTGACATCTTCCAGGCTCAGTGCCTTAGCAAGATTCAGGATTTTGGTTCTTTGACTCAGAAGAAAACTTCCATTCTCTGTTCTTTCTATCTGTACTCCAAGATAGTGGTTCAAAGTTCCAAAATGTTTTACTTCCACTTCTGCATTCAGCTTGTCAACTATCTCTTGCACATCAGATTCACATTGACAGCATAACAACAGTCCATCAGTTGACATCAGTACATACTGGCATTTATCATTCTTCAGTTTGAAGAACAGGCTGGGTTCTACTTTCCCTTGCTGGAACCCTTGCTTCTGCAGAAAAGCAGTTAGTACTTCACTCAGTCCTTTATGAGATAAGTTTTCCTTGAGGTTTGCCTTTTCAATCTCAAGGTGCTGCACATGCATTCCTTTCTGTGCTGCTATACTCAGTAGGATTCTGAGAGTGGCATACTTTACAATCAGCTCCCTTGGGATTTCCTCATTGTTTGAGGATTGTTCTGCAGTTTGCAGAACATTACAAAGTCCATATCTGGCAGGTGGTACACCCTTGTTGCTCCTCTGAGATTGCCTCACAGTACTGTCTGTCTCCCCTTCTGGCCCAGCTTGATCTGCCTCCCCTTCTGCTTCTGGGGTGCTTTCTGGCCTACCTTGAGGGTTGGCGCTACTGGCAGTCAGCCAATCGGCCATTTCAGTGAGGGACATTCCTGCATCAGCTTCCTGATCTTCCTGCACTGTGGGCTTCGCTGTCTCAGGTATCAGGGGTACACTGCTCTCATCAATATCCACAGCATTGCATTCCTTAGATAACAGAGTCTTTGCATTCATCACATCACCTTTTACAGTCTCTAGAGACTTTTCATTGTGCGCTGGCTTTCTCTTGCTATAGGGTGGCGCTGTGCCTTTCCCTTTCTCACATGCATCACAAGCTTGCAACTTTTGGCCACTTCCTGCAAACTTTTCTTTGCATGTGTTCAGTGACTTCTCAACAGATCTCACATTATAGATATGACCCACTTCTTCAGGATTCAGATAGTATGCACCTTCGAATCTTTCTGCTTCAAAAATCATGTCTCTCCCTGAGTGGGTAATGGTGCATTTTCTATCTTTAATCAAAAACGTATTTCCTTGATCTGTTAACTTCATTACAGAGATTAAATTCTGATCTGCTTGCTCAGAGTAAACACAGTCTTTCAGCAACACATCAACCAGCTCTCCATCCTTTGAGTAGAGTGAAAACTTAACGTCTCCAACCCCATTTGTTTGCAAAATATCACCATTTGCAAGCTTCAGAGATCTCTGCTCCCTTTCATCTAGATAAACAAACCATCTTCTCGATCTACATATATGCGTAGTTGACCCAGTGTCCAGCAAAAAGGCTTTCTTTGCATAGTCATTAGCCCTTAACATGAACGAAACTTCAGCACGTGGCTTTTCTTTTGTTAGTGAGCCTTTGGGACCCTGCGGGGAAAGACTTCTCTTCTCTTTGTCTGAGAAGGCTGGGCTATCACCTTTAAATCTCCCTTGCTTTGATTTACAGGACCTGGCTAAGTGCCCTGGTCTGAAACATCGGTGACAGATTCTTTGATCCTTGCCCCCTTCTTCCTTCACAGCCAATGCTTGCATTTGGCTTGACATTTTAGAGAGTTTCCGTTTAACACTCAAATCTCTCAAATATGCAATTGTGAAATCAATATCAATCTCTTCTCTGGATTCAACGGGCGCTAAAATACTCTCATAGGATTCTGGAAATGATGACACAATTACTGCCTGCAACTCTTCAGTGGAAACTGTTCCTCCTGCAGACCTTAATTCAGCTACAAGAGCCAGGATCCTATCTAGGTGATCTGAGATATCACCCCCTGGGGCAAGACTGAGGGAGTAGAGGCGTTTGCGCAGATACTGCCTCTGAATAAAGGTGCGTTGCCCGTACTTTGAATTCAGATTATTCCAAATCTCCTTTACATGGTCACAATTAACAACAATGGCTGTTTCTTGAGATGAGACCGAACTCAGTATCAGGAGTTTAGCCTTGAGCTCGTCTGCCTCAAATTTCTCTCTTTGATCCTGAGATAAATCCTCTGGGATCACATAATCCAGCACATATTTTATCTTTTGTACCCCAAGAGCACACTCCACTCCCATTTTCCATAAAAGGAAGTTATCCCTGCTCAGTTTAGGGATGCTTAACTTGGGGGGATTTTCCATATTGCATACGACCTGCTCTGGTGGCTGTGACATTCTTTCCTCAGTCAAAGATGCTCCGGCAGAACTTGCGGGCGCTTGCCTCACTCTGGGTCTTCTTCTCCTACGGGACATCAAAGAGAATCCGTTCCTTTGTTCCCAAGCGGCCAGCCAGCGACCACGAGCGATGGGGAAGGAATTCCTTCAGATGCAAATCCGTGAACAATAGACCTGAGCACCTCTCTTTAACTTTCTTAGCTAACTGCCTTGGCTTATTGCCCGCAGCGGAAGCGTACTGGGCCCATAACCTTTGTTGGGGTTTAGAAACACTTTAGCAGAGTTGTGTGGAGAGAACCACAAAGATAAACAAGCCAGGCACACAGTTTAGCTTAAGAACAAAGTAGTTTACTTTTACTATGAGGAAAGGGTTACTGGGATTACTAGAAAACAAAGAAGGACTCAATATCCTATCTAGCTCTCTAAGCTACATCTCGACACTGAGATGTCCAAACTCTAACTGCCAGGAGATCTGAGGACTTACACAAAGGGCTGTAAAACTGACCAAATGGTTTCCCCCAGACCACCTCCCAAATATATGGATTAACCAATTAGGGCATTGCTTCAATGGTCACTTTACATTTTGACACCTAGCCTGAGCGGGAAATACCTGCACACATTCTCATTGGCTCTATCTCTCACTGGCTAAGCATCAGCATGCATATACATTCATTTAGTTAACTCATGACAACAGGAAGTGAAATTGCAACAGAAAACCCAACAGGAATGCCACCCCCCCCCCCAGCAGCTCCTCCTCTTCCTAGGAGAAGCTGATTGACAGAGGCCGGGGAGGAGGAAGAGGAAGTGAACTTTCCTGCCCCTCTGCAACCTCCCCAGATTGCCAAGGGGGGGGCACTGCAATATACACCTTAAAAGTGCCTCTTCTTATCCAGAGGAAGTTTTTGTCCACAGGGAGGACCAGCTTTTCAAAACAGAGTTTTACTGGACAAGTGAACTGCGATCCTCTTGTAGGGCCCTGGAGTAGAGAGGAGCCAGGGTTGCTCCTGACAGAGCACAGGAAGCACATGGAACTGCCCTCCACTGAATCAGACCTCTGGGCCGTCAAAGTCAGTCTTGTCTGCTTAGACTGGCAGCGGCTCTCCAGGGTCTCAAGGTGAGGTCTTCCCCATCACCTCCTGCCTGGTCCTTCAACTGGAGATGCTGCCGGGGATTGAACCGGGGACCTTCTGCAGGCCAAGTAGGTGCCCCACCACTGAACCACAGCCCCCCCCCATAGGAGCAACCTGCAGGAGGTGGGGACTTCTGGGGGGGGGGATGGCTTCACTTATTCTGCCACAGCCCAGAAGAGTGGTCACCATGAGGGGAGGATGATCCAGCATTTGCTCCAAGCTCTACATTAGTGGGGTGAATACGAGGTCTCCAGAGCAACTCTCTGCAGAGGAGGCGGCTGAGACGTGATAGGATCCCCACCTTCAAGTACTTGAAGGGCTGTCATAGAGGCAATGGGGTGGAATTGTTTTCTGTGGCCCCAGAAGGTAGGAGCAGAACCAGTGGGTTGACATTAAATCAAAAGAGTTTCCGGCTCAACATTAGGAAGAACTGTCTGACCTAGAGCGATTCCTCAGTGGATCAGGCTTCCTCAGGAGGTGGCGGGCTCTCCTTCCTTGGAGGTTTTGAAGCAGAGGCTAGATGGCCATTTGACAGTATGAGGATCCTGTGAATTTAGGGGGAGGTGTTTGTGAGTTTCCTGCATTGTGCAAGGGGTTGGACTAGATGACCCTGGAGGTCCCTTCCAACTCTATGATTCTGTGATTCTATGACTGTTAGAGTGGTTCCTCAGTGGAACAGGCTTCCTCCTTGGGAGGTGGTGGGCTCTCCTTCCTTGGAGGTTTTTCAACAGAGGCTAGATGGCCATCTGACAGCAATGATGATCCTGTGAATTTAGGGGGAAGTGTTTGGGAATTTCCTGCATTGTGCAAGGGGTTGGACTAGATGACCCTGGAGGTCCCTTCAAATGCTATGATTCTATGAATGTTAGAGTGGTTCTTCAGTAGAACAGGCTTCCTCCTTGGAAGGTGGTGGGCTCTCCTTCCTTGGAGATTTTTAAACAGAGGCTAGTTCCTGTAAATTTAGAGGGAAGCGTTTGTGAGTTTCCTACATTGTGCAGGGGGTTGGACTAGATGACCCTGGAGGTCCCTTCCAACTCTATGATTCTAGGATTCTATGTGGCTGAGGAGCTCTCTGGAGCAATTGATGAAAAAGGAGAAGAAAGTCTAGCCTGGCACATTCTCTTCTCTGCCGAGGCCTTCTGATTTAAGGAGGCCAAAGTAGAGGCAGCATTTCTCTCCACACAGAAGAGGAGGCTACGCAGGGACCTTCCCTCATTTATGCTGCGGGGCTCACAAGCAGAGCATTGATTTGTTTACAGCAGAAAAGGACAGGAATAAATATGCCTTAGTCCTGAAAATATGTGATGAATATCTTGTGCTGGAGGAGACCCCCCTGCAAGAAAGGACCTGCATTCACCAACACAAGCACAAACTGGGGAAGTCTACTAAGGCGTATCTAAGATTGCTGCAAGAGACAGCCGATGCATGTGAGTTTGGAGACTGTGAGAATGAAACTTTTAGGGGCAGACTAGTAGTGGGCTTTCTAGACAGGGAGTTATCCCAAAAGTACAGGTAGAAAGTCAGTTTATCGTTGAAGGAGCAGTATGAAGGATGAGATGTTCAGAACCAACAAAAGGCCAAGGCCAAGTTCAAGGAGACTTCCAAGGGGCAGGAAGCGTTCCCAGCCCTGCCTTTTGAATTGTTTAAAAGGAAGATGTTGAGCCAGTGGCATGACGTCAGTTCCAGGGAAACCTGGAAGTATCACCACATTCCTTCTGTATCTACCAGAAAGTTCCCAAGGCTTCCTAGAGACCAAGAGTTGCCTCCCAGGTCCTCAGTCCCGCCCCTTTCTCCCACTGTTGCCAAGCTGTGAGACTCTCACTCCATGAGGCAGCAAAAAAGGCACCATTCTCTGGCATTCCCGAGGAAAGGCGCCCTGGGTGAATAAATGAATTTGTTCTTTGGAAGTTTGAAGTGAGCAAAATCTTCGCTCTGAGTGGTGGTGAGGTCAGTTCAATTGCTTTCAAGACATACCTCAGCCCACCTTTGTACAAAGGCTAACAGATCTAGCCCAAGAGATAAGCTCTTCTCCTTCCTCAAGCAGGGAACAGAGATCTGGAGGAATTAAATACTAGGCAGGCATCAGGAAGGAAAATTCTAGAGACTGCAGGTGAAAAAAACTTTGCCATGAGACTGGCCTTGGCTCAGCAAGAACAAGGGTTGTTAGGCCCACACTGGGGGCCAGGGGGTGGGTCATAGGAAAGGGGAGCATTGTGTAACACTCTAGGAATCCCTCCAATCCTTATAATAAAGACTATAGAGACTGGGCAGATTCCTAGAGCATTGCAGGAAGGAGGAGGAGGAGAGTTGGATTTATAGTGTGCTCTTCACTACCTGAAGGAGTCTCAGAGTGGATCACAATCTCCTTTCCCTTCCTCTCACCGCAACAGACACCCTGTATGGCAGGTGGGGCTGAGAGAGCTGTGACTGACCCAAGGCCACCAAGCTGGCTGCATGTGGAGAAGTGGGGAATCAAACCTGGTTCTCCCAGATTAGCGCATGATGCTCTTAACCACTACCCCAAGCTGACCATAAGTGCCATCATGTCTGTGATGTCAGCCCAGTTTTCTCCTGTGGTGAGTCTGGGGGAGAGCTGGTGGGGTGGGACCTGGGAAACCTACTTGCAACTGGGTGTTCTTCCTCCACGTTCCACTTCAGAGGTCTGTCTAAACCAAACGTTGCCTGTCACCCTCTCACCTGCAGGATTGTGTTGAAAAAACATCCCCTCCTCTGCTTTTCAAGGTTGCAGCAAAGTCAGAGCCCCCGGTGGCTGCGTCTCTGAGCAAGCAGGCCTGTGATTCAGCTGTCTCACCTGCGCTGCTTGTTCTGGGCCCAAGAAGCCTTGGCAGCCAGACAGCAAGGGCTTAGCATTTCGTTTGTCTCTGGCTCCGTGAGCTTCTAAGCAAGCGTCTGATTCAGTCGAAAGCTGCTTTTCATTAATGAACCAGGGATCCAATTCCGCATCAGCCTCGCACAAAATGAACATTTTAGAGCCAGAGGAACAGAGCACTCAGCAGATCTGAATCAGCAACAGCTTGTGCTTTTTAGACGGGGGTCCTGTAGGGGTGCCATGTCCCATTCAAGAAATATCTGGGGACTTTGGGGGTGGAGCCAGGAGACATTGGGGTGGAGGCAAGATCAAGGCTGTGACAACCATCATTGAACTCCAAAGGGAGTTCTGGCCATCACGTTTAAAGGGACGGCACACCTTTTCAATGCCTTCCTTCCATAGGAAATAATGATGGATAGGGGCACCATCTTTTGGGGCTCATAGAATTGGACCCCCGGTCCAATTGTTTTGAAACTTGGTGGGTATTTTGGGGAGAGGAACTAGATGCTATACTGAAAATTTGGTGCCTCTACACCAAAAAACAGCCCCCCCCCAGAGCCCCAGATACCCACGAATCAATTCTCCATGATTTTCTATGGGAATAAATCTCCATAGGGAATAACAGAGTTCCCAGCAGACATTTCCCTCCCCTCCACCCGCTTTCTGACGACCCTGAAGCAGGGGGAGGGACTCCAAACCGGGGGATCCCCTGCTCCCACCTGGGGATTGGCAACCCTAGGGTCCTGAAATGATTCGAATGCTGTTGCAGTTCCAGATGTGCCTTCAAGCCCATGATGCCTGTTTGTGGCGAGAGCCCCTGCAGAGCCCTGGGTGGGTAATACAAGGGAACGCAGGCTGTGGCAAATCAAATGCAAGACTGTGATAAGGCAGGCAAAAAGGGACTATGAGGAGCATATTGCAAAAAACATAAAGACCAACAATAAAAATTTCATCAAATATATTAGAATCAGGAAACCAGCCAGGGAGGCAGTGGGGCCCTTGGATGACCAAGGGGTCAAAGGATTACTGAAGGAGGACAGGGAAATGGCTGAGAAGCTGAATGCATTTTTTGCCTCCGTCTTCACTGTGGAAGACGAGAAGTGTTTGCCTGCTCCAGAACCACTAATGTTGGAAGGGGTGTTGAAAGACCTGAGTCAGATTGAGGTGACAAGAGAGGAGGTCCTACAACTGATTGATGAATTAAAAACTAATGTCACCAGGTCCGGATGGCATACATCCAAGAGTTCTGAAAAAAACTCAAAGTTGAACTTGTGGATCTCCTGACAAAAATATGTAATCTTTCATTGAAATCTGCCTCCGTTCCTGAGAACTGGAAGGTAGCAAATGTCAAGCCCATCTTTAAAAAGGGTTCCAGAGGAGACCCGGGAAATTACAGGCCAGTCAGTCTGACTTCAATACCGGGAAAGTTGGTAGAAACCATTATCAAGGACAGAATGAGAAGGCACATTGATGAACGCAAGTTATTGAGGAAGACTCAGCATGGGTTCTGTAAGGGAAGATCTTGCCTAACTAACCTGTTACAGTTCTTTGAGGGGGTGAACAAGTATGTGGACATATGGGACCCAATAGATGTTGTTTAACTTGATTTCCAGAAAGCTTTTGATAAAGTTCCTCATCAAAGGCTCCTTAGTAAGCTCAAGAGGCATGGAGTAAAAGGACGGGTCCTCTTGTGGATCAAAAAGTGGCTAATTAATAGGAAGCAGAGAGTGAGTATAAATGGGCAGTCTTCGCAGTGGAGGACGGTAAGCAGTGGGGTACCGCAGGGCTCTGTACTGGGTCCCGTGCTCTTTAACTTGTTCAATAATGATCTGGAGTTGGGAGTAAGCAGTGAAGTGGCCAAGTTTGCGGATGACACTAAATTGTTCAGGGTGGTGAGAACCAGAGGGGATTGTGAGGCACTCCAAAGGGACCTGTTGAGGCTGGGTGAGTGGGTGTCAACGTGGCAGATGTGGTTCAATGTGGCCAAGTGCAAAGTAATGCACATTGGGGCCAAGAATCTCAGCTACAAATACAAGTTGATGGGTTGTGAACTGGCAGAGACTGACCAAGAGAGAGATCTTGGGGTCGTGGTAGATAACTCACTGAAAATGTCAAGGCAGTGTGTGATTGCAATAAAAAAGGCCAACGTCATGCTGGGAAGTATTAGGAAGGGAAATGAAAACAAAACAGCCAGTATCGTAATGCCCCTGTATAAATCGATGGTGTGGTCTCATTTGGAGTACTGTGTGCAATTCTGGTCACCGCAACTCAAAAAAAATATTATAGCATTGGAAAAAGTGCAGAAAAGGGCAACTAGAATGATTAAAGGGTTGGAACACTTTCCCTATAAAGAAAGGTTATAAAACTTGGGGCTCTTTAGCTTGGAGAAACGTCAACTGCGGGGTGACATGATAGAGGTTTACAAGATTATGCATGGGATGGAGAAAGCAGAGAAAGAAGTCCTTTTCTCCATTGCTCACAATACAAGAACTCATGGGCATTCAATGAAATTGCTGAGCAGTCAGGTTAAAAAGGATAAAAGGAAGTACTTCTTCCCCCAAAGGGTGATTAACATGTGGAATTCACTGCCACAGGAGGTGGTGGCGGCTACAAGCATAGCCAGCTTTAAGAGGGGTTGGATAAAATATGGAGCAGAGGTCCATCAGTGGCTATTAACCACAGTGTGTGTGTATGTGTGTATGTGTGTGTGCGAGTGTATATGTATGTGTGTGTGTATAGCCACCTTCAAGAGGGGTTTAGATAAAAATATGGAGCACAGGTCCATCAGTGGCTATTAGCCACAGTGTATGTGTGTATATACTTCATGGGCCGTTGGCCTGATCCAACATGGCTTCTCTTATGTTCTTATGTTTGTGTATATATACATATATATAAATTTTTTTTGGCCACTGTGTGACACAGAGTGTTGGACTGGATGGGCCATTGGCCTGATCCAACAGAGCTTCTCTTATGTTCTTATGTGACACAGAGTGTTGGACTGGATGGGCCACTGGCCTGATCCAACAGGGCTTCTCTTATGTTCTTATGTGACTCAGAGTGCTGGACTGGATGGGCCATTGGCCTGATCCAAAATGGCTTCTCTTATGTTCTTATGTGACACAGAGTGTTGGACTGGAGGTGCCACTGGCCTGATCCAACATGGCTTCTCTTATGTTCCTATGTGACACAGAGTGTTGGACTGGAGGGGCCACTGGCCTGATCCAACAGGGCTTCTCTTCTGTTCTTATGTGACCCAGAGTTTTGGACTGGATGCGCCATTGGCCTGATCCAACATGGCTTCTCTTATGTTCTTATGTGACTCAGAGTGTTCGACTGGAGGGGCCACTGGCGTGGTCCAACATGGCTTCTCTTCTGTTCTTATGTGACACAGAGTGTTGGAATGGAGGGGCCACTGGCCTTCTTCAACAGGGCTTCTCTTATGTTCTTATGTGACTCAGAGTGTTGGACTGGAGGCACCACTGGCCTGATCCAACAGGGCTTCTCTTATGTTCTTATGTGACTCAGAGTGTTGGACTGGAGGGGCCACTGGCCTGGTCCAACATGGCTTCTCTTCTGTTCTTATGTGACTCAGAGTGTTGGACTGGAGGGGCCATTGGCCAGATCCAAAATGGCTTCTCTTCTGTTCTTATGTGACACAGAGTGTTGGACTGGAGGGGCCACTGGCCTGATCCAACAGGGCTTCTCTTATGTTCTTATGTGACTCAGAGTGTTGGACTGGAGGGGCCATTGGCCAGATCCAACATGGCTTCTCTTCTGTTCTTATGTGACACAGAGTGTTGGACTGGAGGGGCCACTGGCTTGATCCAACAGGGCTTCTCTTATGTTCTTACGTGACTCAGAGTGTTGGACTGGATGGGCCACTGGCTTGGTCCAACACGGCTTCTCTTCTGTTCTTATGTTACTCAGAGTGTTGGACTGGAGGGGCCATTGGCCTGATCCAACAGGGCTTCTCTTATGTTCTTATGTGACTCAGAGTGTTGGACTGGAGGGGCCATTGGCCTGATCCAACAGGGCTTCTCTTCTGTTCTTATGTGACACAGAGTGTTGGACTGGAGGGGCCATTGGCCTGATCCAACAGGGCTTCTCCTATGTTCTTATGTCTGCCCCACTGAAGAACCACTCTAACGATCAGGAAGTTCTTCCTAATGTTGAGCCAGAAACTTTTTGATTTAATTTCAGCTCCTTCTGGTCCTATCTTCTGGGGCCACAAAAAACAACCCCACCCAATTTCTTTTAAAAAATGTCTCCCAACAGCAACTCCCCATATCTTCCGTAGACTAATTCTTGAGTTGCCATGTGTGAGATGAGCATTTCAGCTGCACAACAGAGTAGCAAGCGTAGGGTGCCAGTCTGGTGTGGTGGTTAAGTGTGCGGACTCTTATCTGGGAGAACCAGGTTTGATTCCCCACTCCTCCACTTGCAGCTGCTGGAATGGCCTTGGGTCAGCCATAGCTCTCTTATCTGGGAGAACCGGGTTTGATTCCCCACTCCTACACTTGCAGCTGCTGGAATGGCCTTGGGTCAGCCATAGCTCTCTTATCTGGGAGAACCAGGTTTGATTCCCCACTCCTCCACTTGCACCTGCTGGAAAGGCCTTGGGTCAGCCAGAGCTTTCTTATCTGGGAGAACCAGGTTTGATTCCCCACTCCTCCACTTGCACCTGCTGGAAAGGCCTTGGGTCAGCCAGAGCTTTCTCATCTGGGAGAACCGGGTTTGATTCCCCACTCCTCCACTTGCAGCTGCTGGAATGGCCTTGGGTCAGCCAGAGCTCTCTTATTTGGGAGAACCAGGTTTGATTCCCCACTCCTCCACTTGCAGCTGCTGGAATGGCTTTGAGTCAGCCATAGCTCTCTTATCTGGGAGAACCGGGTTTGATTCCCCCACTCCTCCTAGGCTTCCCAAATCCCCCGCCTGGGCGGGGGACCCCCGATTTGGAGTCTCCTCCCCCGCTCACCAAAAATCCGGAAAGCGGGGGGAGGGGGAATGGCAGTCCTTCCCACCCAGCCCCAATCCCAGCAGCTTCTCCTCGCCCCTTCCCTTTCCACCGATACCCGATGCTTCTCCTCGTCCCTTCCCTTCCCACCCTGGATCGCAGCAGCTTCTCCTTGCCCTTCCCTTCCCACCCAGCCCCGATCGCAGCAGCCGTTCTTCCGTTTTCCCAGCCTGCTTCCCGCCCCCAGTCAGCTGGCTGGCGGTTGGGGGAAGCCCTGCCCCGCCCGCAAAGGACCATGTGCCTTTGCACCTACGGAGGCTTGATTGAAAGGCTTCAATTTGGGATGGTGTGTCTGTGTCGCTGTGAAGAAGCTGGCAGCAACTCGTGAGCAGAGAGGCCAATCCTCTGCATCAGATTTGCCAGAAACGGGGGGGGGGGAGGAGAGTGAAACGTCTTCATTATTCCCTATGTGGAGATCGATTCTCATAGGGTATAATGGGGAATTGATCTGGAGGTTTCGGGGGCTCTGGGGGAGCTGTTTTGGGGGGTAGCAGCACCAAATTTTTAATATGGTATCTAGTGCCTTTCCCCAAAGTACCCCCCCAAGTTTCAAAATGATTGGACCAGGGGGTCCAATTCTATGAGCCCCAAAAGAAGATACCCCTATCCATTATTTCCTATGGAAGGAAGACTTTTAAAAAGGTGTGCTGTCCCTTTAAATGTGATGGCCAGAACTCTCTTGGAGTTCAATTATGCTTGTCACACCCTTGTTCCTGGCTCCGCCCCCAATGTTTCCTGGCTCCACCCCCAAAGTCCCCAGATATTTCTTGAATTGTACTTGGCAACCCTAACTCCTCCACTTGCAGCTGCTGGAATTGCCTTGGGTCAGCCATAGCTCTCACAGGAGTTCTTGAAAAGGCAGCTTCTGGGAGATCTCTCTCAGCCCCACCCACCTCACAGGGTGTCTGTTGTGAGGGAGGAAGATAAAGGAGGTTGTGAGCTGCTCTGAGACTGATTCAGAGAGAAGGGCGGGTATAAATCTGCAGTCTTCTTCTAGCAGCTTTCTGGGGCAAAGCCAAAGCTTGGCTTGACATTCACTGGGCCAAAGCCTCTATCAAGGTAAGGAGAGGGTGGGAGTACGGGAACTGCAGTGCCTGCCTGCCTGCCGTGGCCCTCCTGGGGCTTTCACAGGACTTGCCCAGGACTTCAGGCTGCTCCCGGCTCAGTTTGAAACGGGCTTGATAGTGGGGAGCTTTTATGGAGGACAGCTGGGGAGAAGAGGCTGGTCCATTTCCTGAGAGTTCTCTCTTGGGTCATCATAATCTCAACGCACTCCAGTTGATGATGTCACGCTGTGTGCACTTCACTTTGGTTTGGCACAATAAGCATGGCTGAGGATGAGGGGACTACAAATGCCAGAACTCCCTGGTTCACAAACCACCTTTTATGTATCCCCGCAACATGGCATTGTTTTGTAGCAGATGCCTATTTTAAGAGTTTCACAGCACTCGGGCATAAAGTCGTTGACTGGAAGTGCCTAACAGGGAGAACTTTTGGGAAGAGGCTTGTGGGCTGCAGGTTTTGGACTCCTGGGCACACGAGGCAGCCTGATATGGCCTCAGCAGCACAATGGCCCATCAAGCGCAGCGTTTTCTCCTCCGACAAGCAGTGGCCTTCCGGGGACTCTGGCAGAGAAAATTCTTTCTCCACACTGTGGAATCACAGCCACACTTCTATGCAATCTGGTGTGACACTCTGAGTTAGAGAAGAACTGAGGAAAACCGTGCCACCTTTGACAATACAAGAACAGAGTCATACTCCGCACCCTCAGCCCTCACAGGGAAGGGGGCCAGAAGAGACCAGAGAGCCTTCTGTAATGTTTTTGCATCACCAGCTAGAATTCCCTGCGGGTCCCCTGTTTTCCGTACTTCTGCCATTTGCAGATCCGTGGAGGCTGTGGATGCTTGCCCTTGGGTGGGAATTTCAGGAAGCATTTGGGGGATGGGGACTTCCAAGCAGTCACTTCCTGTGTTAAAACAGGTAGTGACATCATAATGCTAGGAATTTCAAAATCTCTGTGGTAAAACCATAGTTTTGAAACTCCTAGTAGATCACGATGTCACTTCCTGCTCTTAAACGGGAACTGACAGTCCTGTGCTTTTTCCACTCTTGTTTTCCTGCTGCTGATTCACGGAGTGGGTGGGTGGGGGGCAGATGGGGGAAGTGACCACCTTATGGAAGCCGTCCCAGAAGGAAGTGAAGACAGACTTAATAATATGCAGGTCTCAGAGCTCTTTCTGGCAATCAAGATGTTCTGGGCCAATATCTAGTTTGCTTAAAGCCTCCTTAAGTTTTGAGCAATAAATTCTTAGCATATATTGAACGTATTCCAAATAATTTCACCAGCTTTATAGACTGGGACTTGAGGCTGAAATATCTGTGACCTGCCAAAGCAAAATCCACACAGCACCAGGCCCCATTTTATTTGCAGTCCAAATGATGGAGTCTAAACTGTCTCAATGCTTACAAATGTGACGTCTGAGCCTCAGCAGGGAAACCAACCAAGCAACCCCCAGCCAAGCTTGCTTTTGGTGTTGCAGGATGCCTCTGCTCCTACTCAAGACATTCTCCTCTCTGCGCTAGACTAGGGTTGCCATCTTTGGGTTAGATTTATGCCTGGAGGGGGTGGAGCCTGGGGAGACCACGGTTTGGAGAGGGGAGGGGCCTCTGCAGAATAATGCCACAGACTCCACCCTCCAAAGCAGCCATTTCCTCCAGAAAAGCTGATCTCTGGAGTCTGGAGATCTGTTGTAATTCCAGGAGATCCCCAGGCCTGACCTGGAGGTTGGCAAGCATAGCCTTCAGGGAGAAGTGGCAAAGGGGCAGAAGCCCAGTGGGCAAAGATCCCCTCCCCCACTCTTGGTCAAGGCCACAAAGGGCTGCAGCCAGCCTGCAGGTGGCACAAAGGGGCTTTCAGGCCCCACCCACTTTCTCCTCCGCTGGTGCCATCTTCCCAAGCGCTGGAGAGGCTGTGCTGGAGGCCGAAGAAGGGGCACTTGTGGCACCAGACGGAGCCCCCACTGGAGGGCAAATGCTAGAAGGCGGAAGAACCCTTGGAGCACATGTCAGGCAGCTGAGCAGTCTGGGTGGGTCAGGGGTCAAGGGTCAGGGTTTCCAGGCTCGGCCCAGCAACCAGCAGAAGACTGGGTAGGGTGGGGGACTTGGGGGTGTATTTCACTTGGGGGGAACACAGAAGTAACACCAGACCTCTCTGGGAAACATTGGTTTGACCACTGAGTTTTACCATAGAGTTTTGGGTGATTTGCTGAAAGGACTAACTTGACATCCAGGCTTTCCTGAAAGTGACATCACACCATCACTGGCTCCCACCAGCCTCTCTGGTAAAATTCATCATGGATACTGTAAACTCTATGGCAAAAATCTGGAAGTGACATCCGGCCATTCCCTGACAGCAGCAGGAAATGAAAGAGGGGTGGGGGATCCCCTTCCCTGGGGTGAGGGCTGGCAGCCCCGGCCTCTTCAGCTGGCAAGAGACTCTCCACTGAGCCACCCCAGCACCCCACAGAAGCAAAGAGGGAACCGCTTAAAATTCTGCATCCTGGCTTGGGAATTGTGCACTAAAAGGAAGCGAATTAATTTACATTCCTCACAGTGGAGACCAGAAGCACTTCCTCAAAGGATCAGGAAGGAATACCAGAGCATCTCTCCCCCACACACACTTTATATGTTTCTTCAAATTTGCCGCAGCCCCCAAGCCTCCATTTTAATAACAGTTGCTGTTTGCATTGAAGTCGGCACAACTTGCCTAATCAATATTCCCTTCCAGTGATGAGGTCTTGCCTGGAGACAGATTCAGCCTGAAGAGAAATGTCATGTTTCTGGCTGCCGGAACTGTTGGCAAGCCTCAAATCGGACATGAAAAAGAGACCAAAAGGCAGCCTGTCTCTCTTGCCTGGAGGCAGCAGGTTCGGGGGAGGGGGGGGAGGGCCTCCTATTAGCCCAGCTCCTGCTGGGACCCTGCAAGACCTCTCTTGCTGGCTTGTCTCGTCTGCTGCAGCCCTTCGCCCGCCTGGCTTTGCTTCTCCCTGCCTCTGAAAGGGCTTCCCTCCAAGCAGCTCAGCTCATCCAGTCCCACATTATCCCGGAGAGCCCCTCCTGGCAGACCCCTCCTCCAGAGGACAAGCAAGCCACCTGCAGCTGCTGCTGCTGTCTGCCCCCCCTCGCCAGGGCAAGTGTCCAGAACGGCTCTTGGGCAGCA
This sequence comes from Heteronotia binoei, assembly GCF_032191835.1. Classification (NCBI taxonomy): domain Eukaryota; kingdom Metazoa; phylum Chordata; class Lepidosauria; order Squamata; family Gekkonidae; genus Heteronotia; species Heteronotia binoei. Next base: position 164,207 of record NC_083243.1, on the reverse strand, counting down.
GCAGGGCACTGTGGCGACCTCCGAGCACACGATCAGCTGCCCCCCACCTCTGGAGGACCACTGCAGGTTTCGGGAGTGCTGTTCAGTGGGCACAGGGCCTGCGTTTCCAGTCAAGGAAGAGCTGGGCATCCAAACAAGCCCCAGGCAGTATTGCCTTCGCTTTTAAAAGGGTGTGTCTGAGGCGGTCCATTCAGAGTGCAGAGGAAACCGAAGGAGATGGAAGACCCACTGCTCAGTCAGGAAGGTGCAGGGTCCATGAGTGACTGGAGGGGCCATTGGCCTGATCCAACATGGTTTCTCTTAAGGTCTTCTGTTCTTACTGTAGGGTTGCCAAGTGAGGCCTGGAGATCTCCTGGAATCATCCCTGGCCTGACACGAGACCCTCCTGCCCCCCCCCCCAGACTCCAACTACCAGATCTCCTGGAGTTGGCAACCCTCCATGGCAGAGAGAAGGAAGAACTGCTCCTTTGCCTCCTCCCCCGAAGGCAGGAGCTGTGTCCCCCCTCAGGAAGGCAGCCTGGAGAGAGAGGGGAGTCGGGGGGGGGTGGCTGGCTGGTGGGAGGCTGGTGGTGCTGCAGGAGCTGCCTGAGGTGTTCTGGGGACCTCTGACGCTCCTCCTGGGGAAGGAAATCCTGACAGGGCTAAAGACAGCTAAATGTTGCCTCATGCCCCTTCAAAAAGGGGAGAATCTTTTTTAAAAGCTCCTCTAAGAAACTGCAAGCAGGGAAATCCAATTTTGATACCAGGAAAGATAACAGAGCACTTTATCCAGTGTTCAGTCTGTATGCATGAAGGCGGTGGTTAGTAAGAGCTGGCTTTTGTTGGTTGGTTGGTTGGTTGGTTTACAGCCTGCATTCTCTCACCATGATCCAAGGTGGATGGAGCACTACACAAGGCGATCAAGCAGCATGAGAAATCTAACAAGACCTGCAGGACAACAGTGCAGAAAAGTATCAGACATGATCAGAGAATATAATTGCAAAAATGAAAGCACGATGCAGCAAAAGCAGAATCCCACCTGCCGGACATGGTGGCACGGACTGAAGCCCTGTTCCCTTCTTGAACCAGCCCACTATACGGTGAGGATCCATGAGCACACAGAAGCTGCCTCATACCCAATCAGGCCTCCCTGGGTCTGTCAAAGTCCACCTTGTCTGCTCAGACTGGCAGGAGCTCCCCAGAGTCTCAGGCAAAAGCCTTTCCCATCCCCTCCTGCCTGGTCCTTTTATCTGGAGGTGCTGCTGGGGATTGAATCGGGGACCTTCTGTGTGCCAAGCAGGGGCTCTGCCAGTGAGCAACAGCCCCTCCCTAAAGAGCCCCCCCCCCCACATTGAAAAAAGGTTTTGTCTGTGCCTTTAGCTCCATATGTGGCATATTTCCTCCCAGTACTCCCCTCTCAACCCCCAAATTGTTCTTCCCTGATCCTGCGTGCCTCCAGTCACTGAACAGCCCCCTTCAAAGGTGCCTCTCCCACCCTCCCGCCCTTCTCTGAATCCCAAGGCCTGCAGTGCTCTGCAGTGTGGCTTTTCACATTCAGACACATCTTGTCTTTTGCATTCCTTCTCTTCTCTCTGTGCTGTTAAAAATGTTTCTGTTAGAAGCTCAGCGGTAGAGTGTCTACTTAATATGCAGAAGGTCCGAGCTTCACTCCCTGGCCTGCTGGATTGCGAGCAAAACAGCAGCCCTTGGTTTCAGGCAGGCATTTAGCAAAAGGCTCTCTGATGTTTTGGACAGTAAGCCTGTTAAACAGTAGCATGAGGCAGCCTCCGTCTTGGCTGGGCGCTGTGTACACAAGGTGCAAAACAGTGGCGGGGGGGGGGGCTTGAATTGGGTGCCAATCTGCAGGGTTCTGCCTTTTCAACGTTGTCACTGATTACATGGAGCAGGGACTGGGGGGGATTCTCAAGAGACCCACGTATGACACAAAACAGAGGGGCAGAGAGAAATACCACAAACGGGATCTGGGCTGGAGCTCCCAACATGAAATTCATCAGAGACAAATTTAAATCTCCGTGTTTGGGCAGTCCGAGAACTTGGCATTACATCAGCCCTTGGAAAAGAGGCACCCTTGTGCCGAGGAGCCTTCCCCATGAGAGATGGCCGTGGGGCTCAGAAGTGCCCCCCCCAGGGATCTGGATGCCTCCCCCCATCCGTCCACCCCAAGAGAATCAGCAACAGGAATGGCCCAGCTGTGCCAGATCTGGCAAGGCTCCCAAGGGTTCCTTTGGGTTCCACTTGGTCCTCACTTGGCAGAGCTCTCCAAACCCCAGCAGTGCCCCCACCCCCAGACGGCCAGCTGTGGGCACCGGAAAAACCACCCTGCCGAGCCCCACACACACACACACACTCTGGTGTGAAAGAGGAGGAGGGAAGGAAGAATTCCACTTTGCAGAATAATAATAATAATAATATTTTATTTTTATATCCCGCCCTCCCCGCCAGGCGGGCTCAGGGCGGCTAACAGACATGAGCAGGCAGGTGAAGGGGGGGGGGGGATACTGCAAATCTTCTTCTTCTCCATGTAGGAATCATCTCAGAGCCAGCCCAATGGATGGCTCTGGCCAACGGAAGGGAAGAAATGAAATCAGACAAGGGCTGGGAGGAAGGAAAAGGCTGGAGGAAATTCAACTGCTGCAGAGGGGGTTTTTTTGAGGGGGGCTTTAGTGCTCTTTGCCACCCCCCACCTCACTGCCTGCATCAGGAAAGGATGCTCTAAACATGCCTCCCCTCCCTGCCTCCATCTGCCCCCCCCCACAAAGAAGGCTCTGAAGGGCCTTGAAAACAGGCCCCCCCCCTCTTTCCCTTGGGCGACTGAGTGTTGCCCTCCTGAAGAATTTCACCCTAGCTGGATTGGTGGGGGAGGGGAAGGCTAGAGCTAAGCAGGTGTTGCATCTGAAGAAAGCCGCCCAAACGATCAAGGAGGGGGAGGATCCCTCAGAAGAGAGGCAGGGTTGCAGAGGCTCTCATGACAAATGGCTGAGGGGTGGGGGGAGATCTATCCACTCAGATCAGTGGGAAGAACTATCCACTCAGTTTGACTAACTAATCCAATCATAAACCAGCAGGCTTTTTTTGAGCAGGAATGCAGCTCCATGGATCATACCCTGAACATGAGTCAGCAGTGTGATGCGGTTGCTAAAAAGGCAAATGCAATTTTGGGTTGTACCAACAGAAGTATCGTGTCCAGATCACGTGATGTGATGGTATCGCTTTGCTCTGCTCTGGCAAGACCTCACCTGGAGTCTTGTGTTCAGTTTTGGGCACCACATTTTAGGAAGGATATAGACAAACTGGAAGGGGTCCAGAGGAGGGTGACGAAGATGGTGAGGGGTCTGGAGACCAAGTCCTATGAGGAAAGGCTGAAGGAGCTGGGGATGTTTAGTCTGGAGAGGTGGTGGCTGAGAGGTGATAGGATCACCATCTTCAAGTGCTTGAAGGGCTGTCATCTAAAGGATGGTGTGGAATTGTTTTCTGTGGCCCCAGAGGGCAGGACCAGAACCAACGGGCTGAAATTAAATCAGAAGAGTTTCCAGCTCAACATTAGGAAGAACTTCCTGACCATTAGAGCGATTCCTCAGTGGAACAGGCTTCCTCCTTGGGAGGTGGTGGGCTCTCCTTCCTTGGAGGTTTTTAAAAAGAGGCCAGATGGCCATCTGACAGCAATGAGGATCCTGTGAATTTAGGGGGAGGTCTTTGTACGGTAGGTAGAGGCAACTGGAGAGCAGAGGCTGGGCTAGAAGTACTGGGGCCAGATCTGGCAGGACGCATCTCCTGTTTGTGTTTATTTCTGCTCCCCAGGAGGTGGGTCTTGGAAGCTTCCTGGCAGCCCCCCAGATGGACAGACGGCCTTTGCCCTCTCCCCTGCCATCCTCTGAGGGTGGCCATCGGTCCTTGCTTGACTCAGCAGCCAGAGGGAGCCCCGGTGAGAGGGGCACTGTGGCCACTGCCTCGTCTGCTCCATATCTGTCAGGCAGGCTCTTCTCCGGAGCCCCTCTTGCGGATCTCCCACCCCCAAATGCAGCGATGGGGCTGCAGCACCAGTCTAATCAAGACAGGCTGCCCTTGGAGAGGCGGGACATCCTGTCTCCTCCTCCACGTTCAAGACAGTTTCATTCCAAAGAGCCTTTCCTCACTGGCTGATTAGATTTCCCCAGGTTTGGATGGTTTGGGTTTTTATTATGAGTCTGTCTCATTTGGACGGTTTGGCTATTGGTTTTAAATTGCTTTGGTGTAACGTTGATTTTTAAGTATATCACTCTGATACTTCTGTTGCGAAAGGTGATTCATAAATGTTTTAATTAATTAACTGATTAATATAGGTCATTCGTACAAACGCCCTTTTGTTACTATCTTGCACATAAAATAGGTTCAGCCCCATTCTTGCCTGGCCGTGTACCCCCCTTCCCCACCTCCAAAATAAAGATCTAGCAGTCTTCTTCAGGAGGGTGGGGGAATTCTGTGATGTCCAAGCCATCTGCCTGGAGAAAATTGTATTTTCATTAACCAGTGTACACATTAAATGGAAGTGATTAGCATTAGCACGAAATACCCCTGAAATCACTCCATGACATAATTATGCTCACATTCATTAGTGAGCATATTAGAGCCATAATTAAGTTCCAAGACTCCGGTGAATTGCAGGAAGAATTAACTTGTTTTGAAGTAGTGGAGAAGGGAAAGGAAGCCGTGAGACTCCAGCTGCAAGCCTCCTGCCCAGCCACAGCTGAAAAGACACAAGCAGAAGCAAATGGACTCCGCTGCTGGCAGCCCCAGGACTGGATGCAACGGCCACTCTGGGGCTCAAACGAGGAGATAAAATGCACCCGTATGAGAAGCCATGTCCCCTTCATCTGGAATCATCATAAAGTTTAATTAATCCTCAGTCACATGGAGTAAGTTGAAGAAGTTCTAGTCTTGCCATCATTTCCCCAATGGTCTATGTTAACACATTATTTTTATTCCACTTCCCAACTTGTCCCAAACTGCTTTGATTGGATTCAAAGAGGGGTTGGATCCACCTGGGTAGCTACCCCTTTCCCGGATGGTTTCTGTCATTCCCTGGAGAAGGTCTGGATGTCCCTAGATAGGCCAGTTCTCCTTGCTCACTCAAAAAGCCCTGCCAGCAGAAGTCAGGCAGGGCAGGGCGGGCAGCCCCCGCCATAAGTGAAGCCACTACCTGTCAGCCGCCGTGGCCTGTAAGCCCCTCCCTCCCAGCCCATCCTGGTGGGGAACTCCCTGCACCTTGTTAGGCCCCTCACAAGTATGGATGGAGGGCTGAATCTTGGTGAGAAAGAACGGAATTTCTCCAAGAGGGAGATCAAGGAAGAGGCAGGCTGGTGTTGCCATGGAAACTAGAGAAGAGGCCTGCTAAAAGATAAGGTCCTTGACAGGAAAAGGTTCTGGCTAGACATTATGGGGAACAGGGGGCTGTCACTGAGCTGCGTCTCTCCCACATGCCTCCCCAGGAATGGCTGATCAAAATAAACTAGCATTATGTTCAGCATCCCCCCTCTCCCCTCCCACCCCATCAGGGGCAGCAGCTGCTGGGAACCCCTGAACAGGGATAAATGCAAAGTTCTGCAATTCAGTAGGAAAAACCCAATGCATGGTTATAGGATGGGAGAGACTTGTCTTAGCAGTAGATGTGCAAAAAGGATCTAGGGGTCTTAGTGGATCATACGCTGAAGACGAGTCAACAGTGTGATGTGGTGGCTTAAAAAGCAAATGTAATTTTGAGCTGTATCAACAGAAGTCTAGTGTCCAGATCATGTGATGTGATGGTATCGCTTTACTCTGCTCTGGTAAGACCTCACCTGGAGTATTGTGTTCAGTTTTGGGCACCACATTTTAGGAATGATATAGACAAGCTGGAACAGGTCCAGAAGAGGGCGATGAAGATGGTGAGGGGTCTGGAGACCAAATCCTATGAAGAAATGTTGAAGGATGTTTAGCCTGGAGACGAGGCAGCTGAGAGGTGATAGGATCACCATCTTCAAGTACTTGAAGGGCTGCCTTATAGAGGATGGTGTGGAATTGTTTTCTGTGGCCCCGGAAGGTAGGACCAGAACCAATGGGTTGAAATTAAATCAAAAGAGTTTCCGGCTCAACATTAGGAAGAACTTCCTGACCGTTAGAGCGATTCCTCAGTGGAAGAGGCTTCCTCCTTGGGAGGTGGTGGGCTCTCCTTCCTTGGAGGTTTTTCAACAGAGGCTAGATGGCCATCTGACAGCAATGAGGCTCCTGTGGATTTTGGGGGAGGTATTTGTGGGTTTCCTGCATTGTGCAGGGGGTTGGACTAGATGACCCTGGAGGTCCCTTCCCACTCTTCTATGGTTCTATGATTCTAACACGCAGCCAGACGTTTCCTCCCCTCCCCACCTGGGCTGCCACTTGCTGGGCAAAGGATGAGGGGATTAATGTTTCTCAAAGAGGCCCTTCAAAACATATCTTTTGGGCTATGCAGTGTTTCGTGACGGGGGGTCAAAGGCACAAGGAGCGCTAGGAAGAAACTCCCCTTGGACAGTGCAGCCCTCTAGTCAGGACAGACCGACTTTCATCCAGGAAAGCTGCAAGGGAAGTGCAAAGCAACTTACGGGGATGATGAGAGCAAGGACAGCTAGAAGTTAATTGCCTCCTTTTCTTCTCTGCAAACAGAATGGAAAACGACATTTGTAAACTCTCAGCGGAGAAAGGCTTTCATTACCACACAGCCCCCTATCATTTTCCAGGAGAGAAATCCAGAGGTTGTTCATTTGGCCCTCATTACCATGAGAGAAATAAATAATCGGCTTGCTTTGTGGTTCCAATGCATCCGCTTCTAATAACTCTGCCCAGCACAGGAGGGGACAAAATTGCAGGCCTGGCAGCAGCCGCCGCCCACCAGAGCTCCCTCCCAGGCAGGGTGCAGGATGGAGAGGAGGGGGCTGCTGCCGCCATCCGCTTTCCAGGCACCGCCACTCGCTGAACATTCCCAAGAGCAGGGACTGGGGAGAGGTTTCGTGACAGAGTTCTGAACAAGCCCAGAAACAAACAGCCTCAAACAGGTTCCTCTTTGGAGATGTGCATCTCTCTCTGCTTGCCAAATGGCCCAGCTGCAAACAGAATGTCGGCAGGCAGAGGGGAGAATAGGCCTCTGGGTGCTTTGCAGGGACACCTTGAGACCGAGGATGACTCTCCCTCCGCTGCTGAAGGGGAGAGAGAGCCAGGCTCCCTGGAGCACCACTGCAGGAGGGAGCGGGGAGTCAGGCAAGGCAGCGGGGCCTGGAGGGCCTGAGCGATGGGAAGGATGCAGAGGCTGCTTTCCCTTTGCTCCACGGAGTTGATGAGGGACAGGGAAACAAAGGCATTGTCAAAAGCCATCCAAAGCCCCCTCCCAGCTGGCTCAAGCAGCACTTGTGTGCCACAGTCGTCTGGGACCACAGCCAAGAGTCATGAACCTGCCACTCCACAGGATGATGTGCTTCAAGCTTTTGACTGAAGCAATCTACGGCATGAGTCTGCTGCTCTAGAGGGAGGAGGAGGAGGAGAAGGAAAAGGAGGGGGAGGAGAAGGAAGAGGAGGAGGAGGAAAAGGAGGACGAGGAGAAGGGGGAGGAGGCTGGTGGGAACACCCAAAGGTTGATTAACACATGGAATTCACTGCCACAGGAGGTGGTGGCAGCCACAAGCTTTGCCAGTTTCAAGAAGGGATTGGATCAACATATGGAGCAGAGGTTCATCAGTGGCTATAAGCCACAAGATATAGATGGAACTCTATCTGGGGCAGTGATGCTCTGTATTCTTGGTGCTTGGGGGGGGCACAGTGGGAGGGCTTCTAGTGTCCTGGCCCGACTGGTGGACCTCCTGATGGCACCTGGTTTTTTGGCCACTGTGTGACACAGAGTGTTGGACTGGATGGGACATTGGCCTGATCCAACAGGGCTTCTCTTCTGTTCTTATATCTGAGGGCAGTGATGCTCTGTATACTTGGTGCTTGGGGTGGGCACAGAGGGAGGGCTTCTGGTATCTTGGCTCCACTGATGGACCTTCTGATGGTGCCTGGTTTTTTGGCTACTATGTGACACAGAGTGTTGGACTGGATGGGCCATTGGCCTGATCCAACATGGCTTCTCTTATGTTCTTATGTCTGAGGCAGTGATGCTCTGTATTCTTGGTGCTTGGGGGGGCACAGTGGGAGGGCTTCTAGTATCCTGGCCCCACTGGTGGACCTCATAATGGCACCTGGTTTTTTTAGCCACTGTGTGCCACAGAGTGTTGGACTGGATGGGCCATTGGCCTGATCCAACATGGCTTCTCTTATGTTCTTATGTGACACAGGGTGTTGGACTGCATGGGCCATTGCCCTGATCCAACATGGCTTCTCTTATGTTCTTATGTGACACAGAGTGTTGGACTGGATGGGCCATTGGCCTGATCCAACAGGGCTTCTCTTATGTTCTTATGTGACACAGAGTGTTGGACTGGATGGGCCATTGGCCTGATCCAACAGGGCTTCTCTTATGTTCTTATGTGACACAGAGTGTTGGACTGGATGGGCCATTGGCCTGATCTGACATGGCTTCTCTTATGTTCTTATGTGACACAGAGTGTTGGACTGGATGGGCCACTGGCCTGATCCAACAGGGCTTCTCTTATGTTCTTATGTGACACAGAGTGTAGGACTGGATGGGCCTTTGGCCTGATCCAACAGGGCTTCTCTTATGTTCTTCTGTGACACAGAGTGTTGGACTGGAGGGGCCACTGGCCTGATCCAACAGGGCTTCTCTTATGTTCTTATGTGACACAGAGTGTTGGACTGGAGGGGCCACTGGCCTGATCCAACAGGGCTTCTCTTATGTTCTTCTGTGACACAGAGTGTTGGATTGGAGGGGCCACTGGCCTGATCCAACAGGGCTTCTCTTATGTTCTTATGTGACACAGAGTGTTGGACTGGATGGGCCATTGGCCTGATCCAACATGGCTTCTCTTATGTTCTCTTATGTTCTTAGAGGACTCTTTGCCTTTCACAGCTGTAGAGGAGAGGATTTGCAAGAGTGGGTTTGGATTAAGGGTGGGAAAGTACTGGCTGGATATTAGGAAGAATTTTTCTTACAGTCAGAGTAGTTGAGCAGTGGAATGTATATAAAGGGAGGTGGTGGGCTCCCCTCATTGGCAGTCTTGAAGCAGCGGCTGGACAAACACTTGTCAGGGATACTCTAGGCTTAGCCTGCACTGAGCAGGGGTTGGGCTAGATGGCCTCTGTGGTCCCTTCCAACTCTGTGATTCTAGAATTCCATGAAGAAGAAGAAGAAGAAGAAGAAGAAGAAGAAGAAGAAGAAGAAGAAGAAGAAGAAGAAGATGATGATGATGATGATGATGATGATATTGGATTTATATCCCGCCCTCCACTCCGAAGAGACTCAGAGCGGCTCACAATCTCCTTTACCTTCCTCCCCCACAACAGACACCCTGTGAGGTGGGTGGGGCTGAGAGGGCTCTCACAGCTGGTCCATCAGTGGGGCCAGGAGACTGGAAGCCCTCCCACTGTCCCCCCCACCACAAAGCACCAAGAATACAGAGAAGTGCCTCCTTTTATCTGTCTGTAGATCACAGGTGTGGCCCTTGAAGAAATAAAAAAGTAGAATATGACTAAAAGGACAATCCTACTCAGTGGGGCCTCCTCCCAGAGCCGCTGCGTCCTTCAGACTGCTCAGGGAATCCCACCCAGCCTTCCCCAACAGCGGCCTGATGACCTCCACAGCCCGTCTCCAACAGGGGATGCTGCCTGACAGCCATGGGACACCTCGGCTCATCATCTTGAGGTCAAGAATCTTTTGGAAGCAACACAGGATTTGTTTCTGTTTGGTTTTTTTAAAAAAGCCCCCTAACAAAATGGCTGCCCCACCTTCCCTGCAAGACAAGCTGCTTTGGGGTGAGGGGTGGGGAACCTCACTCAATAAGTCACAGCATCACACTGTCAGTGTAGTCAGGGCTGGGCTTTACGGAGGGGAGGCTGGAGGTGCATCTCCAACACAAGGATGGTCAGCTTGACTTTCATCTCTTTTAAAACTTGCAGCAGCACGGGGGGGGGGGGCGGGGAGAGGCAGCAACAGTGAGACTGACCGGTGTCCAGCTGCCATGTAATTTCTAAGCCTGAATCCTTTTGCGCAAAGGCAGCAACCTCCCCCCCCCCCCCCCCGCAACCCCAGGCACTGGGATCAGAACAAAGGTGTCTGTCTGGAAGTCCCCGGTGCAAAGGCTAGCCCTCCTCGATCCACCTTTCAGGCACATTTTTAAAGTCTGAGACAGTTCCAAGCAAGAGCCAAGAAGACAGATGGAGCCATTCTGTGTTTAAATTCCTGTAAATCACTGAAAAAGGAGCTTTCCCTGTAGACACACTCAGATTTATTTTTGCCTTTGCTGGCCTCATATCCTTTGGAGACAGATCCCTGGGAGACAGCCGGAGATCGTCGCTCTTGCAGCGGAGGGGTTACTTGGGGAGGAGGGGAGAGAATAACAACCCACCTTAAAGAACTTGGGGAGTTCAGCAGAGGAGGATCTCTCAATATGGACTCTGAAAGACCAGCTCCTCCTCTTCCTCCTTCAGCAAAGATGGAGCCCAAAAGAGACCAAACTCTTGGGCAGCCTCCAAAAGAAGCGTCTGGTTGGGGCACCGGGGGCACCCTTGGGAGGCTACAGTGGAGGAGGAGGTCATGGGCATTGGGCAGCCACAAGGGCCCAGCCACTCATCAGGCCTGGCTCAGGGCAGGTCCTCCCTTCATCTTTCTTGATTGGTTGGTTTGATCTGATTTATACACCGCTTTTCTCCACAAGAGAGACCTGAAGCAGCTTCTGCCATTCTGCTCTCCTTCATTTTATCCTTATAACACCCCTGTGAGGTGGGTGCGGCTCAAAGTGTATGGCTGGCCCAAGGTCACCCAGGCAACTCCCAGGGCAGAGCAGGGATTCGAATCTGGCTCTCCAGATTCACAACTCTAAGGCCCTTTACAACCTGGGGCCTGCATATCTCCGGGACCGCCTCTCCCCATACGAGCCCCCCTCCTCAGACGCTGAGGTCAGCTGCACAACATCTTCTCATGATCCCTTGGCCTAAGGACACCCGACTGGCTTCAACAAGGACCAGGGCCTTTTCGGTCCAGGCCCCTACCTGGTGGAATGAGCTCCTGCTGGAGATCCAGGCCCTGCGGGACATCTAAGTTTCACAGAACCTGTAAGACGGAGCTCTTCAGCCAGGCTTTTCATTGATCCAGCGGGTGTTCCCCAAAATCCTCGCTCCCCCCAGCACCTTATCAGCGCCTTCGTTCTCTCAGTGTTACCAGCCTTGAGGACTTGTTGCCAATGATGTGGGTCGTGGTTTTTGTTAATTCTATAATTATTATATTACCTAGTCTGGATGTGGTTTGTTTAATGTTTCTGTAAGGTTTTTAATGTTGTAAGCCACCAAGAGCCCACTTGTGGGATAGAGCAGGATATAAATAAAAAAATTAAATTAAATTAATTGCCATGCCACACTGGCCTTCACTTGAAGGCACTGGGGGGGGGGGGGTGTCTTTCCCAAAACATTTTTCTCAGCCAGAGCCCTTTCTGAAATGGGTAATGTGATGCTCCTCTTATAGCAGCCAAGAGGGGGAGGAGGAGGAGGAGATGATGATGATACTGGATTTATATCCCACCCTACACTCTGAATCTCAGAGTCTCAGAGCAGTCACAATCTCCTTTATCTTCCTCCCCCACAACAGACACCCTGTGACGTGGGTGGGGTGAGAGAGCTCTCTCAGAAGCTGCCCTTTCAAGGACAACTACGAAAACTCTGGTTAACCCAAGGGCATTCCAGCAGCTGCAAGTGGAGGAGTGGGGAATCAAACCCAGTTCTCCCAGATAAGAGTCCACACACTTAACCACTACCCCAAACTGGCTCTCAGGACTAAACGTGAGAATTATATAGATGACTTCAGCCACTAGGACAGACAAGCACCTAGAAAACAAGGATTGGCCTTCTCAGACCCCCTTGTTACCTCCATCAGGGTAACTGACTTGAAATGATTCCTAAATGGGCCAAATAACGGCCTGGACTCTTCTGTTGGCTGGACTGGCATCCAAGCTGGGATGCCTGCCTCTCCAGCAGTCAGACCGGATCGTGCTCGGTGTGGCCAAAAGGGCAGACATTAGCATGAATGGGCTACTGTGGACTTTAAAACTCATCATCCACTGATGAGTCCACTGAAAATTTGAGGTGCTCCAGAGACACAAGGGGGGAAGGGGTTGTTCTGCCCCTCCCCTCGAAGGGAGCAGAGGGGGCCCAGTGCTGCCTGACCCCACCCCCATCCCTTTGGCGCCATTACAGCTTCTTGCCTTTTCGGTCTAAGCGGAGAGGGGCCCACTGCTGGGGAGAGGGAGGAAGTGGAGGAAGCCACCCGGAAGGCTTCAGTTCCCCTCCACGGGCTCCTTGTGGATGCCGGGCACGTCCCCTTGGCTGATGATGTGTGTAATCATTCATGTAACCGGATTCTAGTTAGCAACAATTAGGAGGAAAGCAGAGACAACTGGAGGCTGCAAATAGATTGGGAGCTGCACTCAGATGACTCCAAGCAAGACTGTTTGCAGGACATCAAATTACTAATATGAAATTTACACTTGCTTGTGGGCAATTAGAAGATAAAATGTTTAATTATTTATTAACAAGGAGCTAATTAATCTTCTGAAATCCTTTTGTGGGCATAAGGAATGGGGACTTTATCAGTAAAATGCAAAATATCAAGCAATTAGCAAATTATTACTTTTTTAAAAAAATGTTCTCTGCTGCTCTTCCCCGATCTGTGGAAAACGGGCCTGGCTTTTATCTCCTGACATGTCTCTGCTGGAAGCGATTATTGAATTCCCTGAATTAGGATTAGGGAGATTAATTGTAAAGAAACTGTTAATTTTGATCTACAGAACATCTTGCAAATAGGAATGTAATCTTTTGTCTAGAAACACAATGCTTGGTTTCCCCCAATGTGGGTCAGAAGCTGTGCATCTCGTGGTGGCAGGAATCAAACTTTGGAGGGGAGAAGCAGCCCTCTTGGGGCTCAATGCTGGTGCCGCTTTTGCTGAGTTCCCGCCCCCTGCAGAGGGGGCTGCGCTGAGCAATTTCTCCTCAGGACCCCTCTGTCCGTGGAGGCGGGAGGAAGGAGGCCTGAAAGACCTTCCAGGGCAGAACGAGGAGGGGCTGCTTCCCTCCCAAACTGAACTCTTCTCCAATGTCTGAAGTAGGGTTGCCAGAAAGATCAGGGGACTTTGGGGGTGGAGACAGGAGACTTCGGGGGTGGAGCCAGGAGCAAGGGTGTGATTAGCAGAACTGAACTCCAAAGAAAGTTCTGGCCATCACATTGAAAGGGACCACACACCTTGTAAATGCCTTCCCTCCATTTGGAATAACGAATAATGAAAGACAGGAGCACCTTCTTTGGGGGCATATATAATTTGATCCCCTGATCCAATCTTTTTGAAACCTGGGGGGGGGGGTGTTCTGGGAAGAGGCACAAAATGCTATGTTGAAATTTTGGTCCCTCTACCTCAAAAGACAACCCCCCTCCCAGCCCCAAATACTCACAGATCAATTTTCTATTATACCCTATGGGGATTGGTCTCCATAGGGCTTAATGGAGTGCCCATTGGACATTTTCCTCCCCCCTGCTTTCTAATGACCCTGAAGCAGAGGGAGGGCCTTCAAACAGGGGGATCCCCTGCCCCCACCTGGAGACAAGAGAGGAGGTCCTACAACTGATTGACGAATTAAAAACTAATAAGTCACCAGGTCCGGATGGCATATATACAAGGGTTCTGAAAGAACTCAATGTTGAACTTGTGGATCTCCTGACAAAAATATGTAATCTTTCATTGAAATCTGCCTCCATTCCTGAGGACTGGAAGGTAGCAAATGTCACCCCCATCTTTAAAAAGGGTTCCAGAGGAGATTTGGGAAATGGGGTGGGGTGCCACAGGGCTCAGTACTGGGTCCCATGCTCTTTAACTTGTTCATAAATGATTTAGAGTTGGGAGTGAGCAGTGAAGTGGCCAAGTTTGCAGATGACACTAAATTGTTCAGGGTGGTGAGAACCAGAGAGGATTATGAGGCACTCCAAAGGGATCTGTTGAGGCTGGGTGAGTGGGCGTCAACGTGGCAGATGCAGTCCAATGTGGCCAAGTGCAAAGTAATGTACTACATTGGGGCCAAGAATCCCAGCTGCAAATACAAGTTGATGGGGTGTGAACTGGCAGAGACTGACCAAGAGAGAGATCTTGGAGTCGTAGTAGATAACTCACTGAAAATGTCAAGACAGTGTGCGATTGCAATAAAAAAGGCCAATGCCATGCTGGGAATTATTCTGAAGAGCACGGAAGAGGGAGTTCAGGTCATAGCCACAGTAATCTATGTATTGGTCACCTCCAGAGACTAGACTACTGTAACTCACTGCATGCTGGCCTGCCCTTGAGACTGATTCAGAAACTCCAGTTGGTCCAGAATTAGGGCTGTCCGTCCCCAGGTCCCAGCGGGGCTTCACTGGCTTGGGGGGGGGGCCTTAATCTGCCTCTGGTTAGCTGATTGGAAAACTGGGAGGAGCCTAAAGAAGCCCATAAACAGCTCTCTTGAGATATTAAAAAACACTCGTTTAGTTAATGGAAGGTGGGCCTTATTACTGAGGATGGATATAAATAAATCACCAGTGCTTGTAGAGAAAGAGTTAGGAAGGCTAAAGCCCAATATGAGCTTAGGCAAGCCAAAGATGCTAAAAACAACAAAAATATTTTCTTATGTACAAAATAAGAAAGAGAAGAAAGACATGGTAGGCCCCTTGCAAGGACAGGAAAGTGAAATTGTAACAGGTGATGAAGAGAGGGCACAGGGGTAGTACATGAACACCCAGTTTCTTTAAATTAAACCAAGTCCTCAGGGCCAGATGAACTGCATCCCAGGGTTCTAAAAGAGCTTGCAGATGTAATTCCTGAGTCTCTGGCTATTATTTTTGAGAATTCCTGGAGAACAGGTGAGGTGCCAGAAAATTGGAGGCAAGTAAATGTTGTCCCCATCTACAAGAAGGGAGAAAAGGAGGATTCCGGTAACTACCAACATGTCTGCTTGGCATCTATACTGGGAAAAGTTCTTGACCAAATCATCAAATGGTCAGACCTTGAGCATTTAGAAAAGATGGCTTGTGACGGAACGGCCCTGGTTTGCCTACCAGACCCCGTTCCCCTTTTTAGAGGGAGCTATTTCTCCTCCGGCCACTTGGGCTCGCTGCCACCACCTGCTCAGTCTAGGGGTTCGGATTGAGAGGAACAGGACTCCCAATCCTCCTCTCCAGCTCTGAGGCCAGGCCTCGAGGTCCTCTGCCACCCTGTACTTGGGTATCACAGAGACCACAGCACTTCTTCGGGGAACCCCTGGAGGATTGGCACCTTATCCAACCACAGGCCTTCCCCCTTTCCCCCGGGGCTCCCTGCATAAAGCAGCGTGGTCTAAAGCGGTTGGGGATCTATGTGGTACAAAGTTTGACTGCCAGCATTCAAAACAGTAAAAATTTTTAATTAGAAGAGAAAAAGAAAAGAAAAGAAAAGAAAAGAAAAGAAAAGAAAGAAAAACAAAAGCAGTTGCATGTAAAAGTTTAGCACAGCACCCGAGCAGCAACCAGAATGACAAATAAAAGGTGGATTTAAACGCATCCTCCCATCCCTGGTCTAAACTTGCCTGCCTTGTGGATGACTTACTCGGTCTGACTGCCTGGGGTCCTCTTCCTCTTGAGTAGGCCTCTCCCGCAGTCAGGAGCCCACAGACTGACAACCTCTCTCCTTGAGGGCCAGCTTAGAACTGAACTTTTCCCGCCTCACTCCAATAAAACAAAAGAACTTCCTGCCCCTCTAGGAGGCTTTCCCCCTAGAGTTGATGGTTTAACTCTGGAAGGGAGGGGGGGAGTGAAGGGAAGGCTAGGCCCCAAAGCCTGCCTAGCAGTTTCATGTTCCCTCCCAACCCAGCACCACCATTAACTAAGATGGCGTTTCTCCACATGGCTGTCAAGGCTTTTTTTGTAGAAAAAGCCCAGGAGGATTTCATTTTTATATTAGGCCACACCCCCTGATGCCAAACCAGACAGAACTGCATTCCTGCTCAAAAACAGCCCAGATGGCTGTGATTACTAAGAGGCAGCATGGGTTTCTCAAGAATTAGTCACGTCTGACTAACGTTACCTCTTTTTTCAAAGAAGTTTCAACTATGCTGGATCAGGGGAATACTGCAGACATACTTTATCTTGATTTCAGTAAGGCTTTTGATAAGATTTCACATAATATTCTGGTTGAAAAGTTGGTAAAATATGGTTTAGGAAAAAAGGAGGAGGAGGTTGTATTTATACCCCTCCCTTTACTATCTGAAGGATTCTCAGAGTGGCTTACCATCTCCTTTCCCTTCTCCCCACAACAGACACCTACCCTGTGAGGTAGGTGGGGTGAGAACAGCTCTGAGAGAGTTAAGACTGACCCAAGGTCATTCCAAGAGTGAGGAATAAAACCTGGTTCTCCCAGATAAGAGTCTGTGACTTAATCACTACACCAAACTGGCTATTACTGCTAGGTAGATCTGTGACTGGTTGACAGATCACACCCAAAGAGTGCTTGTGAATGGTTCCTCATCCTCTTGGAGAAGAGTGACAAGTGGAGTGCCTCAAGGATCTGTCCTGGGACCTGTTTTGTTCAACATCTTTATCAATGATTTGGATGAAGCAATAGAGGGAATGCTTATTAAATTTGCAGATGATACTAAATGGGGGGGGGGGTTTGCAAACACAGAAGTAGACAGAAACAGGATGATCTTGACAGGCTGGAAAACTGAGCTAAAACAAATATAATGAATTTTGACAGGGCTAAATGTAAGATTCTTGAGAAGAATCTTGAGAGTCCCTTGGGCTGCAAGAAGATCCAATCAGTCAGTCCTAAGGGAAATCAACCCAGACTGTTCCCTGGAAGGTCAGATGCTGTAGCTGAAGCTCAAATACTTTGGCCACCAAATGAGAAGGGAGCACTCACTGGAGAAGATCCTGATGCTAGGAAAGACAAGGCAAAAGAAGAATGGGACGGCAAAAGATGAGATGGCTGGACATGAATTTGAGCAGACTTTGGAGGATGGTGGAAGACAGAAGGGCCTGGTGTGACTTTGTCCATGGGGTCTCAAAGAGTCGGACTCAACTGAACAACAACAACAAATGTAAAGTTCTGCATTTAGGTAGGAAAATCAGATGCAAAATTATAGGATGAAGAAGACTTGTCTTGGCAGTAGTATGTGTTAAAAGGATCTAGGGGTTTTAGTGGACCATATACTGAACATGAGTCAGCAGTGTGATGTGGTACCTAAAAAGGCAACTGTGATTTTGGGTTGTATCAACAGAAGTATAGTGTCCAGATCACGTGAAGTGATGGTATCGCTTTACTCTGCTGTGGTAAGACCTCACCTGGAGTATTGTGTTCGCTTTTGGGCACCACATTTTAAGAAGGATCTAGACAAGCTGGAATGGGTCCAGAGGAGGGCAATGAAGATGGTGCCAAGGGTCTGGAGACCAAGTCCTATAAGGAAAGGCTGAAGGAGCTGGGCATGTTTAGCCTGAAGATTATATGATCACCATCTGAGTACTTGAAGGGCTGTCATATAGAGGATGTTGCCAAGTTATTTTCTGTTGCCCAGAAAGGTTGGACCAAAACCTCAGGTTGAAATTAAATCAGAAGTTTTCAACTAAATATTAGGAAAAACTCCCTGACAGTCAGAGCGGTTCCACAGTGGAACAGGCTTCCTCTTTGGGAGGTGGTGAGCTGTCCTTCCTCGGAGGTTTTTTAACAGGCTAGATGGCCATCTGACAGCAATGAGGATCCTGTGAATTAGTGCAGAGAGAGAGGTCACTTCAGAGATACAGACAAAACAACCAAAATGGTTATAGTGACCAAATAACCAGGGGTCATTTTGTAGAAAAATAGGTGGTGGAGCTCATCTAGGGATTGTTTGCAGCTGCAATACTATTCAATGGACAAGGAGGTGGAACTCTTAGAAGCAGGAGGTGGAACTCTCAGAAAGGATCAGGAGCTGCGCTCCTGTGAGCTGAATCTGAGGCCTGAATCTGAGGCCTGCAAAGAACTACGTATATTCATTGAGTACAGTCTGTAGGAAACTTAATATATAATTCCCAAACAATACAATTCCAACAAAGGGGTGCTGCACGTTGGGACTCCTTTGTTGGAATTGTATTGCTTGGGAATTGTATATTAAGTTTTCTACGGACTGTATTCAATGAATATACATAGTTCTTTGGTCACTATAACCATTTTGGTTGTTTTGCCTGATCATGAGAAGGAGGTTGGGAGGGGTTGCATCAGTGCTTAGTTCTCACGGCTGTTCACCACTTTGGCAAGGGATCCTGAGAGGTTCTGGGGGGTTTTGCCATCTTCTGGGCATGGAGCAGGGGGTCACTGGGGGAGGAGGTATTTGTGGCACATTATGCAGGGGGTTGGACTAGATGACCCTGGAGGTCCCTTCTTCCAACTCTCTGATTCTCTGATGCTGTAATCCTGCTTCCAGGCTCTGTCACTGCAGTGGGTGGTGCTGAGGTGGTGCTGGGCAGGAAGAGCCTCTGTGTTCTTAAGTCTCTGTCTTGGCATCACGAGAGCCCTGAGGCCGCCCTGGGTCTTCGAGGCATCTGTGAGTGGCTGATTTCATAGATGCTCCCTTTCTTTCCCTCCCTTTGGGCACTTTGCCTTTTCATTTTATGGCACTTTATTTATGGAAACTCCTCTGACCCAGATACTGTTGTGAGACATGCAGTTTATATGTAGATGGAATAATATCTTCTCACACAAAGCTGGAAGGGAAGGCTGGGAAAGGGAGATTTATTCTGTATTTCGGCTTCAGAGTATCGTGAGTGTTCGGGCTCCAGACAGGGCTGTACCATAAATCACCTTGTTTGGACGGATTCCTCTTTTCTTTATTGCCCAGAATGGCTAATATGCATGGAATAATTGAATTGAAGAGTTTAACTACTGCCATCTATATTTATAAACAGGAGTGCTCTGTCTGGTTGTAAGAGGTCTGGGGGTGGTAATATCCATGTGGTAAATTTCACTTCCTCTCGGTCCCTTGTTGATACTGCCAGCCCTGTGAAGAGCCATCCATCTCACTCTCTCCCGGCCTTTCCAAAGAGGCATTTATTCCCGCAGCCCAAAGGCAGGAGGGGGGGCGGGGGGAGGTGGAACCCAGCTGATGGTGCCTTAGCTCTTGCAGCCACATGGAGGAGACTCCTAGGGTGCTTGTCTGCTGCTGTGTGTTGCATGAAAATTCTCTCCCATGCTGTGAACCAATATTTATTTATCTAACTCTTGATGCCCCACTTATGTCCCAAGAGGGGACCCAAGATGGCTTGCAGCATCCTTCCCCTCCATTTTATCCCTTCCTGCTGACCTTGCCAAAGAGACACAGGGGACCGGCTTGCCTCAGTTTCCAGTGCGGTGTAGAACTTTGGAATCTAAAATGCTTAACATTTCTGGATGGGTGAGAGATGGGAGGATTTCTGTGGTTCCTGCCTGGTCAATGGAAAGGCTTCCGGAGTTGCTGACGAAGTCCTGCCATGTGTCCCCGGGCTCTGTTGCCTCCAGGTGACCCCAGAACCTTGCAGGCAGGAAAGAGGCAGGTGGCCATCCCTGCCTGGCCCCGCTGGCTGTGAGCCATCCTGGCCATGGTTAGACCGAAACCCCATGCATTCATCTAATTCCATCTGTGACGGAACGGCCCCGGTCAGCCTACCAGACCCCGTTCCCCGAGCCACCCCCCTTTTTGGAGGGAGCTATTTCTCCTCCGGCCACTTGGGCTCGCTGCCACCAAAAGGGGGGGGCTCGAGGGACGGGGTCTGGTAGGCAGACCGGGGCTGTTCCGTCACATTTGGTGGCAGCGGTGGGATACGAACCCACGCCCCCAAAGAGACTGGAGATCTATGTGGTACAAAGTTTGACTGCCAGCATTCAAAACAGTAAAAATATTTAATTAGAAGAGGAAAAGAAAAACAAAAGTAGTTGCATGTAAAAGTTTATCACAGCACCTGAACAGCAACCAAAAGGACAAATAAAAGGTGGATTTAAACGCATCCTCCCGTCCCTGGTTTAAACTTGCCCTGCCTTGTGAATGACTTCCTCGGTCTGGCTGCCTGGAGTCCACTCCTCCTCTCCTTCAGGAGAAGGCCTCTCCCACAGTCAGGAGCCCACAGACTGACAACCTCTCTCCTTGAGTGCCAGCTGAGAACTGAACTTTTCCCGCCTCACTCCAATAAAAAAAAAAGAACTTCCTGCCCCTCTAGGAGGCTTTCCCCCTAGAGGTGATGGTCTAACTCTGGAAGGGAGGAGGGAATGAAGGGAAGGCTAGGCCACAAAGCCTGCCTTAGCAGTTTCATGTTCCCTCCCAACCAAGCACCACCATTAACTAAGATGGCGTTTCTCCACACCATCAAAAACTGCCTAGTGGACATGGCATGATGTACATGATGCGTCAATCAATTTTCCAGTTAATGACGTTGCACATGAAAAAGCTCTGAGGGATGCTTTCCTTTGCAGAAGAGAGCTCCATTAAGCAGTGGGTGTCTGTGCCTGGACCCCCACCCCCACCCCAGCAGCAGCAGTGAGGTTCACCCAGGTAAAAGTTGGCAGCATCTGAAAACTTTGGCCAAGATTCCACAATTGAGCTCTTTTGGACAGCAACAAAACCAGAATAGTTCAGGACTCTCACACTCACATTTCCCCTCCCCTCATGTTATTTACTCTGAAGCTGGAATCGCTAAATATTTGGAACGGCCCCTCCCCCTTTAATTTGAACGTGACTGCAGCTGTGGGAGGGAGGGAGGGGCACAGGCAGGCTCATTAAGGGCGTTCCTGCTAATGACAAGGCCTGTTTGCAGGGGCTGCATGCCAGTCCTGGTGCAGCATACCCCGGCCAAAAGCTGGCCTCCTCAAATGGGTGTCGGGGAGGCAGCGCTGCTTATGGCACCAATACCTGAGCACTGGTTGAGCCGTCACCCCGGAGCAGCGGGCAGGCAAATTCAATTAATAATAATGGCGTATGGTTAAAAATGTAGATTGAGAATGGAAACGGAAGAGGAGAAAATAAGGAAAAACCAGTTTTGGAGAAAAGAGTTCTCTGGTGCAAGGGGACACAGGACGTGATCCCCCCCCCTCCCCAGGTGCTGGACCGTGAAGGTGTGTCTTGTGGGCCTGGTCACCATGAGGAAGAGGAGGTGCCAGTGGTGTCTGTGTGAGGGTCAAGGGCCATCCAGCCACAGGCAATTTATGGCAGCTGCTCATGGGGTTTTCAAGGCAAGAGACTAACAGAGCTGGTGGGTTTGCATTAAGGGGAGGGGAGAAGGCAAGAAGAAGAAGAAGACTGCAGATTTATACTCCGCCCTTCTCTCTGAATCAGAGACTCAGAGCGGCTCACAATCTCCTTCTCCCCCCACAGCAGACACCCTGTGAGGTGGGTGGGGCTGAGAGGGCTCTCACAGCAGCTGCCCTTTCAAGGACAGTCTCAGAGTGGCCCACAACCTCCCATATCTTCTCCCCCCACAACAGATCCCCTGTGAGGTGGGTGGGGCTGAGAGGGCTCTCACAGCAGCTGCCCTTCCAAAGACAGAGTCTCAGAGCAGCCTACAATCTCCTTTTCCTTTCTCCCCCACAGCAGACACCCTGTGAGGTAGGTGGGGCTAAGAGGGCTCTCACAGCAGCTGCCCTTTCAAGGACAACTCCTGCAATGGCTACGGCTGACCCAAGGCCCAAGGGTGGGGGGGGAGAGACATCACAAGGAGAGAGCAAAATAGGAGTCAATTGCACCTTTAAGATCAACTTAGATTTATTCAGAACGTAAGCTTTCGTGTGCATGCACACTTCTTCAGACGAGGAATGAGGTACAGTAAGCAGAGCCACATATAGCTGCTGGGGTTTGGAATAGTGGTACAAAGTTAAAATCCAATAGCAGAATAGTAAAATTAACAAATTCAGAAAGCCTTTGATCTGGGTTGCATTAGCAGGGGAAACCATAAAACAGTAACATGTCAGAATGTGAGAATTATTCTATCGCTAATAAACCTGGGTCAAAAAGAGGGCATTTCTTTCACAGAAGTGTTTCCTGTCCAACTAATTTACCTTTTAACATGTAACATAAATATATACATCATTCTAATTTGCCATCAGGAAAAAATGCATTAAAATATAGTGGAAGATGGGTGTAGTATATGTCATGAGATAAACAGCCAACATCCCTTGTTTGAGTATGTCGATATAAAAGCATTATTCTGATACACTATCCTAAAAGAGAAATACATTGGAATACTGTGGATATATCGCCATACTTGGTGAAAGTGGGTTTAGCATCTGTAGTGGGATAAAAAACCAAACCACATCTCTGTTCAGTCCTGGGGGGGGGGTGTTTGTTCCAAGCTCCACTCAGGCCCCCCCCTCCCTTCTGAGCCCAGGGACTTGTGGGGAGAGAGAAGGCTGCTGCCTTGGTGGACCAAAGGCCTGTCTTGGCACAAGCCAGCTTCTTGAATTGAAGTCCGGCTCTGGTGTGAAAGGGGAGAGGAAGCCAAAACGTGATCTGGCAATGGGTGTCATCCAAATGATGTGAGTCATTCCTTAACGCTTGAAGACCAACAGGCCGTAAGTGTGCAAAAGGATTATATTAACATGCAGACAATACAGAGAACATAGATCTACGATATCAAAGGAAAACGTAGATATGAAATTTGACATTAGGAAACAATACCTTTCAGTGCCACAGACAACAATTTTGCCACTGGCAAAGTACATGTGGATCGATGTCTGCTAATAATCTTGCTACAACCTCTTGTTTTGTGGATATAGATTGTAATCTTTTTATTGCAAGCCAAGTTAAACTTATTGCCAGGGCCTTTTTTGAACAGGAACGCACAGGAACACAGTTCCGGCTGGCATGGTGTCAGGGGGTGTGGCCTGATATGCAAATGAGTTCCTGCTGGGCCTTTTCTACAAAAAAAACCCCTGCTTATTGCAATCTATAAAGAAGTGCCAAAGAGTGTCCAGGTCACCAGATTTACAGTCCCAGAATCACCCAGAAAAAGGAATTCCTCAGAATCAGCCTGCAAATTCTCCTAATGGAAGGCCTTTAATCTAGTCTTGGAGAAAAGTATTCTTTATTTAAGAACAGTTAAATATTTACAGTAAGCAGGCAGAGACTTTGGGATTGAAACACCAAGCTAATACAGGAAACATTCCGTCCAAGCTCTGCAGCCAGTACTCCATTTATCAAAATGTAAGATACCAGGTCTGATCAATTTACATGCAGAAGAACAGACCAGGGGCTTGACTTGTGTTTCTTTCTTGTTTCCATTTAGATGCCCCAGATGGAGAGACTCCCCTCCCCACCCCCCATAGGCACGACCTGCTCACCCTCTCTGGAAGCTGCTTTGGAATCACCCCCACCCCCAGTCTTCACCTCTGATTAACTTGGCATTACTCAACAGGGCCCCATTCGGAGATTTTGGAAATGGTTGTCTTGTACTGTTTTTAATTTATGGGGCATCTACAGCAGATCTCCAGAGAGGCCATAAATACATTTTTAAAGTCCCTGAAATAAAGAGGGGTCTCAGTCCCCACAACAGCACATGCTCTCCCAAGCAGCCTTTCAGCTTTGCCAGCAAAGGTTTCAGTTCTTCTAAGTCCGAGAATAGTTGCTCCGGCTTGCTTAAGCTGGCTTCAAGATTCTGTCTTCTCAAAGATTTCAGGTTTTCATGGCTGGTAACATCATTAGGGTTTGTAGAATCTTTCGGGCTCAAGTGCCGTGTTCTACTGGAGAAAGTTTTTCATCCAGACGTTTCGTTCTCAGCTGCGGAGAACATCCTCAGTGGCGTTGCAGCCGGAGCAGGCGCTCTGACCTTCTTGGCTGCTGTGCATTGAGTGAGGCCAGGGCTGCTGGAGAGCTGCTATTTCTAGGCTGGAGGGGGTGTGGTGAAAGGGCAATAGGTTTGTGGATGTGCCCATTGTTTGGTGGGGCTTCCTGGAAGGGTAGTGATAAGGAAACTGGCTGTTGAATGTGACCATTGTTCTGTGTTAATTGCTGGGAGGGTTGAAAGGGGTGTGAAGATAAGGAAGATGGTTGTTGACTGTGCTGATTGTTCTGTGGAATGTACTGGTTGTTCTGTGAATTTCTGCAATTTATAGTCTGTAGGGTGTTTTGCAGAGCTGGATACCAAGATTGGTGGATGGAAATGCCTTCTTTCTTTCTGTTAAAGTTGTGCTGGTGTTTGTAAATCTCAATAGCTTCTCTGTTCAGGCAGGTATGATAATGTGAGGCCGTAGAAAGGACTTCAGTTCTTTCAAAGTGGATGACGTGGTCTCCTTCTTGAAGTGCATGTTCAGCTACAGCTGATTTTTCTGGCTGAAACAAGCGACAGTATCTCTTGTATTCGGTGAGGCGGGTGTTGATACTGCGTTGGATAGTGCCAATGTAGACTGCACCACAGGAGCAGGGTATTTCGTAGACTCCAGGGGTTGAAAGTGGATCTCTCATATCTTTGGCTGAGCGCAGCATGTGGCGGATCTGTTGTGTGGGTTTGAAGACTGTGTCAACATTGTGGCGTTTGAGAATTTTGCCTATTCTGTCTTCTGTCATCAATTTCTGGGTAGTGATAAGGAAACTGGCTATTCTACCCTTTCTACCCTTTAATTCTCCTTAAAGGTGGCAAATGCTTTAGAATTCCCATTACAGAGAAAGTAATTCCTTCTTCTGATGTGACCTTTTTCTTACTACACCCAGATACAATTCTAGGTACCAAAACATACCTGTAAATTATCTAGCCATCCTTACAAGTGTACTCACATAAATCTAGGAATACAGAATCATTAATCCTCAGATAAGAAGTTACTGTTTTGTGGCCTGAAGAGAAACACAGTCAAGGCCTATGCGAAAGACCAATATTGTGTGTTCCCCATTGGAGGATATGTTCTGCTTCTTCCCTGCCCTTCATTCTGCCTTCTTTTCTCACTGTACTCAGCTGCTGCTGCTGCTGTTTTATCCTCTTCTCAACTTCCAGAAGTAGCCCAGGAAGCATCCGCCTCTCTGGTCTCAGGCGGAGATCCTTCCACATTGCCTGCTGCCTGGTCCTTTTGCCTGGAGATACCAGGGATTAAACTTGGGGGCCTTCGCTCTTCCACTAAGCCACAGCCCCACCCATAGAATTTGGAAGGAAGAGATCTCAGAATGGTTAAGAAGCAGCATCCAAAACTGGACGCCGTTTGCTTCCTTCCATGACCCAGCTACAAGTTGCATTTCCCCTTCTGGGTTCTCCATGGACTCATGCCTGTGCTCTTGTGACATGTGCAGCTGGGGACTGGGTTTCCAGGCCTGCAGGGTCCAATGCGGAGGGAGGGTGCTGACCTCTAACCCTCCCCGAGTCACATGGCTGGCCAGAACTGGCCCTGAGTCCTTTCCACCCTCTTGGGGGTTTCACGTCTGCTGATGGGGTACACAAATGATTCCCCAGTGGGGCATAGAACACACCCCATGCACCAGTTGGGGTTCAGGAAGATAATCCAAATGGTTGCAGAGATGCCAAGTTTATGCCTTTGAGAACATGGTCATGGGCTCTCCTTTGGAGGTTTTTAGAGGCTAGATGGCCATCTGACAGCAATGAGGATCCTGTGAATTTAGGGGGAGCTGTTTGAGAGTTTCCTGCATTGTGCAGGGGGCTGGACTAGATGACCCTGGAGGTCCCTTACAATTCTATGATTCTATGAAAAGGCTTGACTTGAATTTGTACCTACATGGAACATCTTTATGGATTTCTTGCATTAAAAAGGGGGGAAATAAACTGATGTGACTTATGGCTTTGAAGCCTAAAAAGCAAAGATAATAAGCTTGTACAGCAAAGTGATCTACTTCCTTTGGATGGATTACAGACTAAGGTGGGAATGAGTAAACATATGGATTCCTATAGCAGAGAAAATCTGCTTTTTCCCTTTTTTCAGTTGTGTTAGTTTCTATTTTCTTGAGTGATTCTATTTTACTTTTTTTACTTTTTTACTTCTTGTATAAAAACCTTAATAAAACTTATATTAAAAAAGGAAGACAATCCAATTGGGGAAACCTCAGCACGCTCTACCTGCCTGCTGTAGGGCTGAGCTGGCCCTCGGGGGCTGGGGAACTGAGTAATCTGCTGCAATGTGTTCTTAGGCCATAACTTGCCTGGTGAAACGTGTGTGAAATCCTGCAAACACATTCCAGTCCCAGTGTCCTGACCCCCAGCAACTCAGTCCTACAACTCAGCCCCTCCCATCATTTACATTCATCATTTTATTTGTATCCCGCCCTCCCCGCCAAAGCAGGCTCAGGGCGGCCTACTGAGCTCCCCATTTCTTCAGCATGGTCTCAGCTCTTCACTTCATTCCGTAGCTGCTAATGCACTTGCTTTTCGGTTTGCTGTCACCTTGCCCCATGGGTTTGGTAGTCTTTTGAAAGATGCAGAAATGTATTTCTCTCACATCCTGCATATTTTGCTGCATTGGGGCAGGGCGGGGTGTGAGAATGTACTGCTCTCCTTCTTCTAGGCAGGCCAGGCCAAATCTGCTGGGATTGAGTCTGCTTCACATAATAACCAGTGAGAGTTCCGGAGAACAGCAGAGGCACCGTTGGGCACCTACGACAGTGAAGACTTTTCAGTAAAAGTGTGGGGCCTGGCTGGCTGGCTGGCTGGCTGGCTGGCTGGCTGGCCGCCTGGGCTCTGGCACTTCCCCTGTGGCAGGCTGACAGAGCAGTCACTGGGGGTGGGGGGGAGCCTTCAAACCCCAAATTCTGTTGGGACAGGGGGGACACAGGCGGCTGAAATGCTGTTTCCTCATCCCTGTGTGGTCTGCATGGGGTAGATCAAGTGGAGGGTTCCCATGGCCAGAAGGGGAGGGAGATTTCTGCCAGTTCTGCTCTCCCTCTGCAGAGCTCCAGCTTGCCTCTCCCATGGCCCTTCTGGTAGCCCCCAGGAAGAGCCACTGGGGGGGGGGACCTTTGGAGCTGCAGCACATGGGGGAGGCAAAAAAAGGCTCCTGTCCTGCAGATGGAAAGCTCAGTGGGCTGCAAGTCCCCATGAGTCCCTCCTTCCCACTGCGACAATGCTGAACCTTCCTTCCTTCCTTCCTTCCTTCCTTCCTTCCTTCCTTCCTTCCTTCCTTCCTTCCTTCCTTCCTTCCTGCCTTCCTTCCTGCCTTCCTTCCTGCCTTCCTGCCTTCCTTCCTTCCTGCCTTCCTTCCTTCCTGCCTGCCTTCCTGCCTTCCTTCCTGCCTTCCTCCCTCCCTCCCTCCCTCCCCCTTCCTTCCTTCCTTCCTTCCTTCCTTCCTTCCTTCCTTCCTTCCTTCCTTCCTTCCTTCCTTCCTTCCTTCCTTCCTTCCTTCCTTCCATGGCTATCTCCACTGGCAAGGAGTTTCAGAGTATAATAACTCATTAGGGAATGTTCTAGATCAAGTCAAACCTGGACTCCCCCTAGAAGCTAAAGGGACTCTAACTGCGGCTCTTGTACTTTGGTCATGTCAGGAGAAGACAACTGGAAAAGCGGGGTGTGGGGCATGGGGTGGGAAGGCAGGCTCGGATCACAAGACCTGAGCAAGGCTGTTAATGACAGGAAATTGTGGAGATCATTAATTCAAAGGGTCACAATAAGTCAGAGGCAAATTGACAGCACAGAAGGATGTCCTTTCGTCCGCCCTGAATCTCCTGCCCATCGGCTTCACTGGATGCCCTCAGACTCAGGGGTGGAGTTGGCAGGCAGGGCTGCTTCCCCTGGTGGGGTGGCTGGCTCAGGCTCTTGGGCCTCCTCTGGCACATCAAAGGGGCTTCTGGAGACGGGCCAACTGCCTCTTTTGGGGGCCGCTTCCCTCCTCCTCAGTGCTGAAAAAGGCCAGTTTGGTGCAGTGGTTAAGTGGGCGGACTCTTATCTGGGAGAACCGGGGTTGATTCCCCCCTCCTCCACTTGCACCTGCTGGAATGGCCTTGGGTCAGCCATAGCTCTCTTATTTGGGAGAACCGGGTTTGATTCCCCACTCCTCCACTTGCAGCTGCTGGAATGGCCTTGGGCCAGCCAGAGCTCTCTTATCTGGGAGAACCGGGGTTGATTCCCCCCTCCTCCACTTGCACCTGCTGGAATGGCCTTGGGTCAGCCAGAGCTCTCTTATCTGGGAGAACCGGGGTTGATTCCCCCCTCCTCCACTTGCACCTGCTGGAATGGCCTTGGGTCAGCCAGAGCTCTCTTATCTGGGAGGACCGGGTTTGATTCCCCACTCCTCCACTTGCACCTGCTGGAATGGCCTTGGGTCAGCCAGAGCTCTCTTATCTGGGAGAACCGGGTTTGAGTCCCCACTCTTCCACTTGCAGCTGCTGGAATGGCCTTGGGCCATTCATAACTCCTTATCTGGGACAACCTGGTTTGATTCCCCACTCCTCCACTTGCAACTGCTGGAATGGCCTTGGTTCAGCCAGAGCTCTCTTATCTGGGAGAATCGGGTTTGAGTCCCCACTCTTCCACTTGCAGCTGCTGGAATGGCCTTGGGTCAGCCAGAGCTCTCTTATCTGGGAGAACTGGGTTGGATTCCCCACTCCTCCACTTGCACCTGCTGGAATGGCCTTGGGTCAGCCAGAGCTCTCTTATCTGGGAGAACCGGGTTTGAGTCCCCACTCTTCCACTTGCAGCTGCTGGAATGGCCTTGGGTCAGTCATAACTCCTTATCTGGGACAACCTGGTTTGATTCCCCACTCCTCCACTTGCAACTGCTGGAATGGCCTTGGTTCAGCCAGAGCTCTCTTATCTGGGAGAATCGGGTTTGAGTCCCCACTCTTCCACTTGCAGCTGCTGGAATGGCCTTGCGTCAGCCAGAGCTCTCTTATCTGGGAGAACCGGGTTTGATTCCCCACTCCTCCACTTGCAGCTGCTGGAATGGCCTTGGGTCAGCCAGAGCTCTCTTATCTGGGAGAACTGGGTTGGATTCCCCACTCCTCCACTTGCAGCTGCTGGAATGGCCTTGGGTCAGCCAGAGCTCTCTTATCTGGGAGAATCGGGTTTGAGTCCCCACTCTTCCACTTGCAGCTGCTGGAATGGCCTTGCGTCAGCCAGAGCTCTCTTATCTGGGAGAACCGGGTTTGATTCCCCACTCCTCCACTTGCAGCTGCTGGAATGGCCTTGGGTCAGCCAGAGCTCTCTTATCTGGGAGAACTGGGTTGGATTCCCCACTCCTCCACTTGCACCTGCTGGAATGGCCTTGGGTCAGCCAGAGCTCTCTTATCTGGGAGAACTGGGTTGGATTCCCCACTCCTCCACTTGCACCTGCTGGAATGGCCTTGGGTCAGCCAGAGCTCTGGCAGAGGTTGTCCTTGAAAGGGCAGCTGCTGTGAGAGCCCTCTCAGCCTCACCACCTCACAGGGTGTCTGTTGTGGGGGAGGAAGGGAAAGGAGATTGTGAGCCACTCTGAGACTCTGATTCAGAGAGAAGGGCGGGGTATAAATCTACAGTTTTCTTCTCCTTCTTCTCTGAGTCTTCAGCCTCCTCTTCATTGGAGGAGTTGTCTGCCTGCCGGTTCTTGACGGGACGAGGAGAGGGCTTGCATGATTGGTTTTCCAGTTTCCATTTTTATATATTGTTTTCCTTTTTCAAACACAACAACAAAAATACTCTATGTGAATTTCTTCCCGAGCAGCCTTTCAGCATGGGGCTTATTCAGCACTGAGGAAATTATTTCCTGATAAAACTTTTAATCTGTGCCACATTAGACATCTGATTGCCTCTCCCTGGAGGAGCACAGAGAGCTGCCCTGTTCATGAGGGGAAGGACTCCTCGGGCTGGGAGGTGAAGGAGTAATGAGCAGAGTGGGAGCACACCCCAAAAGAAGAAGCGGCCTTTTCTGCTGCAGCAGACCCTCAAGGTCCACCAAGGGCCAGTCCTGTCCCCTCAGGCAGGCAGCAGCAGCCCATCCGCCAGGGTCTTTCAGGTCTTTCACGTCACCAACTACCTGATCCTTAAGTGGAGATTCCTCCAGGGACTGAACCTGGGATCTTCTGCATGCCAAGCAGAGGCTCTGCCACCAAACTCTACAGCCTCTCCCATAATCTTCTGGGGCAGCATCACAGGAAACATTTCCAAAGGACTGTAGTGTACTGGGAGCTTCAAACAAAGACCATTAATTGGAGAGGCTCCTTGCAACTGCATTCAGATTGGCCACCCCTGCTGAGCCAGCCAATCAGGTAATATACATTTGAATGAAGCCCATTGTTGGAGAGGCTCCTTGCAGCTACACTCAGATTGGCCACCCTTGCTGAGCCAGCCAATCAGGTATTATCCATTTGAATGAAGCCCATAGTTGGAGGGGCTCCTTGCTTCTACACTCGGATTGGCAATCCTTGCTGAGCCAGCCAATCTGGTAATATCCATTTGAATGAAGCCCATTGTTGGAGAGGCTCCTTGCAGCTACACTCAGATTAGCTGCCCTTGCTGAACCAGCCAATCAGGTAATATCCATTTGAATGAAGCTCATTGTTGGAGAGGCTCCTTGCAGCTACACTCAGATTGGCTGCCCTTGCTGAGCCAGCCAATCAGGTATTATCCATTTGCATGAAGCCCATGCAATTTTCTATTTTCTATTGGGTTTATTGCTGGAGGTGTGTTTTGGATGGAGTTTCTGTGTATACAGATGTGGCTAGCCGCATGTGTTTTCATTTGGGTTTTCACCAAATGAAAGAGCTATGCTGGAATCGCTACAGTGTCTGACCCACTACTTTTCAGGGACCCTTCATCCAACCTCCTTTAAGACCCAGAAGAGGATTTCCTGTGCTGGGCAATGAACTGGTCCTGGAGCTGTGGTCCGTCCAACCCCTGGAGGAGCAGATGGACATGCTGCACCTCTGGCAATGGAGTCACCACTTCAGTTCTGTTGGTCTAAAATCTCTTCCAGACCTTCCATGAAAGCACAACAAACGAACATGGTGAATGGGAATGCCTTCTTCTGTCAGTAGAGTCCAGGGCACTGCTGCTCAGTCTGTCATAGCTCACGTAGGAGTTGTCCCTGAATGGGCAGCTGCTGCAAGAGCTCTCTCCGCCCCACCCACCTCACAGGGTGTCTGTTGTGTGTGTGTATGGGGGGGGGGGAAGGTAAAGGAGATTGTGACCGCTCTGAGATACAGAGTACAGGGCAGGATATAAATCCAATATCTTCTTCTTCGTATTGTGTAGCTCCAGCAGGGACCCAAAACGCTTCTGCTTGATCTTCCAATTCACAGATTTTCTGTAAGACCTGGAGCGAGGGGAATGTGGTTGGTTGAACACAGAAACATCCCCATTTGTGTGAGTCTGGCCAGGGTGTTCACTTCACTTGCTCTTTTCTATGGGCAATACTCCCATAAAATGGGGGGTGGGGTTGGCTCCACAATAGTTCCTAGAAGACAGCAGCACCACGTAGGCTAAAAGAATAAGAGCTGCAGTAAAGCTAAGGTCCAAAACACGTGATTGCACTAAGCAGCCATGTCACATCCCTTCTCACTCCACAGTGTTCCACAGGCTCTTCCTCCCTCCCTCCTTCCCTCCCTCCCTCCTGGGGGTCCCACTGCAGACCATGACTGGGGGGGCAGGGGGGCAGTGCAGAACTCTGTCTCTTCTGCAGTTTTCCTCCTCCAGGCAGGCTGATCAGACAGAGGGGAAATCACTCTTACCTCCTTCTCCCTCCATCTCTGTCCTCCCTCCCTTTCTCCTAGATCAGCATTTCAGGGCTCTCCCTTAGAGTGGAATGATGATTAAGGGACAGGGAGACAAACTGATTAGGGGAAAAGAGCAGTTTATTTAGGAACAAATAAAATTGGGGGGGGGGAGCGGGGAGAGAAGCCCCCTGACTACATGACAAGGCAGAAGGGAGGAGAGTGTTTCCAACAAGAAGACGGGGGTAGCCTTCGTGGGACAAGGGGGGGGGGCATTCAGTGGAAGGAAGGAGACTGAGCCGCCCACCCCACCTGGTCAGCTTCTCACCTGTTGCCCCTTCTGCTGCAGGGGCTTCTTCTCTGGCTGGATGCCAGACACTGCATATCCAAGCAGACCTTCTCGATGTCTTGCATACAAAGTCCACAAGACTCGTCTTCTTCTGAAGACTTCCACATCTTTCTCTGCAGAGTGATCTGGTGCACGTAGATGCCCTCATTCTCTCTGTCGGACGATCCTTTAGCTCAACGTGCCCTGACTTGCATCTCTCGTATTACGTGATACTTCAGATCCATACGTTCAGTTCTTGAATTGGCATTCTCTGTCCATGAGAATTTTGTACATCCTGGATTGTCTTCAGGTAGCTGTATGGGTTCTGCTTTGACTATTCCAGACATGAGTACCAGTCAATGTATCCTTGCAAGTTGTTGACCTGTTTCCAGAACCAACACCGATTCAGATTCAGATTTAGGAGCAGAAGCACAGCAGTTGCTTCACATAATCCTAGAGTTGGAAGGGACCCCGTGGGTCACATCTAGTCCAACTGCCCCTGCATGATGCAGGAAATTCACAAATAAAATACCTCTCCCTACATTCACAGGAGCAGCATCGTTGCAGGTGGCCATCTAGCCTCTGCTTAAAAACCTCCCACCACCTCCCAAAGAAACCAGAGGAATCCCTCTGTCAGGAAGTTCTTCCTAATGTTGAGCCGGAAACTCCAGACCCCTCAGCATCTTCCTTGCCCTCCTTTGGACATGCTCCAACTTGTCAGGTGGAGCCAGGCAGGGAGAGGCGGAAACCCTGCCCATGGGTGAGCAGCAGCCAGGCAGGCAGAGGCTGTGGCATTGTAGGCGTGAGTTGGGGGGAGGGAGAGTCTCGCAAGCCCCCTGCCCTCACCCTTGTCTGTCCCTCCCTCCCTCCCTCCCTCCCTCCACGTGGGAAGGCTGCTCCTTGCTGCTGCTCTGCTCAGGGGGGCTTCACAGATGTGGGGAAGAAGATCCCCATTTCATCCTCCCAGGAGGGAGGGAGGGGATCCCACAATGCACCCTCCCAGACCCAAACCAGCCTCCTCCTCACCACTGGCCACCTGTGGCTTCCGTTTGCAGAGCCCGCCTTTCTCCCTGAGGCCCAAGGCTGCTGCCAAGGGATGGGCGGGTGCACCAGTGTTCTGAATGGTCCTCACAAGCGGATTGAAGCCCAGAGTCCTTCCACCATCTCTCCAGCATCACGCAGTCCCCATCAGCTGAGCGCTCTCAGGGCTTGACCCCTTGGGTGTTTTCGCACTCACGTTTTACTGGCGCCACGACCCTCCTCACGCCGGCGGATCTGCAGTGATTTCGCACTAGAAGCGCCGGCGCACCCAGAAGCGCCGGCAACTTCCGTCGCTAAGCCAGCGCAAATGGAAATCGCAAAGATGCAGGAAAACGTTTGCGCTGGCTTAGCGACGGAAGTTGCCGGCGCTTCTGGGTGCGCCGGCGCTTCTGGTGCGAAATCCCTGCAGATTCGCCGGCGTCAGGAGGGTACTCGCGCCAGTAAAAGGTAAGTGCGAAAACACCCAAGGAGAAAAAATGGTCTCTCCGCCTTGAGTTGTTCTCGCTTGCTTCTCTCGCACAGACCCTGAAAAGGACCAGGCGTTTCTCTCTCGGCAGCGATCTTGTCCTCAACATGATGTTTGTTAAGCAACAGCAGGAGTCTGCGGCCAAACTCAAGGTGGAGAATCTCCACCCCCCCCCCTCCCCAGAAAGCATCTTGTTACGTATGTGGACTCAAGGGAAGACTGTGGTGTTTCCGCCTGGCTCATTGGAGCCATACGGACTGAGCTTGGGAACAAAGGGCTGCAGGATTCAACCCACCCCACCACCCCCCACCCCCCGCAGCCCAGGACCAATCACAAGCCCCCACTGGTTTAAATGACCCAATAACGTGTTTGCGTGGGAACCCAGAGATGTATATAAGTTCGGCCCGTGGGCCCCAACGCCAGTCTTGTACTGTGACCTTTGACTATGTGATTCCTATTCAAGAGCTTGTGACCACTTACTCCGAGACGCTGCCACGCATAGAACCCACTAGATTGTGCCTCTTCTTCGCTGAGTGACTCCAGCAGCAAAGCCTCTCGTGCCCTCCGTCCGGCTCTGCGCTCTGTGCCCCAGCAGCTCCAGCAGCAGCAGCGCTCTCCAGATTCCGCCAGGCTGGCTGAAACCCCACAAAGGTCAGGAAGCCGCATGAATACATGCAGGAGTTACGGAGCTCTGCCAACCAGGACGGCGGGGCCAGGGAGAGGAATCACAGAGAAATCATCCTGCTGAGCAGAAAGCACTATTCATTTATTCAGAATATATATTTCTGTATGACTTTTATATTGTACACTCAAAATAGTTTCCATATATACTGACAGAGAGAGAGAGAGAGCATTCTGCATTTGCTCAACCCCCCCCCCCCCCCAAGTCCCTCTGACTGAACTAAAAGAAGGCTGGAATAATAGATCCAGTATGAGGTCAAGACCGAAGGCCCTGGGCTGCTCCTGGGTGAAAGGCCTTTGGCCTAAAGCCTCCAGAAGTCCCTCCAGCAGAGCTAGGATTTCATCTCCCTGGAAACGGGGGCTGTGGCACAGGTACCCCTCTGCCATCTCCCCTGTCCTTTCATGCCTTTCTCATCCCCTAAGAGCGGCCCCGTGGCGCAGAGTGGTAAAGCAGCAGGACTGCAGTACTGTGGTCTGAACTCTCTGCTCACGACCTGAGTTCGATTCTGGCAGAAGCTGGATTCAGGTAACTGACTCCAGGTTGACTCAGCCTTCCATCCTTCCAAGGTTGGTAAAATGAGTCCCCAGCTTGCTGGGGGGAAAGTGTAGAGGACTGGGGAAGGCAATGGCAAACCACCCCGTCAAAAGTCTGCCGTGAAAATGTGAAAGCAACGTCACCCCAGAGTCGGAAACGACTGGTGCTTGCACAGGGGACCTTTCCTTTCCTTATGTGGCCCCATAGCACAGAGTGGTAAAGCAGCAGTACTGCAGTACTGTGGTCTGAACTCTCTGCTCACGACCTGAGTTTGATCCTGGCAGAAGCTGGTTCAGGTAGCTGGCTCCAGGTTGACTCCGCCTTCCATCCTTCCAAGGTTGGTAAAATGAGCCCCCAGCTTGCTGGGGGGAAAGTGTAGAGGACTGGGGAAGACAATGGCAAACCACCCCGTAAAAAAGTCTGCTGTAAAAAGTTGAGAAAGCAACGTCACCCCAGAGTCAGAAACGATTGGTGCTTGCACAGGGGACCTTTCCTTTTCCATCCCCTAAGGCTCCACTGCTTCTCTGCATGGTTTCGTGCTCCAGACAGGTTTCAAAAAATGTTTATCGTTTGTCATTTCATCCCCTCCCCCCCCCCCCAATGTTTATTTCAGTTCTGTTCTTCTGTGTCCCACTCCTTCTCTTGGCTCCTTCAGACCCTTTCGTAGCCTGGGGGAGGGGGGTGTTATGTATTGAACATAAGTAACCCGGCCGCATGGCGATCACTACTGAAGGTGACCCCAGGGTCCCCGGATGGAGCTCGCCAGTCGCCCCGCCCATCAAGATCTGTGGCGGGAAGTTTGACTGACCAGGGTTGGCCTGGTCGGATGAGGGGGCTGTTCCGGGTACTGTAAATAAGCGGGGCCCGGCCCGCGTGTTCTCTCTCTTGTAATGTGCTACTGAATAAACTATATTGCCTTCCAACCGTCTCGGTTCTCAGTACATTACAGGGGGGCTGCTCCAGCTTGAGTGGTGTGGACGTTCCTAAGCCAAGAGTTTCTTCTTCCCTGAGCCAGAGTTTGAGTCTTTGGCATCCCAGGCTGCACCCAATGGGCCTTCTGTCTGCCCTGCTGGTAAGGAGAGCCCCCAATGGCAGCGGACAAGCGTGTCATAGAATCATGGAAGCCTAGAGCTGGAAGGGATCTCCAGGTCATCTAGTCCAACCCCCTGCAGTCTGGGCTCCTCACATCCACCCTCCGTCCCACAAGTAGTTCCAGCGACAAACCTCTCCCGCTGGGCTGGAGCTCAGCTGCCTGCCTGTGGCCCACCTCCCTTCACACCTGGCTGGCCAGGTGTACAAGGAGGCACCAGGAGCCACGCTTGTCTCGGGCTGCCCATAAGAGCCCCCCCACCCCTCCCCCCAGGGGATTACTGGTCTGAGTGTGCTGCTCTCCCTCCCTCCCCCGGCACGGCCCTCAAGAGGACTAGCAGCTTCATGCAAACAGCTTCACAGAGGAGCTGCCGGGCTGGAGAGCAGCTCCAGATTCCGTGAGAGTTTGTGACGCTGCCGCTGCCACCGAGGTCCCTGCCAGGAGAGCATCTGGGGGCCCTTTTAATTAAGGCTTCTGCTCAGGGAAGTTTGAACAAGGCTTTAATCCATCATCTCTTTTCTTTTTCCTCCCCTTTCTGCTAATAGCGGCGTCTTCACAGACCCTTAATCGGATTTTTCCCCTTCTGGTTGCTGAAGGATTAAAGCTCAGAAATCCTGTTAATTGGAGTTGCGGGTGCAAATCCCAGGATATCGAAGCAGAACTTCTGTCAAGGGGCTCCCCGTTTGCCTCTCCCCAGGAGAAGGAGGAAGGGGGTCTCTTCTGCCTCCTGCTCCGTCTCCAGGAACCCAGACAGTCCTCCCCTCTCCGCTGCCTCAGCCCCCTTCTTCTGCTTACACATTTGCAACCCAGGCACTGGAAATCAGGGCAGGTTTGAGGCTTAGGGCCTCCTTTCTGAAAGACCCCACCAAACACACACACACACCCCGCCCCTCTTGGCTTCAGCAAAGTAGCTATTCCAGCAGGGGAAAGACAGTTTTGCTCACCAGGCACAGCCCTGCCCACCCCCCAAACCCTTCCTCTTCCCCAACCAGGTCCCAGAAGGGCTGTTTTCTTGCTGAAGCCAGCCCAGCCTCAGGAATCACTTCTGGGGGAGGAGTCGCCCCCCCCCCCCCCAGAACTTCTCTCTCTCAACTGACGCTGATTTCTTCTCTGGAGTGGGGAGGAGGGAAGCCCAGAGGAGAACTCCGCTTCCCTCCCCCTGCGGAGGCCCACCACTGAGGGGCTTGGGCTGGACCAACATCAGCAAGGAAACTTCTTCCGGGAGGCCCTGCAGCAATTTGGCCCTTAGAGGGGGAAAACAGCTCCGCCCCGTGTGACACGTATGCTTTAAATCAGGGGTGTCGAACATGCAGTTCAAGGGGCGAATCAGGCCCCCAGAGGGCTCCTATCAGGTCCCTGAACAATTGGCTGTCATTTGCTTCTTTCTCTCTCTCTCTTGCTTCCTTCTACATCACAGCTTGCTTTGCAAGGCTTGCTCAATCGCACAGCAGAGTTACAAAGCAAAACCTATTTTCTCCATTGGCTGAGGCTCCACCCTTGGGGAAGAAGGGGGGAGGGATAGCTTGCTTTGCCAGGCTCTCTCAATTGCACAGCAGAGCAACTGAGCCAAGGCTCTCTTCCTTCTATTGGCTGAGGCTCCCTCCCCCCCCTCAGTCCCCTGGGGAAGGAAGGAAAGAGCCAGAGCTTCCTTTGCCCAGTTTCCTGGTCCCATGGGAGAAATGCAAAGAAAGAATCTTTAAAACCAATAAGTGCTAACAGTTCAAACATGTTTTAAGTTTTTAAAAATATATATTTGTGTTTGTCTGTGTTCTTTATAAAGTTTATATCTCTGCTACCTAATCTTAAATAGGTACACACATGGCCCTGTGAGACATGGCCCGGCCCAGCAAGGTTTCATTTATGGCAGATCTGGCCCTCATAACAAATGTCCAACATCCCTGCTTTAAATCTTCAAACTGTTATTTTGAAAGGGGGAGTAATCTCCAAAAAGAAAATTTTATGTACATTCTACTATCTTTCCTTAATATTGTAGGAGGGATTGAATTGGCTCTGAAATTCTCTAAAAGATGAACAAATATTCATAAAACTGTCAAACTCACATATATCGTAGGTTGTGTTTTTGTTCATAGTCCTTCTATACCACTACTTTTTCTAGCCATTGTATTCTAGTAGATTTTTTTTCTGTCTCCAAACTTGTGTCCATGTCATCCTAGCTGCAATGAGACTCCCTCTTATTTCCCTACCCTTTCGACACAAATCAGAATCATCTGAAAATGTTACTGATCTCTGTGTGTTTTAAGTGTCGTTAAAATTTCCAATTTATGGTGATTGCTAATCTATCTGCGGTAAAATACCATCACAAATACATTTGACACATTTCTCTCTTATTCCAGCATAGCAAGTAAGAGAGATCTGGTGTCCCTTAAGCAGCTTCCCCACCTTTCAAATGAAATATACACCCCCAAATCTCTCTCCCCTCCGATTTTATATTGCCTATTTATCAGATCCATTTATTCAAGCAGCAATATGCTCTTGTAAATAACCCTTTGAACCTCCCTAGGTTTATGAAGAGCTTCTCAAATTTATTCTAAGACATACAGATATTATTTGTTCTCAAAACAGATTTAACACAATGCCCAACTTGCAAGTACTGAAATAACAGCACAATCCAGGGGTGGTGGCGGAAAGCCTTTTGGGAGCAGACGAGCCGCTACGTGGGCGCAGGAAGGGTTTGTGCCGATGTACAACTGGCACCACCACAGTGGAGGGGAGTTACATGGGCGGGGGGGCACCCAAGCGCCGCTCCGTCCGAAGGCAGCAGCACCTGAGGGCAATGCCCAAGCGTGGGTGGAAGTGAGGCGGAGCGGGGCACTCAGGCAGAGGAGGGGGTGGAGTTGGGGGCGCAGCCAGGCTTAGGTGGCTTCCTGAGCAGGTTGGCCCATGACACACACCCCCCCCGAGAGGTGCAACGTTATGCCTGTAAAAATAGCAGCGTGTCCCATAGGCATTCGTTGAAACCAAAAACAAACCGGCGCCCAATCACACACACACACACCCCCAGCAATAAAGTTCGGTGCTTCTGGTCTCGTACATGCTCACGAACCACCTCCGCCTCCCCCTCCGGTGCTGCAACAGCCCCGATTACCACAACCGTCACCACAGCAGCTGTGCGAATCCTTTATGTGTACCCGGAAGTAGGCATCTCGCAAGTCCAACTGCCAATATTAAATCCCATCAAAACTGATTCTTCTGAGTTAACTGTATAATCTGAGACTCCTCTAGAGGCTGTTTTGATCCCCGATAACAGTCTTTAGAATTTCTTAAAGTCATATAATCAGCACATAACATGAGGTTGATCACTCACTCCCTTTCAATAAAGCCAGAAATGGCCGCCTCCAGTCCTCCCCTGCATTCAATGCTAAAACTTCAATAGAAAGATCAATAAAAGAAGCTGCAGGTAGCTCTGCCTTGCCTCTCTCCCGGTGCCATTTGAAACTGAGAGGAGGCCTGTCCTGAAAGGGGGACCTGCACTCTGAACTGATAGTAAAATAATTATACCATTTACAAGTGTTAGAAACATTAACAAAATGCTTGAACATTTCCTTCATAAAGGCCCAATTAACCCTATCAAATGCCTTTTCAGCACTTACAGAATAGAATACAGTGGGCATGTGTTCTAGATTCACAAGATTAATCATATAAAGTAACCTTCAGATCATGTTACCTATGATCCCACCTGTTAAAATAATAGAATTATAGAATCACACAGAGGTGGAAGGGGCCATAGAGGCCTTCTAGTCCAACCCCCTGCTCAATGCAGGATCTGCCTAGAGCCTCCCTGACCAGTGTTTGTCCAGCTGCTGCTTCAAGCTTGCCAGTTTGGTGTAGTGGTTAAGTCTGCAGACTCTTATCTGGAAGAACCAGGTTTGATTCCCCACTCCTCCACTTGCAGCTGCTGGAATGGCCTTGGGTCAGCCATAGCTCTCGCAGAGGTTGTCCTTGAAAGGGCAGCTGCTGTGAGAGCCCTCTCCAGCCCCACCCACCTCACTGAGTGTCTGTTGTGGGGGAGGAAGGGAAAGGAGATTGTGAGCCGCTCTGAGACTCTTCGGAGTGGAGGGCGGGATATAAATCCAATGTCGTCGTCTTCCCTCAGGAGCTGATTCCACTTCTGAGCTACTCTTACTGTAATTTCCCCCCTTATACCTCTTACTGTAATTTCCCCCTTGTACTTTCCCCCCTTTAATTTAAACCCAGTGCTGCAATTCCTCTCCTCTTCTGCCAAGATGTGGGGGCCCAGGGAAAAATAATGCCCAACACAAAAAGACACAGACAATTTGTCAATATTGATGCTAATCTTTTATAAATAGTGTTAAGCAGCAGGATTGGTCTATATAATGAAAAATTACTTGCATCCTTCTTAGGTTTTTTTTTTTTTCGTTTTTAATTTCTTTTATTAAATTCATGAAGTATAACAGCCATAAACAGGAAAAAAGAAAAAACAAAGTGTAAACGACAGTAGTTGACTTGCCATTCATACATAAGGAGGCTGTTTGTGGGTTGTATCGAAATCGCCAACTAACAAAAAAAAGAAACTTCTATCCAAATTTTATAACTATAGAATACAAATTGTACAAATAAATCAGTGCATAACCAAATTTTCAATATTAATCACTTAGATATTATTATTGTTATAGTTATTTTTTTTTCCATACCACCTATAAAATTTATCCCATTTACTACTGGCTTCCGTCTTGGACTCTCCTTTTAGCAAATTAGAGAGTATGTCCATTTCAGCAGGTTTTAATAGTAATTTAATGTAGGTTTTTGGAGGTCCATTTTCAGTGGGAAAACAGATGGAGCTTATTCTTCGGTAAAGATGTCATGAAAATCATTTACCAACCCATCTGTGCCTGATGTTTTACCAGATTTCAAATTCTTTATCCCTGAATAACGTGGTATCATCTGCAAACTTAGCCACTACACTGCCCATAACCCATTCCAAAGCATGTATGAACAAATTAAATAGAATCTGAACCAGTGCCACACCTTGCGGAAGTCTACTGCTCACTTCCCTCCCTTGTGAGAACTGTCCATTTTTTTCCACTCTCTTCTTCCTGCTATTAAACCAATTTTTAATCCACAAAAGAAATTGTCCTCTTATCCAGTGACTGCAAAGAGGGGATTGGATAAGCATCTGGAGCAGAGGCCAATCAGTGGCTATTAGCCGCAGGGTATTGTTGGAACTCTCTGTCTGGGGCAGGGATGCTCTGCATTCTTGGTGCTTGGGGGGGGGCAGCAACGGGAGGGCTTCTGGCCCCACTGAGTGTTGGACTGGTTGGGCCATTTGCCTGACCCAACATGGCTTCTCTTCTGTTCTTAAACTTTGTGAGCTCCCTTGTCAAAAGCTTTTCAGCAGCCAGTAGTACCTACAAGTTCCCTCTTCTCCACACGCCTGTTGTTCACCTCCTTCTCCAAGACTCCCCAGAAGGTTGGTGAGGCCGATCCCCCCCTTGTCAGGCTCTGTTCTTCTATGTGCACAGAAATCCCATCTTTGATAACAGTTTCGGCTAATTTAACCAGAACAGCTGTTGTTTATTTATGTCGGCTTGCATCCCACCCTCCCCTCAAACAGGCTCAAAGCAGATCACATCAGAAATCCTAAGCCATCAGCATATTGCAAATAAATAAGGAAATACATTAATAAAATATGTAAGACAATATTTAAAACAACTAAATAATGTGATTTAAAAACAGGTAACAGTATCAAAATACAGCTTCAGCTGGAGTGATTTTGGATCCCAAGATCTTCTTAATCTGAGCTGCTGTTACATTTTTTAGTCTAGTTACATTTTTAATGCAGAGCTTGAAGTCTGTGCATTAAAAATGTAACTAGCAAATGCAGTTGGTGCTGCACATTCCGTTGCGTATAGTTAAACTTAATTTCAGGATTGGGCCCTCCTAGGGTTCCCAGCCTCCAGGTGGGGACTGGAGATCCCCCACTTTTACACCTGATCTCCAGTGGTTGAGTAGATCAGCTCCCCCAGAGAAAATGGCTGCTTGGAAGGATGGAGTAAATGCTGAAGCCCCTCCCCAAACCCCAAAGTCTCCAGGTATTTTCCTGCACAGCCCCTCTGTCGTCTGGGCTGAACGGGCCTCCCTGGGCAGGGTCCGCAACTGTGCGTTGCCCAAATTCACCTGCTCCTCAGCTGAAAGGCCAGCTGGGCTTCTTGTGGAAGCCTCTGGCAGCAAGCAAGGTCCTTGTCCCCCTCCCCGCCCCCAGTCCCCCTGAAGGGCTACCCACCCTCTCCTTCTTGTTTCCTGTTTCACTGATTCCCTGGAATCTGGTCTGGCCAGAAGAACACATGCTTCTTCCAAGGCTGCGTTTTCAAGTCACGATCAGGAACGTTTTCTCCGTGTTCACATGCAAAATTATCTGAGCCTCTCAAGGCTCCATTGAGACCCATACATTTAAATACCAACAAATCTTCCAACATATCCCAAGCTCATTAGAGGTAATAAATATTCATGACTGTCCCTTCAAGTTCTGACTGCTGTCTCTTTGTGGAGTCTGGCTGTTGATTCAGAATCGGGGAGGGGTCTCCTCGGTGAGTAAGGGCCGTTGCATGGGCTTTGGTGCCCCTTCTTTGGCTTGCTAGAGTTAATGATTCTCAAAGCAAAGCAAATGTGACACAAATTGAGAAAAGAAACAGCCTTTGAATAATTTTTCCTGATCCTATTTTCTTTTCTTTTACCCAAAGTCAAATTAAAATGGCATTATAAGCTCAGCAGACCTGTGCTTGCCGCTCTCCTCTGAGATGCCAGCAAATAAAAATCTCTCTTTAAAGATTTTGATTCTTGACACCTGACAAATATCGATTCCCCCGTTTGCATTTTTAAGTGTCCTGAGCCCTCCGTGGGCCCTTGTGTGGCAACATTTCCCTCGCCGGGAGACGGGCAGGCAGGGCTCACGTGCAGTCTGGAGAAGAAACACTGCTGCACAATCGTTGCTGCTCCGAGGTCTGTGCAAAAGGCCATGAAGGTGCAGGTCCACAAAAGCGGGCTGCCCACCCCGATCTCTCTGGGCCAGTCCATTTCCATCCAGGGGCATCCCTGCTGCTGGGCTGGCATTCTGCCCTCCAAGTCCTGTTGATTTTTGTGCCCCCTCCGATTTCTCCCAGCCAGGCTGCTGAAGGCCCGGGGCTGCGGGGGGGGGGGAGGACTGGGGGGCTGGGGTTTTCTCTGCCCATGGGGGACGTGTATTCCAACCCTCCGAAGAGCACCCGTGCCAGCGGCAGGACAAGGCCCAGGGCAGGCGGAGCTCAGCGGCTGCCATCGGATTGCTCCAGACAACCGGGCAGGAAATCTTTGATGGGGAAGACACTCATAAATATTTCAGCAGCTTTGCTAAAATCATTTGGCAGCAGGCAAGAGAGGAGGGGAGTCTCCGCAGAGCACAGCAGGGAAATGATGGGCTTGATAGGCCTCTGGGGCCCAGGAGAGGAAACCAAACCGTGGGCCTGACAGCAATGGGGAAGGCTGCAGACCTGCCCCCCATCTGGAGTCTGTCTGTCTGTCAGTCAGTCTCACAGGGAGACTATTACAAAGGGAACACCGCTGGGCTCCTTAGATGGAGATGCTCAGAGAGCTCACCCTCCAAGCCACTCTGCGGCTCTCCTGCCCTGACACAGCTGGCACCAATTCCAGGCTGTGGCTCCTCAGTTCTGTGGATCCGGTTCCTTGTCTGGCCGCTGGGAGCATCGGCTACCTGGACTAGCAGGAGCAAAGGTGGGGGGGAGGTGGTAATCTCAGCTTAGCCAGGCCTGTTTGCAGGTCTCCCCCGGCACTCTGATCTCAAGAAAGTGCCTCATTGCCTGCAAAGGGGAGGGCTCTGATGAATAAAACATATTTCTGCATGAATAAATTGGCCTCTTAAAAAACCTCCCGCTTATGTATCTGGAACATTTGGATCCTCCCTTTCTGCTAGACGGAATTCAAGGTTGTGAACATGAAGGAAGAGCAACATCTGGCAGGACGGCTTCAGTTCTGGGATGAGCACATTTGCTGAGGGTGGGAACATTCGTGTCACAAACTGCTGCTTGTAATTTGCTGTAAGTGCATTACAGACCGTCACAATGGTAACATTGTTTTTATTATGATATTACTCAAAAGCAGAGACACTCCAGGAATGGCAGCATTTATTTTATTTGTTTGCTTGTCTGTATTCAAATTGTAGCTCACCTTTGCTACAGAGACGACTCAAGGCCGGGCTTGGAGGTCCTTTTGCCCAGCCCCGCCTCCACAGCTGCCCCTCCGCAGCTGCGTCACAAAAATGCTTCCCCTCCCCCACTGAGTCTTTGGTTTGAGCTCTGATGCAGAAAAGAGACAGAGGTTGAGATCTCAACAGAGTTCATCAGTGTAGAGTTGGCCCTCAGCTCCAGGCCGATCTTCCCTCTAAGAGGTGGAGCCTTGTGAGCAGAAATTCTACTTGAGCTACCAGCATTAAAATTGTGAGCTGCTGCATGAATTAGTTTGCTTTGGGGACATTTTTGTGAGCTAAGACAACAATGTGTGAGCTCACACTAACTCAAGTTAGAGGGAACACCGCT
This sequence comes from Heteronotia binoei, assembly GCF_032191835.1. Taxonomy (NCBI): domain Eukaryota; kingdom Metazoa; phylum Chordata; class Lepidosauria; order Squamata; family Gekkonidae; genus Heteronotia; species Heteronotia binoei. Next base: position 119,759 of record NC_083243.1, on the reverse strand, counting down.
CCAGGCCTGGGGGAGCGAATGCTGTGGTGGATGACCGAGCACAGAGGGGGAATTCACTGCCACAGGAGGTGGTGGCGGCCACAAGTATAGCCACCTTCAAGAGGGGTTTAGATAAAAATATGGAGCACAGGTCCATCAGTGGCTATTAGCCACAGTGTGTGTGTATATATAAAATTTTTTGCCACTGTGTGACACAGAGTGTTGGACTGGATGGGCCGTTGGCCTGATCCAACATGGCTTCTCTTATGTTCTTGTTCTTATGGTAGGCTCTTCTTCCATGGAGGTTTTTCAACAGAGGCTAGATGGCCATCTGACAGCGATGAAGATCCTGTGAATTTAGGAGGAGGTATTTGTGAGTTTCCTGCATTGTGCAGGGGGTTGGACTAGTTGACCCTGGAGGTCCCTTCCCACTCTATGATTCTAGGATTCTATGATCAGTGCTTAGTTCTTGTGGCCCTTTTTTACACACCCAGGGAAATGCTATTTGCCACTTTGAGATCAGGCAGCAATTTTTCTTCAGTCCAGATTGACCAGGGATCCTGGAGGGCTGTTGTTGCGTGTGTGCCATCTTCTGGGTGTGGAGCAGGTGTCAAGCAGAGAGGGGGCTGAGAGGAAGAGGAAGCACGTCCAGAAAGGGGGCTGTGCTACGCCATTAGGCCAGACCCACACCTTCAGCAGTTGCTAGGATCCCTGAGCTGGTTATCTTTGATTGGGAGCCAGGATCGGATCCACACAAAGGGAATGGCAAGAGGGCTGCATGGGCAGGCAGACCAGGTGCCCTCTGATGACCTTCTGAATGGTGCTGTTGCAACTAAACCAGCGCCAGGCCCTCTCAGGCTTCTCTTGGCTTCAAGGAAGAGTTTTCTAAACCTTCCTCCAAAGGCACTTACTACTAACCACACGCCTTCATTTCCAACCAACCATTTTCACTGGGCGGAAGGAAGCCCCCCTTGAGTTCCACCGCCTGCCGTTTGCCACTGACCACCATGGCCTTCCGGGGGCCTTTCCCTCCCTCCTCCGATCACCATGATTGATAGAAGCCTTCACTGCATGCAAATGTCCTCGGCCCCCTTGGACTCACGAAAGCTGCACCGGCAGAAGGGCGTTTTCCTCCGCGTTTGCTGTGGAGATCACCTTGGTCTAGAGTCTCCCCAAAACCTTCATTATATCTGATGCCCGTGACTGCAGGCTGGTGAGGAAAGAAAATCAGACTTTATGAATCTCCTCTCTGCATTCCCATGGGGAACTATAAATCTGGATCTATGAAAGGGAAAGATTGATGGATGATTTCAGTATAACATTTTCGCTTCTGAGAAATGACTTTTCCCGGGATAATCCTATGAGCTGCCTCAAGTATTTGTTTAATCCAGATCGAGGGCACCCTCTTAGCCGGGAGGCCCTGCAGACAGCTCATACTGAGCAAGTAAAACCCACCTTTGAAAGGCCGCCTCTCCTGACATGAACCCCGCCACCCCTCCCCTCCCCCGCCCAGCCTGGCTCCTCTCCCCACTCTCCTGTCAGCCTCCTCAGCTCATGGAAGAGTGGGGCAGGGGTTCTCCCACTTCGGGGGTCTCCAGCCCACCAGCCCCCAGTGGGCCGGCGGGGGGATCCCTCCCGACATCACCGGCCGCTCTAGGAGCTTCCAGGAAAACTCTATGCAATATGGGAGGGAAACTCTATGGTACCGACGGAGGCCACGAGGGTCTTGGCAGCCCTAGCTCATGGGTGGGTCTTCGCAGGCATGGCCTCGACTCTCTCGAAGGGCCTCCTGCCCAGGTACCTGGAGGGGTCTGCTCAAGAGTCCCTGAAGGCCTTGTGAAGGAAGCCCCTTCCAGAACCTTCTTTCCTGCATTCCTGAGGCATCTGGGGAGGGAGGAGGGCAACTGCCACGGTCTCCTTTGGAGGACTCTGCTGAGTAAACCGCTGGTGGGACGGTGGGAAGATGCAGCCTACGTATTGGTGCTGCCGTTATACTTTTCAAATTGCTTTGGGAATCTTGGGAGGGGCTACAAACATTTTAGGCAACTAAATACAATTTATTTATTTATATTTATTTATTTATATTGGGATTTATACCCCGCCCTTTGCACCGAAGTGTCTCAGGGCGGCTTACAACATGATAATACAAATACTACAATTTAAAACACTTACTTGATTAAATATGTATAGCCCTTCTTTGCTTTGTGGCTCAGGGCAGCCTACAGCCTCAAATTTAAACAAAGAAGTGCAAGAAAACCCCAGAGAGCCCGGCCCCCTGCCCAAGTGCCTGGGAATGAAATGACCCAGCAGACCCCCTCCTCACAACCACTTCTGGGGCCAGAGGCCAGGGCGACCCCGGACAGGCTAATTTTTCAATCCTCTTTGCTCATCAACAAGAAAGGCGGAGAATACAATAAGGAAGTACAGGAATCCTGCCAGATGTTCTGAAGTTCAATCAATAGACCTAAACCCAACAGGCTTCTCAGCACAAATATCTTTGCTATCTTGGAATAGCACTGAATATCTGGGGGCTCCTTTCAAAATTTCCCCATTTGCTGGTTTTTATTCTAACAATCTTGAGCAATCCCAGAATCACAGAGTTGGAAGGGACCTCCAGGGTCATCTAGTCCAACCCCCTGCACAATGCAGGAAACTCACAAACACCTCCCCCTAAATTCACAGGATCCTCATTGCTGTCAGAGGGCCATCTAGCCTCTGTTGAAAAACCTCCAAGAACATAAGAGAAGCCATGTTGGATCAGGCCAATGGCCCATCCAGTCCAACACTCTGTGTCACACAGTGGCAAAAAAAACAACAACAAGTGCCATCAGGAGGTTCACAAGTGAGTCTAGAAGCCCTTCCACTGCCCCCACCACCACCACCCAAGCACCAAGAATACAGAGCATCACTGCCCCAGACAGTTCCAATAATATACTGTGGCTAATAGCCACTGATGGATCTCTGCTCCATATTTTTATCCAATCCCCTCTTGAAGCTGGCTATGCTTGTAGCCGCCACCACCTCCTGTGGCAGTGAATTCCACATGTTAATCACCCTTCGGGTGAAGAAGGACTTCCTTCTATCCATTCTAACCCGACTGCTCAGCAATTTCATTGAATGCCCACGAGTTCTTGTATTGTGAGAAAGGGAGAAAAGGACTTCTTTCTCTACTTTCTCCATCCCATGCATAATCTTGTAAACCTCTATCATGTCACCCCGCAGTCGATGTTTCTCCAAGCTAAAGAGCCCCAAGCGTTTTAACCTTTTTTCACAGGGAAATTGTTCCAAACCTTTAATCATTTTAGTTGCCCTTTTCTGGACTTTTTCCAATGCTATAATATCCTTTTTGAGGTGTGGTGACCAAAATTGTACACAGTATTCCAAATGAGACCACACCATCGATTTATACAGGGGCATTATGATACTGGCTGTTTTGTTTTCAATTCCCTTCCTAATAATTCCCAGCATGGCATTGGCCTTTTTTATTGCAATCGCACAAGGAAGGAGAGCCCACCAGCTCCTGAGGAAGTGATTACTGCTCCATAAAGAACTAATTTCACCTACTCCGATACAGCCCCCTCCCCACTGTCCTTTCCAAATTAAAATAAAATTTGCTAGTTTGCTAGAAATGACTGTCTGGACCTCCCCAAAACTGGGGACACAAACAGCTCATTCAGGATGAGAAATTAGTTCCTGTGCCCTGGAAAGAGATCACCAGGGAGTTTGCTCCTTCTCCTTATTGGGGAAATAAGGCATGGAGACAATGGATCTTTTTTTCAAAATAAAGCTCTTTATCTAAGTCTGTTAGGAAGAGGAAATAACAGGATGGTTCTTAAGAAAATAAAAGGTTCTAAAAACCACATATTTATTCTGCAAAAAAGCCCAGCAGGAACTCATTTGCCTATTAGGCCACACCCCCTGATGCTAAGCCAGCCAGAACTTCATTCAGTGGGTTCCTGCTCAAAAGAAGCCCTGGGCTAAGGCATGAAACAAGGGCAGGTGCTGGGGATACAGACAGAGGAGAGAGAGGCCTCTTTTCTACGACCTTGACAGGAAGAAACTTAACTCATTAGCTAACCAAAAACACTGATAAATTGAAACCACCCAATGCAAACACACCAGTTAACACCCAGGATGGGCTCTGGGCCAGGTTGTAGTTCCAGCTCAGGTCTCTGCTGGAATCAAAACAAGCGCTGAATGGCTGAAATTTAGATCTGTCCCTATCCCAACACTTCTGAGGTTGTTTCACCCCTTCGTGTCGTGATTGGTCCAGGTGGGCAGCCGGGTTGTCCTGAAGCAGGAGAACAAAGTAGGAGCCCAGGAGCACCTTTAAGACCAACAAAGCTCTCGTGTGCTAGAAGCACACTTCATCAGACAGTGTCCTGATTAGTAGGACAGAAGGGGCAAAATGAGGCATTGATGGGGAGTGGGGTGTCCTGCACTTCCAGAATTAGTCTAGCAACTCTTCAAGACAAGCAGCATAACATGAGGCAAAGTGAAATTCTGGAACATTCCAGGAGTGGAAGGGGGAGAACCAGGCCCGGCACTAGGGGTTCTAGTGTCCCAGGCCAAAACTTGCACCCCACCCCCATGGGTTTATACACACACATGAAGTGCACACAGCCCAATGATGTCACCGGAAGTGACATCATCAGGGGTGCAAAGCACAAGCACTTGGCCCACCCCTGTGCTTGGCTCTCTCCCACTTCAAAGGGACCTGGAAAGACCTCTTCCCAGCTCCCTCTGAAGCAAGAGAGGGCCAGACATGGGGCAGGTTGGGAAGACAGCAGGCGGGCTCTGAGCGCGCTCACTGCCACACACCCTCAGTGAGGTCAGGACTGGAGCCCGGCTCTGAGCACACCGGAAGCGTCAGGAAGTTAGTGAGCACAGTGGGTGAGGAAGGGCGAGATGGTGCCCCTAGGCAACCACCTACTTGGCCTACTCCGACACACCGGCCCTGGGGAGAACTTCTCTTCCATGCTGCCAGTAAAATCTTGGTGGAAAACGTGTGTGGGGGGAGAAATTCAATGGGACATATTCTTGTGTGCATGTGAAGAAGCCTCAGATGGTAGACCCCACTGACCCAAAGCACACCCTCCTCTGAGGAACGTGTCTGCTTCCTTCACCAGCCCCACTGGAATGGGCCCCACTGCTCTATGATGCCCTGTGATGGGCGGTTGGCAGAAGCCCTGCTTTCCATGGCCTTGCTCAGAAGATGTCCCTGAGCATTGTGCCCCATGGTGGCCAGTCCACTGGGGAGTGAGCGCAAGGGGCCGCGTGGAGTTTCCGCTTCTAGCACCCAAATGCTGCCCACTACCCAAATGCGGACTTGGAAAAGAAACCCACGCTCCAGTGCATTCATTAAGACTTTTTAAAAAAAGATATTGCTTGGAAGAAGTGGAGAAGATTGCAATTACTGACTCCCTCCCCCTGTTCAGCTAGTAAAATAATGCTTGAAGTTGTGCTATTCATTCCCTGCTATCAAAGCAAATGATTAAAAAACATTGTCCGTATTAAAGCTGACATTTCATTAGCTCCCCTGTAACACACCTGCCCTATCTGGAAGAGAAATCCCCTCCTCCGCTCCAGCTATAATGTGGCCCTGCGCCTCTGCCAGATTACTTCTGGAGCAATTAAATTACCCTAAAGTGACACTTAGTGAAGAGACAGTAAAATGACTCCTCAGACTTCTCCAACAATATAGTCGGAGGAATTTTAACATGTCCCTTTTCATTAGTGTTTTATGGCAGCAGGAAGGACCCAATTACAGGATGAGGGGAAAAATCTTGCAGAGATCAGTTCCAGCCCACTGGGGGGTGGATCCAAAGTGGGGAGGGAGTGGCCAATCACATGGGCGCCTGCAGCCCACACCTGCCTACTTTAGACCCACAATCCTCCTGGCCCAGGGCATGGGGGAGAGGGTGACCAGGCTGCCTTGAGCTTCACAATCTGCCCCCCCCCTTCAAACGCAGCCTCCGTCTGGGGCACGGAAAGGGCTTCTTCACAGCACCTGAAAGGCAGATTTAAGGCTGACAAAGGTTGATTCGGAATGGAAGCTTTTGTGTGCTCTAAGCACACTTCTTCAGACAAGGAATGAGGTACAGTAAGCAGAGCTACATAGAGCTAGTGGAGTTTTAGAATGCAAAGCGGAGTCTAAACCCCACCAGCTCTATGTAGCTCTGCTTCCTGTACCTCATTCCTTGTCTGAAGAAGTGTGCTTGGAGCACACAAAGCTTCCATTCGGAATAAAAGTTCGTTGGTCCTCAAGGTGCTCCTGGACTCCTACTTTGTTCTGCTGCTTCAGACCAACACGGCTGCTGCCCACCGTGGATCTCTCTGAAAGGCAGATTGTTAAAAACATTAAGGGAAACAGACCCAAGCAGGCAGCCGTGTCGGTCTGAAGTAGTAGAACAAAATAGGAGTCCAGTGGCACCTTTAAGACCAACTTAGTTGTATTCAGAACGGAAGCTTTCCTGTGCTCTCTAAGCACACTTCATCAGACGAGGAGTCTGGTACAGTGAGCAAAGCCACACATAGCTGGTAGTCAGTGGCTCAGAATGCAAACGGGTACAAATTTAAGATCCAAGGACGGAATAGTGAAATTATCTGGTAGGGAGTGGTTTAGAGTGCAAAATGTTAATTTTAATGTTAGATTTTATATGTTGTAAGCCGCCCTGAGCCACTTGGTGGGAAGGGCGGGATATAAATTACAAATAAATAAATAAATAAATAAAATGGTACAAATTTAAGATTCAATGACAGAATAGTAACATTAACAAATTGAGCAAATCTTTGCTCAAAGCAATAAAACAGTAATATGTCAAAATGTGAGAAGCCGTTTCTAGCAGCCAGCAGCAATGCTGCTAGGCTGTGGGAACATATTTGCCTCCCTGGAAGGGAAGGGGGGACTTTTGCGGCCCGTTTGGGCGCGCTCTGGAGGGGGCGGGGCTTTGCGGTACTAACGGCAGGACCACCCGCCCTCTATCTCAGTCCACAGCAGAAGCTTGGCCCTCCCGCCCGCCCTGTTTGTTATGTAGGCAAGAGCTGGTCACCTCATGGTTTGGAGGGCCAGGTAGGAATTTTTTGCTCTCCAGCTGATTGGCTGTTGCTAGGGTGTTTTTTCACCTACCCTGCATAGCAGGTCAGTGGATTGTGGATTTGGCAATCGGGAGGTGCTGTTAAATAGGTTGGTCACTTTAGTTTGGCAGGTTTTACTGGGTTTATGGTACTCTGCGGCTAGGGGAGGACCAGAAAGCATCCCCCTTTTGGGGATTTAGGGGTCTGGCAGGATCAGCACTTGGGTTTGATGACCCTGGGTGGGAGAATGCAGACTGTCCTGGAGGCTCGGCTAGAGGGATTCTGGTGGTTGGGCCCTCTGGGGCTTCCTCCTTGCTGGGCCGGCCTGGCGGGAGCTGTGACATGCAGCTCCGGCTGGGGGCTGGGTCTCTCGCCCGCTAATGGCAGGGGAATGGTCTGCTGAGACCCCTGGCCCTGACCTGGCCGCAGTTCTGTTGCCCTTGCCATTTATTATCATGCTTAATAAAGTGGCCCTTAGATATACCAATACCTTGTGTCCGCCTCTTCATCCCAACTTCGGGGGCAATGTCTGTTAATGACTATATTGTATTAAGCCTGGGTCAAAAGGAAGGTATTTATATCTCAGAAGATTTTCCATCCAACTAATTTACCTTTTAACATGTAACATACATATAGTTTGCCATTAGGAGAAAAATACATTAAAATTAGTGGGAGATGGGTTCAGTATATGTAATGGGATAAACAGCCAATATCCCTGCTTGAGTATGTCAATACAGCTAAAAGAGAAATACCTTGGACAGGGAAACAATAAGCATTTCTTCCACTGCTGAGGTGCAGGAGATGACTAGGAGCTGGAGGTGGCGGGGAAAACTAAGGGACTTTGGGGCACCCTCAGGAGCGGGCACAAGCAGCAGCTGCCCAGGGATGGCCCCAGCTGTGTAGCTGCAAAAGAGCACAAAATGCTGTTCTACCTGTGAGACTGCAGGCCTAAGACAAACGCAAGCATTTGGACTCTTGACTAAAATTGAAGCAGCTGTTATGAGTCTTTGTAGGTTCTATTCTGCACACTTTATCCACAGAAGCAGACTGTCGGCTGGCTGTTTAGAAGACATTTGCCATCTCCTTTTCTTGACTGATCCTCTCAAGTGGCAACTGCTGCCATTTCTCCCACAGAAGATTCTGGCTGAGAAGGAAGGCTCTCCCTCCCCCCATTAAGCTACCTGACAAGAAGACATGACATAGCTGCCTCCCACTGACTCAGCACCCCCCCCACCCCCAGTCCATCAATGCTGGTATTGTCTCCTCAGACCGGCAGCAGCTCTCTCTCCAGGATCTCGGGCGGGCAGAGAAAGTTCTTTCCCAGGGCCTGCTGCCTGGACCTTTCAACTGGAAAGGCTGCTGGGGATTGAATATTTCAGAGAGCTCTGAGAGAGAGCAGAGAAGAAGTGCTACAAGGGTGAGGAAGCTGGGGAAGTTGCTGAGAATTTCTAAGTTTGTGTGACTGTGTGATTGCTGAAAATTCTGAGTTTGTGGTTACTGGAGAACTCCTGTTTGTTTAGTTTGAGTGGGCTGAAGGTGATTGTTGCTGATTGATTAGGAGTGGCTGTGTTCCCCACCCTCTTTGCATTATTAAGTTGCACCTTGCCAGAGGCTGAGCACATTTCAGAGAGCTCTGACAGAGAGCAGAGAAAACATGCTACAAGGGTGAGGTTTGGCTTTCTAAGCAGCTGGGGAAGCTGCTGAGAATTTCTGAGTTTGTGTGACTGTGATTGCTGAAAATTCTGAGTTTGTGGTTGCTGATGAACTTCTGTTTGTTTGGTTTGAGTGGGCTGAAGGTGATTGTTGCTGATTGATTAGGAGTGGCTGTGTTCCCTACCCTCTTTGCATTATTAAGCTGTGCATTGCCAGAGGCGCGAGCCTTTGGTGTGAGCCGAAGGGCTCTTGCCTTTGGCTTTTAGCCTGGGGGCTCTGTAAGGACCAGGAACCCAGATTTCTTGTGTTCCCAATAAGGTAAGTAGACCCTCCAGAAGGAGAGCCACATAAACAAACAGGATTTAAAAGGGGACTGTATATTTTTGGAAAAAGCTATCATGAAGGTAGAATGCCAGCAGTGGGGTGGGGGCTTTCCAGTGTTTTGCACTGAGTGTCACATGTATGACTACCTGTCCACAGGACAGAAGTCTTGGGTGTGTGCTCGATGCAAAGAGCTCATGGTCCTCAGGGAACGAGTTTGTACCCTTGCGGCCGAGGTGACTGACCTGGGGAAGACTCTTGCGGATGTATTAGATGAGCCCCACTCTGAACATGGCAGCCCCGTTGCTGCCAGGGAGCATGAGGGTCGGGAGGGAACAGGGCACCGTTCTGGGGATAAGGGGAATGCGCCCTCAGAAGGGACCTCTTCTTCGGTTGGTGAGCGGGAATCCTTTCACACCAAGAAACCATCCCTGGGCAAGGAGAGAGGGGGGGTCTTGGTAGTTTTGTGATTCGATCCTTAGGCAAGTAGACAGCTGGGTGGAAAAACCACGTACTGACCGTATGGTGAATTGCCTGCCTGGTGCGAAGGTAGCGGACATTACGCATGTAGTAGATAGGCTGATAGACAGTACTGGGGAGGAGCCGGTGGTCGTGGTACATGTTGGCACCAACGATGTGGGGAAATGCAGTCGTGAGGTCCTGGAGAAAAAATTTAGGCTGCTAGGCAGGAGACTTAAGGCCAGGACCTCCAAAGTAGCCTTCTCAGAAATGCTACCTCTTCCACGTGCAGGGCTGGAGAGACAGGCACAAATTAGAAGTCTCAATGTGTGGATGAGACAATGGTGTAGGGAGGAAGGGTTTGTTAGGCACTGGGATGCTTTCTGGAACAAGCAGGAGCTGTACAAAAGAGACGGTCTCCACTTGTCCCCGGATGGAACCGGCTTCTGGCACTTAAAATCAAAAAGGTGGAAGAGCAGTTTTTAAACTAAATCTTGGGGGAAAGCCGACAGGAGATGAAATGTCTCTGGTTCAGGAGGACTCATCTCAAAGATATGAAGGGTTAGCTGTTACTTTTCTACCGGGTAACGGACCAGAGTTGTCCACTGAGATGGTGACAAACAGTGTGGAGCGTCTGCCAAAGTCTCGAGGCAGCAGGAGGAAGGTTGCGGGCCGAACTTGCCTGGGAAATTATAGATGTTTCTATAGAAATGCTAGAAGTGTTTGAAGTAAAATTGGTGAGTTGGAATGTTTAGTGTTGGGGGAAAACATAGACATTGTGGGAATTTCAGAAACTTGGTGGAATGAGAAGATTCCTGGATATAAGTTATATTGAGGTGATTCCTGGATTTAAGTTATATTGGAAGGATAGGGAGGGAAGGGTTGGAGGTGGGGTGGCTCTGTATGTCAGAGAGGATATACGGTCCAGTAAGACTGAGGTCAAAGAATTAGATTCCCTTCTAGAAATGCTTTGGGTCAAAATAGAGGGCCTAAAAGGAAATTTAACTATGGGAGTTTGTTATCACCCACCAAATCAAAAGATAGAGGACGATTATAATATGATGGAAGGATTAAAGATAGAGGCTAGACGTAAAAACTGTATCGTCATACGTGATTTTAACTACCCGCAGATTGATTGGGTTAATATGTGTTCGGGTCGAGAGAAAGAGATTGAGTTTCTAGATGCTCTCAATGACTATGCTATGGAGCAGATGGTCACAGAACCAACCAGGGGTGGGGCGATCCAGGATTTGGTCCTAAGTAATGCCCAAGACTTGGTGAGAGATGTAAAAGTGATCGCACCACTTGAGAGCAGTGACCATAACGTTATTGATTTCACCATTTGTATAAATAGGGAGTTGCCCTAAAAGACCAGCACAGCCACGTTCAACTTTAAAACACCCACCTCACAGGGTGTTTGTTGTGGGGGAGGAAGGTAAAGGTCAGAGACTGACCAAGAGAGAGATCTTAGGGTCGTGGTAGATAACTCACTGAAAATGTCAAGACAGTGTGCATCTGCAATAAAAAAGGCCAACGCCATGCTGGGAATTATTAGGAAGGGGATTGAAAACAAATCAGCCAGTATCATAATGCCCCTGTATAAATCGTTGGTGCGGTCTCATTTGGAGTACTGTGTGCAGCTCTGGTCGCCGCACCTCAAAAAGGATATTATAGCATTGGAGAAAGTCCAGAGAAGGGCAACTAGAATGATTAAAGGGCTGGAACACTTTCCCTATGAAGAAAGGTTGAAACGCTTGGGACTCTTTAGCTTGAAGAAACGTCGACTGCGGGGTGACATGATAGAGGTTTACAAGATAATGCATGGGATGGAGAAAGTAGAGAAAGAAGTACTTTTCTCCCTTTCTTACAATACAAGAACTCGTGGGCATTCGATGAAATTGCTGAGCAGAAAGGTTAAAACGGATAAAAGGAAGTACTTCTTCACCCAAAGGGTGATTAACATGTGGAATTCACTGCCACAGGAGGTGGTGGCAGCCACAAGTATAGCCACCTTTAAGAGGGGTTTAGATAAAAATATGGAGCACAGGTCCATCAGTGGCTATTAGCCACAGTGCATGTGTGTATATAAAATTTTTTGCCACTGTGTGACACAGAGTGTTGGACTTGATGGGCCGTTGACCTGATCCAACATGGCTTCTCTTATGTTCTTATGTTCTTAGGAGATTGTGAGCCGCTCTGAGACTCTTCGGAGTGGAGGGCGGGATATAAATCCAATATCTTCTTCTTCTTCTTCTAAAAGGGGTAAATTCTCTGAGATGAGGAGGCATGTGAAGAGGAAACTGAAAGGAAAGGTAAATACAGTCAAAACCCTTGGGGAAGCTTGGAGGCTATTTAAAACTACAATCCTAGAAGCTCAGATAAAATATATACCACAAGTTAGGAAAGGCACAAACAGGTATAAGAGAAGGCCTGCGTGGTTAACAAACAAAGTAATGTAAGGAGGACTCCTTTAAGCGGTGGAAAGCTAGTCCAAGTGAGATTAATAAAAGGGAACGCAGGTTGTTGCAAATCAAATGCAAGACTGTGATCAGGCAGGCAAAAAGGGACTATGAAGAGCATATTGCAAAAAACATAAAGTCCAACAATAAAAATTTCTTCAAATATATTAGAAGCAGGAAACAAGCCAGGGAGGCAGTGGGGCCCTTGGATGACCAAGGGGTCAAAGGATTACTGAAGGAGGATAGGGAAATGGCTGTCAAGTCGGCAGATTCAATAACGAGTCATTGTTGATACAAAGAAACTACTTTATTGATACTGATACTTGAGGCCTGAGCCAAGCATTGAAAAGACTAAAGAGCATACTGTAGATACATAGCATATAAGGGATACTTCAAAGGAATTCCTAAGGGGGGAGGATTATGCAGGGAACATTCACACATTGATGTTACCAATTCATTCTCAGGCTTGCATGGCCTTGATCGTAGTGAGCTCCTGACTCCCTTCCATGAGCCAGGCCTGAGAAGGCACAGATAAGACTTTCACATATTTCCATTTCAAAGCAAAGCTACCTTCTGTAGGAAAGGAGGGGGGAGGGGAGGGAGAGTATGAGCTAGCAGCATTTGGTTATACTTTGGTTCTACCCAGAATGCTCTTTGACTGAGCCAGAGTTATAGACAGACTTGACAATGGCTGAGAAGCTGAATGCATTTTTTGCAAGGACAGGTCCTCTTGTGGATCAAAAACTGACTAATTAATAGGTAGCAGAGAGTGAGTATAAATGGGCAGTCTTCGCAGTGGAAGACGGTAAGCATTGGAGTGCCGCAGGGCTCAGTACTGGGTCGCATGCTCTTTAACTTGTTAATTAATGATCTGGAGTTGGGAGTAAGCAGTGAAGTGGCCAAGATTGCAGATGGCACTAAATTGTACAGTGTGGTGAGAACCAGAGAGGATTGTGAGGCACTCCAAAGGGATCTATTGAGGCTGGGTGAGTGGGCGTCAATGTGGCAGATGAGGTTCAATGTGGCCAAGTGCAAAGTAATGCACATTGGGGCCAAGAATCCCAGCTACAAATACAAGTTGATGGGGTGTGAACTTGCAGAGACTGACCAAGAGAGAGATCTTGGGGTTGTGGTAGATAACTCACTGAAAATGTCAAGACAGTGTGAGATTGCAATAAAAAAGGCCAACGCCATGCTGGGAATTATTAGGAAGGGAATTGAAAACAAATCAGCCAGTATCGTTATGCCCCTGTATAAATAGATGGTGCGGTCTCATTTGGAGTACTGTGTGCAATTCTGGTCACCGCACCTCAAAAAAGATATTATAGGATTAAAAAAAATGCAGAAAAGGGCAACTAGAATGATTAAAGGGTTGGAACAATTTCCCTATGAAGAAAGATTAAAACGCTTGGGGCTCTTTAGCTTGGAGAAACGTCGACTGCGGGGTGACATGATAGAGGTTTACAAGGTTATGCATGGGATGGAGAAAGCAGAGAAAGAAGTCCTTTTCTCCCTTTCTCAAAATACAAGAACTCATGGGCATTCAATGAAATTGCTGAGCAGTCGGGTTTGAACAGATAAAAGGAGGTACTTCTTCACCCAAAGGGTGATTAACATGTGGAATTCACTGCCACAGGAGGTGGTGGCGGCCACAAGCATAGCCAGCTTCAAGAGGGGATTGGATAAAAATATGGTGAAGAGGTCCACCAGTGGCTATTAGCCACTGTGTGTGTGTGTGTGTATTGGCCACTGTGTGACACAGAGTGTTGGACTGGATGGGCCATTGGCCTGATCCAACAGGGCTTCTCTTATGTTCTTATGTGACACAGAGTGTTGCACTGGAGGGGCCATTGGCCTGATCCAATGTGGCTTCTCTTATGTTCTTATGTGACACAGAGTGTTGGACTGGATGGGCCATTGGCCTGATCCAACAGGGCTTCTCTTATGTTCTTATGTGACACAGAGGATTGGACTGGATGGGCCATTGGCCTGATCCAACATGGCTTCTCTTATGTTCTTATGTGACACAGAGTGTTGGACTGGAGGGGCCATTGGCCTGATCCAACGTGGCTTCTCTTATGTTCTTCTGTGACACAGAGTATTGGACTGGAGGGGCCATTGGCCTGATCCAACATGGCTTCTCTTATGTTCTTATATGACACAGAGTGTTGGACTGGAGGGGCCATTGGCCTGATCCAACGTGGCTTCTCTTATGTTCTTATGTGACACAGAGTGTTGGACTGGATGGGCCATTGGCCTGATCCAACAGGGCTTCTCTTATGTGACACAGAGTGTTGGACTGGAGGGGCCATTGGCCTGATCCAACGTGGCTTCTCTTATGTTCTTATGTGACACAGAGTGTTGAACTGGAGGGGCCATTGGCCTGATCCAACAGGGCTTCTCTTATGTTCTTATGTGACCCAGAGTGTTGGGCTGGATGGGCCATTGGCCTGATCCAACATGGCTTCTCTTATGTTCTTATATGACACAGAGTGTTGGACTGGATGGGCCATTGGCCTGATCCAACATGGTTTCTCTTATGTTCTTATGTGACACAGAGTGTTGGACTGGATGGGCCATTGGCCTGATCCAACAGGGCTTCTCTTATGTTCTTATGTGACACAGAGTGTTGGACTGGAGGGGCCACTGGCCTGATCCAACAGGGCTTCTCTTATGTTCTTACGTGACACAGAGTGTTGGACTGGATTGGCCATTGGCCTGATCCAACAGGGCTTCTCTTATGTTCTTATGTGACACAGAGTGTTGGACTGGATGGGCCACTGGCCTGATCCAACATGGCTTCTCTTATGTTCTTAACATGGCTTCTCTTACGTTCTTATGAACCTGGGACCTTCTGCTTGCCAAGCAGAGGCTCTAGGTCTGAGCCACAGCCCCTCCCCAACCTGGAAATGCAAGAGTGGCTACATAAGTGCCTGGAGCACAGCAAGGACACGCAGGGCTGCTTGTCTTGTTCTGGGACGCCTTCAGGGTGGATCTCGGCATTCAGGAGCCCAGAATATCAGGAATGAAGCCCCCCTCGGGTGGCATCTGGAGCAGAGGCAGCAGCCCGGGGGGGGGAGGGTTTAGAGACGGGGGCTGCCTCTGTGGCACAAGCCACATGTCCCAGAAGTCCCCACAGACTCCCTGGGTCTGCCTTGGGGAGAAAAGATGTGAGATTTAACATTCAGCAGCCAGGACACTGGTGACAGACTTCGCATCACATGTGTGGCCTCTCCAGCGGTGCTCTATCAGCTGCTATTAGTTGTTCTGCCTCTTCAGCCCCTCCGATGTTGACCAAATTCATTTACGAAAATTGCTCAGAAGGCTGTGAAAGTCAACAGGAAGCTGCCCCGTGAGTTTCTGCATGGGCAGCTATTGAATTAAGATATTCCGGTGAAAGAAGGCAAAAATTGCTCAAAAAACCATCTCTCAATTGCCATGCAGAGGAGGTCCAGAGTCCCTTCTTAGCAACCTGTCTGCAAGCAGAGAGAGACATTTCCCATCATTCAAGGACTGCCAATGGAGGCTTCACCCCACTTCCTTCAAGGGCCCTTTGTGTCTGCAAAAGTGAGCTTGAGAGTGGCAGATGTACAACTCTACGAGCCCAGATGTCAACAATATTCAGCACGAGAAGTTTATGTCTTCACCATTTGGGGTGCATCTGTAGAATCTTTCACCACAGAAAGAGAACTAACATTTTGGGTCTCCTAGTTCAGAAATCTCTGCCAAGGGTAAAGCATTTCTGCAACACATCCATTTTCTTTTATGACCAGTACATCCCAAGGCCTTAGGGTGGATGTCAGTGATGTTGCACAAAAGAAAAGGTGTCTCCAGGTCTGTGAGTGGCAGAGAAAGGGCAGCTGGAGTCAGCACAGTGGCAGAGGGTATGTTGGAGAGAGTGGTGAGCAAACCCGCAGACCCATGGAGTGTAACGCCAGACTCCAGTGGGCAGGGTGGGGCAGATTCCAAAGCCCGTCCCTGGTGTGCAATAATTGTGGTTTCTTTTTCACACTGCAAAGGACAGGAAAGTGGGAAATGGCAACTTTATTGCTTTGTGGCAACAGAGGCTAAGTTCTCCCCAAGGCACCGAGGAACCATCTGCCCATTTGAACAATGATGAGGACACACACACCCCCTCTTTCTGTTCACAGCAAATCAGATCGTTTTATTTTTTGGAATTTCTACCTGTCACAGATACAGAAGGGAAAAGGCTTTGCAAGCAGTGTGTTGGGCTGGGTGACGTAAAAGTATGGATTTGTGTCTGGGGCATTGTTGTTGTTCAGTTGCACAGTCGAGTCCAGCTCTTTCTGACCCCATGGACCAAGTCATGCCAGGCCCTCCCGTCTTCCACCATCCTCCGAAGTCTGCTCAAATTCGTGTTTGTTACATCAGTAATGCTGTCCAGCCATCTCCTCTTTTGCCGTCCCCTTCTTCTTTTGCCTTCTGTCTTTCCCAGCATCAGGGGCTTCTCCGGGGAGTGCTCCCTTCTCATTGGGTGGCCAAAGCATTTGAGCTTCACCTCCAGCATCTGACCTTCCAGGGAACAGTCTGGGTTGATTTCCCTTAGGACTGACTGATTGGATCTTCTTGCAGTCCAAGGGACTCTCAAGAGTCTTCTCCAGCACACAGCTCAAAAGCATCTATTCTTCTGCGCTCAGCCTTCCTTATGGTCCAGCTCTCACAGCCATACATTATTACTGGGAATACCATTGCTTTGACTTTTGTTGGCAGGGTGTTGTCTCTACTTTTTATTATACTGCCCAGGTTCACCATAGCTGTCCTCCCAAGGAGCAAAAGTCTTTTAATTTCATGGCTACAGTCACCATCTGCAGTAACCTTGGAGCCCAGAAATGTGAAGTCTGTCGCTACTTCCATGTCTTCCCCTTCTGTTTGCCAAGGTGTGATGGGGCCATGATCTTAGGGGTTTTTTTATGTTGAGTTTCAAGCCTACTTTTGTGCTCTCCTCTTTCACCCTCAATAAGAGGTTCTTTAGGTCCTCCCCACTTTCTGCCATTAGAGTGGTGTCATCTGCATAGCTGAGGTTGTTGATGTTTTTCCCGGCAATCTTAATTCCGGCTTGTGCTTCATCCAGGACAGCATTCCACATGATGTACTCTGCATATAAATTAAATAAGCAGGGTGACAATATACATCCTTGTCGAACTCCTTTTTCTATTCTAAACCAATCAGTTGTTTCATATCCCGTTCTGACCGTTGCTTCTTGACCCTTATACAGGTTTCTCAGGAGACATGTGAGGTGAGCTGGTACTCCCATCTCTTTAAGGACTTGCCACAGTTTGTTGTGATCCACACAATCAAAGGCTTTAGCGTAGTCAATGAAACAGAAATAGACGTTTTTCTGATGCTCCTGTGCTTTCTCCATAATCCAGCAAATGTTGGCAATCTGATCTTTAGTTCCTCTACCTCTCCAAAACCCAGCTTGAACTTCTGGGCATGGGGAATAGGATAGTCTGGCCAGATCCGGTGAGATAGCTGAAGCTATGCAAGGCAGGCACTTGGATGGGAGACCCCCAAGGAAGACTTTGCAGAGGAAGCCCATGGCCAATCACCTCTGAAAGCCGGCATGGTGTGCGAGTTAAGACTGGTCATGAAGAGCAAGGTATAAAAACCAACTCCTCCTCCTATTCCTCCTCCTACTCTGTTTCCTCCTTTCCCAAATTTAAAACATATGAGAACCTGCAATGCAGCATGCAAAATTAATCAAATTAACGAAATACCTAATTAGAGTGCACTGTCATTTTCTAGAGGATATATCCTGGCTGGCTGCCAAGACCCATAATGCAGGGTGGCTAGTTGGCATACAGCCCCCAACAAGAAACCATTCAGCCATTCAGAACCTTTTCCCACCCACAGAAGCAAAGTCGTCTCTTGCTAAGCATCTGAGGTAGACCTGGCCTCTATAAGAAAGGCCAGCCCTTTCTCTCTGCCTCTGGGGCCAGGGAAGTCAAGGAAGCTCATTTCCACTATGCTGTCTCTTTAGCATTTGGTAGTGTGCACACATTCCAAGAGGCAAGTGTCGTGTGAGGCATTATCTGTACGAACATTGTCACAGCACCCAAAGTGCCCTCAAGCCTCCAGAGAAGCAGAACCAAAGATTCAGCTACAGAAGTCGATTCTGAATTCCTGCCCAGGTTGAGCAGAGGGCTGAGGCTGAAACCACGCCACAGGGACAAAATGCAGGGTCCTCCTCATCCCATCCCAAAGAGGTTTAATTTCATTTTTAAATTTATATCCCACCTCATCCCGCAAGCGGGCTCAGGGGGGCTTACCCTTTCATGAGCTTGTAATGTCCCAACACTTTCCCACAGAACTTGAGACTGAATTACTCCAAAACAATCCTTTTATTGCTTTTATACAAATGACGTTGATGTTATTGAAGAGCTCAGCAAATAAAATCATAGAATCACCAAATAAAATCTTCTCTCTGGTTTTAAATGAAGTAATAAAACCCACCTGCACACAAAATGGGCCAGAGGGCTGTAAACTGAGGGAGGACTCCCCCCCCCACCCCTTCCACGTTATGTCTTCGAGCAAAGTCCGGCCTTGTCCCTTAGAGCTTCGCAGGGCTCCAGAGATGCCACATGATGGAGATTCTTCACAACAAACATAACCATTGTGCAGCCACTGGTGTTTCTGGGAGTGTGTGAAGCCCTATGACAGGATCTTCAGAAAGGGGACTCGGAACAAGGGCCAATCCTGCCAGACGGTGCCAAACAACGCAAAGGGCAAAATGTTCACTCAAAGACAAGCAGGGTCTTTTCATCAGCTGCTCCTCCTGTGGGCCTTGTGCTTCATGCATCTCTCTGGCTGGAGCTGGCAAGAATGTTAGCAGCTTCTGATGCACCCCTGTTAAGCAATATCTTGACTATTAAACCACTAACAACAAATCCTTTCTTTCCGATAACTTCTATTAGAAGGTTGTATTTAAATTATTAAGAACATAAGAGAAGCCATGTTGGATCAGGCCAACGGCCCATCCAGTCCAACACTCTGTGTCACACAGTGGCAAAAATTTTATATATACACACACACTGTGGCTAATAGCCACTGATGGACCTGTGCTCCATATTTTTATCTAAACCCCTCTTGAAGGTGGCTACACTTGTGGCCACCACCACCTCCTGTGGCAATGAATTCCACATGTTAATCACCCTTTGGGTGAAGAAGTACTTCCTTTTATCCGTTTTAACCTGTCTGCTCAGCAATTTCATCGAATGCCCACGAGTTCTTGTATTGTGAGAAAGGGAGAAAAGTACTTCTTTCTCTACTTTCTCCATCCCATGCATTATCTTGTAAACCTCTATCATGTCACCCTGCAGTCGACGTTTCTCCAAGCTAAAGAGTCCCAAGCGTTTCAACCTTTCTTCATAGGGAAAGTGCTCTAGCCCTTTAATCTTTCTAGTTGCCCTTTTCTGGACTTTCTCCAATGCTATAATATCCTTTTTGATCTCCCCAAATCTGAGGGGGCCGTACGCCCCTTTGTTTTTTGTCACAGACCCCCTGACGCCTTCAGCTGCTTCTCCACCTCTAGTCTTCTTCACCTCTAGTCTCAAACAGCAGAGTTCTTTCCTAGCCCACCACAGTTCTTCTCTTCTCTTGTCTTCTCTCCTCTCTTTTAGTCTCTTCTCTTCTCTTCTCCTCCCCTTCCCCTCTCCTCTCTTCTTCTCTCCTCTCCTCCCTTCCCTTTCCTTCTCTTCTCTTCCCTTCCTTTGCCTTCTCTTCTATTCTCTCCTCTCCTGTCCTCCCTTCCCTTCCCTTCCCTTCCCTTCCCTTCCCTTCTCTTCTCTTCTCTTCTCTTCTCTTCTCTTCTCAATGCATGCACCATCCATTGACGCCATCCAATGCCTTCCTCTGGACCAGGCGGCCCCATCTGGAGTCCTGCAGGGCAGCAGTGCCCACGGCCACTAGAGTTGTGGCTGCCCGATGACATCAGGCCCAGCTGGCTGTAATGAGGGTGGGGGCTTGCGGTGAGCATGGAAATGGGCTGACTCTGCATCGCTTTCAATTACGAAGGTCCTTTGTTCTTCTGAAGAAAGAGTCCAAACACTTTGTGGGACACGTCTCTGCAATATCTCTTCCGGAGCCATTAACATTAATTCTTGCCCAGTCTAGCATATCATCGAAAAAGGAATTTGACAAATTCAGACACATTATTGCTGTAAATTGAATCTGTGCTATGAATCACAATCCATCTCCCTGGCAGGAAAGCAAGGGCAGAGCTGCAAGGTGAATGCCTCCCCCCACCCCACCCCACGTTCACAAGGCTGGGGGTGATTCGTGCAAACCTGACTCACTAAATGGCTCTTTGCAACGGCTGCCCTCCCCACCGGAGGCCCTGTTCAAAATCCCCTTTCATCATCCGAAGGAACGAGGAGCCCACGGTGGGGAAGCTACAGAAGTTGAAAGTTAAAGACTTCAGAGCCCTTCGAAGGGCCTGCGGAGCTGCTGGGGAGGGGGGGAGGATTTCGCAGTGACGGAAGCAAACCTTCGAGAAAAGCAAGAAGCAGCTTTGTGGATGTGTCACGTTGCGTCTTCATCTCCATGGATGATATTTCAACTGATCGCTAATTTTGTAACAGTTTTCCTGGCCATGTATTGCTCAGAAAAGACTTGCTTGGAGCCAAGACTGGATTCTGGGCCAGATGTCCCCACAGCAGGAGAACGGCTCGCATTGTTATTATTAATATTTTTATCAAGTGTTAGACATATTTCAAACATTAAATTAAGAAAACCTTCAGAAAAGAGACAGAGAGAAAAAAAATAATGATTGTAGTTTTTAGGTGTTTCGCTATTCATGAAGTTCTAGGCAAGGCCTCCTTAGAGTTTGGACTCCATCGTCCATTGCTTAAGGGGGAAGTGGCAATCCACTTTTCTGAAGTGTGTAATGCGAGCCGTTCTCCTGCTGTGGGGACATCTGGCCCAGAATCCAGTCTTGGCTCCAAGCAAGGAGATCTCCCTTCTCATGGAAATCTCTCCCGGCAAGGAAAAGGAAAGCTGCTGGCAGAGATGTGGCCAGGATTTTAAAAATCCCATCTGCTGCAGGGCTTGCCTCTTCTCAGAAGCTTTTGGGGGCAGGGGCAAAAGCTGGAGGCTCTGCAAGTGACAAAGTGGTCATCCTCTTCTTCAAAAACTTTGGAGTCAAGAAGCGACTGCACCTTGTGTCCTTCCTTCCACCTACCTCTCCCCCCCACACTGGCACTTTGCAGGCGAACAGAGTCTGAACTTGATGAGGCTGAGATCTTGGAGTTGCAGTCGTCACTAAGCTGTGGAGTCTTGTGAGCGAAATTTCTACATTGTGAGCTATTGACATTAAAGATGTGAGCTACTGAAAAAATCTATTGGCTGTGGGGCTATTTTTCCTGAGCTAAGACAAAAAACTGTGAGCTAGCTCAGCCTAACTCATTGCAGAGGGAATGCTGGTCACAGTAGTGGATACCTGAATGGAAGAGTCAACCCCAGAGGGCTGCCATGGTGAAAAATGCAAACCCTGTGTTAGGGATTATTAGGGAAGGGACTGAGAGTAAAACACCTGACATTGTATCATTTATTTATTACCTTAAATTTCCATCCCGCCGTCTCCGCAAGCGGGCTCAGGGTGGCTAACAGTCAGTTCAGACGCTTATATTTACAATTCAAAACCAATCAAATACAATGTAATGTCCCTGTATGGATCTATGATGTGGCCTCATTTGGAATCCTGCACACATTCTGGCCACTGTATCTCCAGTACAGGGATGCTGGCGATGTCGGGAGGGGATCCCCCCACGAGCCCACTGCTGGCTGGTGAGTTGGGGACCCCCAAAGTGGGAAACCCCCAAAGTGCCCCAGCTGGGAATTTGGCAGCCCTGCTCCAGAAGGCCATTGCAGGGCTGGGGGAAGTCCAGAGAAGGGTGAGAGCCCCTTCCCTCTGAAAAGAGACAACAAGGGAGGGACATGATAGGGGGTTACAAAATTATGCATGGGGTGGAGAGAAGTGACAAAAAGGTCATGTAAACACACTGCATTAGTGTCCTCCCAACCAGGGGGTTTGGCATCTCTACATTCAAAGGCACCAAACCCCTGAATCCCAGAGCCAGGAGGCAACATCAGGGGAATATCTTTGCCTCTCTGCCCTGTTGTTGGCCCTCCAGAGGAGCTGGTTGGCCACTGTGTGAGACAAGATCCTGGACTAGATGGTCCCTCCCTGGTCTGATCCAGAAGAGCTCTTCTGATGTTCTTATGAAGGCCTTGGCTTCTCTGCCCTGTTGTTGGCCCTCCAGAGGAACTGGTTGGCCACTGTGTGAGACAGGAGGCTGGGCTAGATGGACCCTCCCTGGTCTGATCCAGAAGGACTCTTCTGATGTTCTTCTCAGGGGAAGGCCTCAGCCTCTCTGCTTTGTTGTTGGCCCTCCAGAGGAACAGGTTGACCACTGTATGAGACAGGAGGCTGGACTAGACAGGAGGCTCACACAGCCCTGCAGAGGAAGTCCAGCCTTCTATCTCACACAGTGGCCACCAGTTCCTCTGGAGGGCCAACAACAGGGCAGAGAGACCAAGGCCATTCCCTGAAAAGAACTTCAGAAGAGCCCTGCTGGGTCAGACCAGGGAGGGTCCATCTAGTCCAGCCTCCTGTCTCACACAGTGGCCAACCTTGTTCCTTTGGAGGGCCAACAACAGAGCAGAGAGACTGAGGCCTTCCCCTGAGAAGAACTTCAGAAAAGCCCTGCTGGGTCAGACCAGGGAGAGCTCATCTAGTCCAGCCTCCTGTCTCACACAGTGGCCAACCTTGTTCCTTTGGAGGGCCAACAACAGAGCAGAGAGACTGAGGCCTTCCCCTGAGAAGAACTTCAGAAAAGCCCTGCTGTGTCAGACCAGGGAGAGCTCATCTAGTCCAGCCTCCTGTCTCACACAGTGGCCTGCCAGTTCCTCTGGAGGATGAACAACAGAGCAGAGACCAAGGCCTTCCCCTGAGATGAACTTCAGAAAAGCCCTGCTGAGTCAGACCAGGGAGGGCCCATCTAGTGTATTGTTGGAGCTCTCTGTCTGGGGCAAGTGATGCTCTGTATTCTTGGTGCTGGGGGGGGCAACAGTGTGAGGACTTCTAGTGTCCTGGCCCACTGATGGACCTCCTGATGGCACTTGGGTTTTTTGGCCACTGTGTGACACAGAGTGTTGGACTGGATGGGCCATTGGCCTGATCCAACATGGCTTCTCTTATGTTCTTATGAGGCCTTCCCCTAAGAAGAATATTAAAAGAGCCCTGCTGGATCAGACCAGTGAGGGTCCATCTAGTCCAACCTCCTGTCTCACACAGTGACCAACCAGTTCCTCTGGAGGGCCAACAACAGAGCAGAGAGACCGAGGCCTGTGTGAGACAGGCTGGTTGACCACTGTGTGAGACAGGAGGCTGGACTAGATGGACCCTCCCTGGTCGGACCCAGCAGGGCTCTTCTGATGTTCTTCTCAGGGGAAGGCCTCAGCCTCTCTGCCCTGTTGTTGGCTCTCCAGAGGAACTGGTTGGCCACTGTGTGAGACAGGAGGCTGGACTAGATGGACCCTCCCTGGTCTGACCCAGCAAGGCTCTTCTAATGTTCTTATTTCCCCCAAGCAGGTTCTCAAGTGCTTGGCTAGGATGGTGGAAAGGATTTTAACATCTGCTTTTATTAGCCTAACAGACCTATAACTCGCACATGGAAGGCAGTCTTTCCCAGGTTTTATGAGCTGTGCAATATAAGCTGCATACATTGATTGCTGTAAAGAAAGAAAGCCCTCTCCATTTTTAAATAAATGAAATCGTATTGGAGAAAGATCATCCATAAATATTTTATATCATTCAGCCGGGTAACGCTAGGAGCTCCAGGAGACGGGCTGAGTTTTTGTGTTCTTTATTGCAGTTTGAATTTCAGAAACTGGGTTGGGGGTGCCAGACACAATTTCTGTTCCTCAGAGAGAGAACAGGGAGTTTGGCTTTGTTTTATTTTATTTTAAATCTATATTGTGATGTTAGATGTCTGACTCCCTGCTATGTAATGATGACGAAAAAATTGGACTAATCCCTTGAAATAGTTTTCTGAAATAATCCATGAAGTTGCACTGTACGAAATGAGTCACAAAGTTACTCAGATAAATCATGAGGGAATGGGGCCTCTCTTCTTCCGTTTAGCTTGCTGGAACTAGGATCCCTCCTGCTATGCCCTTTTGGCATTATTTAATATGTCGTATTAATGGCTAAACTTTGCTCCTCTGACTGGTGCTGCCATCTTTAATGTTGCCTATGCCATTAAGTCCCAGCTGACCACTGGTGGCCCCAGTGGGGCTTTCATGGAAAGAGGCAGCTGGGCATTGCTTGCCTCCTCCACCCGGCCCTGGAGTCCCTTCGGGGTCTCAGTCCCATCCCAGCACCAAGTGGGGCCAAGATCTGAGGGGATCAAGGCAGCCTGCGCTCTCCGGGCCAGCCCTCAGCAACTCTCATACGACTTGGTAATCATTTGCTGAATGCCCCAAGCTATGGTCTGTCTGGACTCCCTCTGGATCTCCCATCTGCCTCCAGGCCAAGTCAGAAAGCCAGAGCATGGATAACGCAGATAAGTAAAATAAATAAATATGTCCACCTCATTTACAAATGCACTTATGAACATATATGAACATATGAAGCTGCCTTATACTGAATCAGACCTTTGGTCCATCGAAGTCAGTATTGTCTTCTCAGACTGGCACCGGCTCTCCAGGGTCTCAAGCTGAGGTTTTTCACACCTGTTTGCCTGGACCCTTTTTTGGAGATGCCAGGGATTGAACCTGGGACCTTCTGCTTCCCAAGCAGATGCTCTACCACTGAGCCACCGTCCCTCCCCTCACTTAATTCTCAATAGGGCGAGAGCTGCAGATATTAAGTCCAGAGACTGGAGCCACAAATAGACAGGAAAGATACTTTTCAACATACTGGGGAAAGCCCCAAGTTTACAGAGAAATCTGAAAGGGTTTTTTTTTTCAAAGACATTGGGGGTTTAAAAACCCCACATAATAGAAGCATGGCTTGAAGCTTTAAGATTCATAGAATCCTAGAGTTGGAAGGGACCTCCAGGGTCATCTAGTCCAACCCCCTGCACAATGCAGGAAACTCACAAACACCTCCCCCTAAATTCACAGGGTCCTCATTGCTAAATTCCCCTAAATTCACAGGATCTTCATCTAGCCTCTGTTGAAAAACCTCCAAGGAAGGAGAGCCCACCACCTCCCAAGGAGGAAGCCTGTTCCACTGAGGAACCGCTCTAACCGCCAGGAAGTTCTTCCTAATGCTGAGCCAGAAACTCTTTTGATTTAATTTCAACCCATTGGCTCTGGTCATAGAATCATAGAGTTGGAAGGAACCTGCAGGTTCATCTAGTCCAACCCCTGCACAATGCAGGAACCCCACAAATACCTACCCCAAATTCACAAGATCTTCATCGCTGTCAGAGATGGCCATCTAACCTCTGTTTAAAAACCTCCAAGGAAGGAGAACCCACCACCTCTCGAGGAAGCCTGTTCCACTGAGGAATTGCTCTAATGGTCAGGAAGTTCTTCCTGATGTTGAGCCGGAAACTCTTTTGATTTAATTTCAACCCAATGGTTCTGGTCCTACCTTCTGGGGCCACAGAAAACAATTCCACCCCATCCAATCTTTATGACAGCCCTTCAAGTCCTTGAAGATGGTGATCCTATCACCTCTCAGCCGCCTCCACTCCAGGCTAAACATCCCCAGCTCCTTCAACCTTTCCTCATAGGACTCGGTCTCCAGACCCCTCACCATCTTCGTCGCCCTCCTCTGGACCCGTTCCAGCTTGTCTATATCCTTCTAAAAATGTGGTGCCCAAAACTGAACACAATACTCCAGGTGAGGTCTTACCAGAGCAGAGTAAAGTGATACCATCACATCACGTGATCTGGACACTAGACTTCTGTTGAGACAGCCCAAAATGGCATTGGCCTTTTTAGCCACCACATCACACTGAAAGGAGCGTCCTCAGTGGGTGTGGGGAGGCAGCCATCCATTATTGCCAGCCTTCATGTCAAGTCAGCAGATTCAATAACGAGTTGTTGTTGATACGAAGAAACTACTTTATTGATACTGATACCTGAGGCTAGGCCAGCATTGAAAGACTAAAGAATACCTGTAGATACATTGCATATATGGGACACTTCAAAGGGATTCCTAAGGGGGGAGGATTATGCAGGGCACATTCATACATTGATATTACCAATTCGTTCTCAGGCTCGATGGCCTTGATCGTTGCAGGCTCCTGATTCCCTTCTGAGAGCCAGGCCTGAGAAGGCACAGATAAGACTTTCACATCTCTCCATTTCAAAGCAAGGACACTCACTACAGGAAGGGAGGGGTAGGGAAGGTACGAGCTAGCAGCAATTGAATATACTTTGGTACTACCCAGAATGCTCTCTGACTGAGCCAGAGTTACAGATAGACTTGACACTTCAGGCTTGGAGAGGGGGACGGGCCAAGGCCCTTTCCAGGCTGGTTTGCCCTTGGAGGGAGGACTCACTGGAGCCAGGCCCAGCAACAATGGCCAGGCCACCTGAGACACCACAGCTTGCATAACTCACCCTAGTCTGGCTGCCTGACCCCATGAAAGAGCGTGAAGAGAGGATTTAAGGGCAAAAATCCCCACAGACGTGGTGGGTAGAGTGTCAGAGGAGGCTCTGGGAGAGCCAGGCTCCAAGCCCCCCTGGACCAGGGAAGCGGGCTGGGTGACCCTGCTGGGGCTACTCACGATCTGACATTCAGACCCCACACACACACACACACACACAGACACAGAGACTCCTTGGGAAGAAAAAACAGCAGAGAAGAGAGTGAAGGCGCTAGTTTGGGTCTCCTTGGAGCACAAAGGCAGAGAATAAATCTAGGAAATAGGTAATAAATATAGCCAAAGGTGGGGAGGCAGATAAAAGGGAGGTTTCAGGGAATCAGGGAAAGATGGGGCTAAGGGAGTTGCAGCTGGAGGGGAAGTGGGGATCATTTGGGGAAAGGGATACGGGGGAAATGTTGTGGTCCCACAAGTTTTTGAAGGTTTTCCACCACACAACTGAAGCCGGCCTTGCAGCTCTCACCCCACACAACAGAAGCCACTGGGGGGGCGGGAGGAAAACTGGAGAAGGGGCAGCTAAAAATAGGTTGGGGGGAGGAGCAAAGAGAGCAAGAAATGGGGAGAAGCTGGGGGGGGGCGGCCAGGTAAGGGACATAGAAAATTGCTGTGGGGAGGGAAACAGATGCCCCCCCCCATCACTGCTTTCTAGAGGCATCTTGTTTTAGAGCCAAACTGAACCTGTTGGCAGGACCCCTTGTGGCAGATAGACAGACAGACATCCACTGGCAGGCTGGTCCAGTCGTCTGTATTCCGCTGCATTTCCCATTTAGTACACTCTGCACGCGACTGGATTACCCTGCCTGTGAATCTGTCCTTCAGGTTATGAGGGCCACCGGGGTCACGGAAAGAGTTAAATCTGCTTCTCACCCCTCCTTCGAGTCTCACCTGGCTTCCCTTTAGGTTCCCTTTCTTACCCTGGCTTTGAACGAAGGCTTTGTATTTCTTTTTAGCTGTTTTATGGTCTGCTTATGGCCTGAGTATCGTTCCTGGCTGCCCAGGGCTCCTTTTATGCTGCTTTTATGCCCTGGCTTGTTCTTAATGGCCTTCTTTGATTGCTCCCATTCCATACCACCTGGAACAGCTGTCTGGAGAGGCAGCGTGCAGATTCTCAAGATAAAGGAATAACAGGTAGTAGCCAGGCGGCGTGGAGACTATGGGAAGCTGCTGCGAGGCAAAGGAGGGGGCACCGTCCTGGCCACCAATCCCAGCAATGAGCGGAACAGCTGCAGGGTCTGATGGAAACATCTGCCTGGAGAAGCAGGAAGACAAGGCTGGGCTCTGGCCTGCTTCGAAGGGGAGTTCTGCCCGAGGGGGTTGCCCGGTTGACCCAGAGGCCCAGTTTTCATCCTCCAGGTCATCAGGATTAGGGAATAGGAGGCAATAGGAATAAGCTTTTCCACTTAATTTTTCAGTGGGCGTTGACCTGTTCTGCCTTCCTTTTGTTATGACCAATGAGAGAAGTTTTGGCTGCGATTGACACAATTGGTCAGTCACCAGTAGCAACTGGCAGCTTTCTTGGGTTTCGGCTTCTCAGGTTTCAACTAACCTCTGAGCAAGACTTTTAAGGAAAAGTGGCCTTCTTGTGAATTTCCAGATGACTACCCCCCTCTCCCCCAAAAAAGTAATGCGAGAAAAACAAAATAAAAATATTTTTAAAAGCCATGTTTATCAATCCCTTCTCCATCTGTAAGACTGAGAGCAGCAGAAATACAAAATAATATTTGTCTTCTAGGAGTGGGAAATACTTTCTAGATGTTTCGCTCGCTAGTCCCGAGAGAGGCCAAACTGAGTGGGCACAGCCTGAGGGCTGCAAGACACAGAACTAAGTCCCCGAAGGAGAGCGGGCAAGACATCCTTGTAGAATCCATTTCCTTTATTACACATTTATATCTCTATCTCTATCTCTAGAAGGGGTGAGGATTCAAAAGGATTTGTCGTGTCTAAAAATCTAAACAAGAGTGACAGGGTTGTGTAATATTTATGTGCTTGTTTGTTTGTTTGGCCGGAGACACTGAACAGTCACAAAAACTTTGACTCCCAGGTTAACATTTCCAGACAATGGGACTGTCTTCCTTTTAACTGTACAGTAAATGCTCTGAAAACAGACTATTATTTGCTATGACTTGACAGTCTTCCATATAGTGGTCTTCAACACAGGCTGCGGTTGGCTATGCCAATAAAAAAGCAACAAAACTAGAGTCCAGAGGGCATCTCCAGTTAACAGGAGGAGATACAAAGCAACTGGCAGATAACAGAACAAGACAGTTGCATAATTCATAAATATTATGCAAATTACATCACCTGGATCAGGGAAACTTGGCTGTGGGAAATTCTGCTTTGGAGACTTCTTGATTTTATTTCTGTTGCCCAAAACAGACGCACTCCCCTTTCTCCTTCCTGACTGACTAACACCACTAGGAATGAGCATGACCTGGGAAAATGAAGTTTTTTCAGTTTGTGGTTCATGGTGTGCCCTGCTCACAAACCTCAGACCATCATCATCACACACCAGCTGTAGAATGGCCCCAGGGCGTACTAGAGACACCAAACCTGCAGATCTCTGGCTGACTCTCCTCTGCCTGACCTCCAAGTTTGGTGGGGGCTGGAAGTCATTTTGCCAGAAAGCACTTTCCAGGGGGTACCAGTTTTTTTGGGAGGGGGAATGTAACTTGGACCTCATAAATCCAGTCTCACCAAACTTGGAGATCAGGTAGAGAAGACTCTGAGTTTGATGTCTCTGTCTTGCACAGGATCCGTTCTATACGGTCCTGAACCTGCACTTGTCGCAATGCCTACTGCCGTTTCCTCCAAGGGAAGTGATCTCTGCAGTCTGAATGAGCTGCCATTCTGGGAGATCTCCAGGTCTTACTTCAGTCCTAGCAGCAAAACAAAAGACAGAGACCAAGCCTCAACTCGCCGTATCTCTGACATCACCTCCAGTGGGAAGGTGCTGGAAGAGCAGCTGCACTTCCACAAAATGAAAGTGAAAACACACACACATGGGAGCCAAAATAGACAGTTTGCATGCCCACACTTTTGTGATCTCACTAGGGCAATTCAGTGCTAGCAGCAAAACAAAAGGCAGAGACCAAGCCTCAACTCGCCGTATCTCTGACATCACCTCCAGTGGGAAGGTGCTGGAAGAGCAGCTGCACTTCCACAAAATGAAAGTGAAAACACACACACACACAAGGGAGCCAAAATAGACAGTTTGCATGCCCACACTTTTGTGATCTCACTAGGGCAATTAATTCACAAAAGTTGCTGAATGTAGCAATCTGCTGTATTTCAACCAACTTCTTCAGACTAATGCAAACTACTAAACAGAGCAGTCTAGGTTCTGGTTAACTTTTTACTATCTGTACAAATAATCAGATTCTGGTTAACTCTTTACTATCCATACAAATGACTTCTGAAACAAATGCCAAACAAATGGAGGGTCTGTGGTGGTTTCTGCTCTCACCCACTGACTGGGAAGAGCCACGTGGCTCTGCCTTCCTGCCCTGCCCCCTGCAGCTTTAAAGGCACCTCCCAAAACACAACCAGTCCTTTGCAAGCTTCTTCCAAGTCTGCTGAGATTTAAATACATACGGTGGCTGTTGAGGCAGGACTTCCCCTGCCAATCAGCTGGCCAGTGGTGGGGAGGAGCCTGCAAAACCAGGGGTTCCCCCCTGGGACCTGGGGGCTGGCAAACCCGCCCTCAACACCTACCTTGGAATACAAATGAACCCAACGGAAGAGGCGAGGGATGCAGGAAGAGCACTGCTGGATCAAGCCCAGCATCTCGTCCCTTCCCAGGTGTAGCCAGACCAGTGTCCCTCCCTGGGGAGCCAAAGGCAAGGCCTGAGCCCCACCCCCTGCCCCGAGGAGCTGCCTGCTCAGCCTGTGTCCCCCCTCCCACCTCACTCGCCGCTCTTTTTCTAGGCCAGCCTCTCCAGTGCAGCTGGATTTGTGCCCAGTGGCAAGACACTTACATATTATTTCTCCAAAAGAGAAACAGACTTCTTCAGCAGAGGCTGCAAGTAATTAATTTAATTTGCTTACTTTTATTTAGCTTATTCATAGCCGCCTTTCTCACTGAGGCTCCGGAGGATTACCAAGTAGAGAAAGGAGGACCAAAAAATGCCGTGTAACACCCCACCAGCATCCTTGAGGCCAGAAGATGGCAGCCTACCTTGAGTCAGCTGACCTGGCCATGTGGAGCCATTCTAGGGGCATCTTGAGGCCAGAATACAGCAGCACACTCCTCATGGGACTGCGCTGGAAGTCAGCTAGGAAAGGAAGCTCCACCCAGGTGCCAGCAGATGCTAGTAGGAACACCTCTTCTGCAGACACCCCACTGGCTCCCTGTCAGTCACTGCCTTCAATTCCAGGTGCTGATTCTCGCTTTCAAAGCCCCTCGTGACTGCAGGACGGCCTCTCCTTCTCTGCACCACCACGACCACCTTGGTCACCTGAGCAAAGCCTTCAGAAGGCAAGAGCAGCAACTACCTGCTCATGCAGCTCCTCCGTGGTGGCTCCTGCCTTGTGGAAGGGCCCCTCCCACTGCCCAGAGAGGTCAGGACTGTTACGGAATTCTGTTTGAAATTCTATTTCATTATCTCAAACAGTGCGATGGATCACTGGATCAAAGAAGCATTGAGAGGCATGCAACATGAAAAAGCAAAAACATATTTATTGCTAAAGGGAAAGGGTACTGGGAGGTGAAAATAAACACTATAGAACTACATGCTTACACTAAAAGATCATGTGCTTAATGGAAGACCACTTTCTCCTCCTTCTTGACCTCTCTGCCTGAACAAAGGAAGTCACCTGACTAATTGACCAAACAGACCAAACAGGTTTTCCCGCTTCTAGACCTTGCTTGACAGCAATCAGTATCTTCTTCCCAGGTCATGCAGACAATAAGGAATCAGGCACAGTGTTAACCCTATAATGACTGGAACTTTAGAACATTGCAAAGGACATACAGAACAGATATATATTTCCAACAAGAACAAGGAGACATCCCACCACAAAGATGTAACATAGAAATGCACTGGAGCACAGTCTTCTGATGGAGCCAGAATTGGACTAAAGCGCAACACCCCAGAAGAACACCTTCAGATGGGAATAGGTAGATAGTCCACTGCACTGCTTATGGTTGTGGTCATCTACTATTGTAGGTATCGTTTGGCTTTTGCTGCATTGTCTTTGAGCTGTAGAGCAAAGTTTGAGTCCAGTCAGGCACCTTTAAGACCAACAAAGTTTTATTCAAGGTGTGAATTTTTGTGTGCACGCACACTTCCTCAGCCATAGTGAAATGAAACTTACCAGTACATACATATAAGGCAGAGCCTGCTTTGGCGGGGAGGGCGGGATATAAATAAAATGTTGATTGAGGTTAAACAGCAAATTAACATACAAGCATACATAAGAACATAAGAGAAGCCCTGTTGGATCAGGCCAATGGCCCATTCAGTCCAACACTCTGTGTCACATAAGAACATAAGAGAAGCCCTGTTGGATCAGGCCAGTGGCCCCTCCAGTCCAACACTCTGTGTCACATAAGAACATAAGAGAAGCCCTGTTGGATCAGGCCAATGGCCCATTCAGTCCAACACTCTGTGTCACATAAGAACATAAGAGAAGCCATGTTGGATCAGGCCAATGGCCCATTCAGTCCAACACTCTGTGTCACATAAGAACATAAGAGAAGCCATGTTGGATCAGGCCAATGGCCCATTCAGTCCAACACTCTGTGTCACATAAGAACATAAGAGAAGCCATATTGGATCAGGCCAATGGCCCATTCAGTCCAACACTCTGTGTCACATAAGAACATAAGAGAAGCCATGTTGATCAGGCCAGTGGCCCCTCCAGTCCAACACTCTGTGTCACATAAGAACATAAGAGAAGCCCTGTTGGATCAGGCCAATGGCCCATTCAGTCCAACACTCTGTGTCACATAAGAACATAAGAGAAGCCATGTTGGATCAGGCCAGTGGCCCCTCCAGTCCAACACTCTGTGTCACATAAGAACATAAGAGAAGCCCTGTTGGATCAGGCCAATGGCCCATTCAGTCCAACACTCTTTGTCACATAAGAACATAAGAGAAGCCATGTTGGATCAGGCCAGTGGCCCCTCCAGTCCAACACTCTGTGTCACATAAGAACATAAGAGAAGCCCTGTTGGATCAGGCCAATGGCCCATTCAGTCCAACACTCTGTGTCACATAAGAACATAAGAGAAGCCATGTTGGATCAGGCCAGTGGCCCCTCCAGTCCAACACTCTGTGTCACATAAGAACATAAGAGAAGCCCTGTTGGATCAGGCCAGTGGCCCCTCCAGTCCAACACTCTGTGTCACATAAGAACATAAGAGAAGCCATGTTGGATCAGGCCAGTGGCCCCTCCAGTCCAACACTCTGTGTCACATAAGAACATAAGAGAAGCCCTGTTGGATCAGGCCAATGGTCCATCCGGTCCAACACTCTGTGTCACATAAGAACATAAGAGAAGCCCTGTTGGATCAGGCCAATGGCCCCTCCAGTCCAACACTCTGTGTCACATAAGAACATAAGAGAAGCCCTGTTGGATCAGGCCAGTGGCCCCTCCAGTCCAACACTCTGTGTCACATAAGAACATAAGAGAAGCCATGTTGGATCAGGCCAGTGGCCCCTCCAGTCCAACACTCTGTGTCACATAAGAACATAAGAGAAGCCATGTT
Source organism: Heteronotia binoei (assembly GCF_032191835.1). Lineage (NCBI taxonomy): Eukaryota > Metazoa > Chordata > Lepidosauria > Squamata > Gekkonidae > Heteronotia > Heteronotia binoei. The sequence goes on along the minus strand of NC_083243.1, from coordinate 86,460 downwards.
GGATCAGGCCAATGGTCCATCCGGTCCAACACTCTGTGTCACATAAGAACATAAGAGAAGCCCTGTTGGATCAGGCCAGTGGCCCCTCCAGTCCAACACTCTGTGTCACATAAGAACATAAGAGAAGCCCTGTTGGATCAGGCCAGTGGCCCCTCCAGTCCATCACTCTGGGTCACATAAGAACATAAGAGAAGCCCTGTTGGATCAGGCCAGTGGCCCCTCCAGCCCAACACTCTGTGTCACATAAGAACATCAGAGAAGCCCTGTTGGATCAGGCCAATGGTCCATCCGGTCCAACACTCTGTGTCACATAAGAACATAAGAGAAGCCCTGTTGGATCAGGCCAGTGGCCCCTCCAGCCCAACACTCTGTGTCACATAAGAACATAAGAGAAGCCCTGTTGGATCAGGCCAGTGGCCCCTCCAGTCCATCACTCTGGGTCACATAAGAACATAAGAGAAGCCCTGTTGGATCAGGCCAGTGGCCCCTCCAGTCCAACACTCTGTGTCACATAAGAACATCAGAGAAGCCCTGTTGGATCAGGCCAGTGGCCCCTCCAGTCCATCACTCTGGGTCACATAAGAACATAAGAGAAGCCCTGTTGGATCAGGCCAGTGGCCCCTCCAGCCCAACACTCTGTGTCACATAAGAACATCAGAGAAGCCCTGTTGGATCAGGCCAGTGGCCCCTCCAGTCCATCACTCTGGGTCACATAAGAACATAAGAGAAGCCCTGTTGGATCAGGCCAGTGGCCCCTCCAGCCCAACACTCTGTGTCACATAAGAACATCAGAGAAGCCCTGTTGGATCAGGCCAATGGTCCATCCGGTCCAACACTCTGTGTCACATAAGAACATAAGAGAAGCCCTGTTGGATCAGGCCAGTGGCCCCTCCAGCCCAACACTCTGTGTCACATAAGAACATAAGAGAAGCCCTGTTGGATCAGGCCAGTGGCCCCTCCAGTCCATCACTCTGGGTCACATAAGAACATAAGAGAAGCCCTGTTGGATCAGGCCAGTGGCCCCTCCAGTCCAACACTCTGTGTCACATAAGAACATCAGAGAAGCCCTGTTGGATCAGGCCAGTGGCCCCTCCAGTCCATCACTCTGGGTCACATAAGAACATAAGAGAAGCCCTGTTGGATCAGGCCAGTGGCCCCTCCAGCCCAACACTCTGTGTCACATAAGAACATCAGAGAAGCCCTGTTGGATCAGGCCAGTGGCCCCTCCAGTCCATCACTCTGGGTCACATAAGAACATAAGAGAAGCCCTGTTGGATCAGGCCAGTGGCCCCTCCAGCCCAACACTCTGTGTCACATAAGAACATCAGAGAAGCCCTGTTGGATCAGGCCAATGGTCCATCCGGTCCAACACTCTGTGTCACATAAGAACATAAGAGAAGCCCTGTTGGATCAGGCCAGTGGCCCCTCCAGCCCAACACTCTGTGTCACATAAGAACATAAGAGAAGCCCTGTTGGATCAGGCCAGTGGCCCCTCCAGTCCATCACTCTGGGTCACATAAGAACATAAGAGAAGCCCTGTTGGATCAGGCCAGTGGCCCCTCCAGTCCAACACTCTGTGTCACATAAGAACATCAGAGAAGCCCTGTTGGATCAGGCCAGTGGCCCCTCCAGTCCATCACTCTGGGTCACATAAGAACATAAGAGAAGCCCTGTTGGATCAGGCCAGTGGCCCCTCCAGCCCAACACTCTGTGTCACATAAGAACATCAGAGAAGCCCTGTTGGATCAGGCCAGTGGCCCCTCCAGTCCATCACTCTGGGTCACATAAGAACATAAGAGAAGCCCTGTTGGATCAGGCCAGTGGCCCCTCCAGCCCAACACTCTGTGTCACATAAGAACATCAGAGAAGCCCTGTTGGATCAGGCCAATGGTCCATCCGGTCCAACACTCTGTGTCACATAAGAACATAAGAGAAGCCCTGTTGGATCAGGCCAGTGGCCCCTCCAGCCCAACACTCTGTGTCACATAAGAACATAAGAGAAGCCCTGTTGGATCAGGCCAGTGGCCCCTCCAGTCCATCACTCTGGGTCACATAAGAACATAAGAGAAGCCCTGTTGGATCAGGCCAGTGGCCCCTCCAGTCCAACACTCTGTGTCATAAGAACATAAGAGAAGCCCTGTTGGATCAGGCCAATGGCCCCTCCAGTCCAACACTCTGTGTCACATAAGAACATCAGAGAAGCCCTGTTGGATCAGGCCAGTGGCCCCTCCAGTCCATCACTCTCGGTCACATAAGAACATAAGAGAAGCCCTGTTGGATCAGGCCAGTGGCCCCTCCAGCCCAACACTCTGTGTCACATAAGAACATCAGAGAAGCCCTGTTGGATCAGGCCAATGGCCTATCCAGCCCAACACTCTGTGTCACACAGTGGCCAGAAAACCCAGGTGCCATCAGGAGGTCCACCAGTGGGGCCAGGACACAAGAAGCCCTCCCACTGTTGCCCCTCCCGAAGCACCAAGAATACAGAGCATCACTGCCCCAGTCAAGGGCTGGTGCTGAGTTGTCTCTCTGAGTAGATGGGCTGTTTTCCTTTTCCCCCTGTTAGAATGCGAGGCTACTCTCAACCAGGGGTAGGGTGCATTATGTTTGGAAACAGAATCGATGGATGCTTTCCAAAATAACAGACTCTGGCCTCCTTCTTTTTTCATATCTATAAAAATGGAAATCTGTATCTATTCAGTGTGCCAGTTTGGTAGTGAGAACTCTTTCTTGAGCTGGAATCAAGAATAATTATTCATAATAAAATGGTCTGCTCTCTCAGTAAAAGCCTCGAGTAAGTCTCCTCTCCCCCAGACTGATTTTGGCAAACTCCTCTACACAATCCAACATGCTTCTGCACTGCTCACATCATCAGTGGCTATTAGCCACAGTGTGTATGTGTGTGTGTATATATATATATATATATATATTTGGCCGCTGTGTGACACAGAATGTTGGACTGGATGGGCCATTGGCCTGATCTAACATGGCTTCTCTTATGTTCTTATCATCCCCTCCCCTTTGACACTTTGCTCTTGTCATCAGCACTTTCATTGACTTTGAGTGTTGAATTGCCCATCCTAATGCTTTGCTCACTGGATGTCTCGTGTGACACGATTACATTTTGTGGTCCTCCTTTCTCTACTCTGTAATCCTCCAAGCCTCAGTGAGGAAGGGGGGGGTGAGGCTCGGAATAAAAGAAATAACAGTAAACAAATAAAACTAATCACCTGCAGCCTCTGCTGAAGAAGTCTGTTTCTCTTTCACAGGAGCTGGACATTTCCTCACTTACAGGCAGCCCCCCCCCCCAACTTTAAAAAAAAATGCCCATCATCAGCAACCAGAGATACCAGCCCAGGAACTGAACCACCCCCCCTGCCCTGACAGACCTAGAGGTCAGCCATGTATGCTGCTTGGGCAACACTGTCACAGGACTGAATAACATCAAAGACCCCATTTGGGCCCTCCAATTTAATCCATGCCATCCTGTGCCAACTGCGCCATTCTGCTGCCTACATTGGACAAACAGGTCAGTTCTTGTATGAGAGAATCAATGAACACCAGTCCGACATAAGAAGTTGCAACATTCAGAAACCAGTTGGAGAGCATTTTGATCTTCTTGCACAAACTGTTAGAGATCTGAACATCACTGTTCTACTCCCTGCCCTTTCAAAGGAAATCTACTACATAAAAGTGGTGATTTAGAACTCATGAAGAAATTAAACACTACAAATCATAGAATCAAAGAATAGAATCATAGAGCTGAAAGTGACCTCCAAGGTCATCTAGTCCAACTTCCTGCACAATACAGGAACTCCACACACACCCCAGTGACCCCTGCTCTGCACCCAGAGGATGGCAACAACAGCAACAAACCCTCCAGGATCCCTGGCCTGGAGAAAGATTGCTGCCTGACCCCAAAGTGATGACCAGCATTTCCCTGGGTGTATAAGAAAGGGTCATGAGAACTAAGCACTGATGCAGTCCTTCCCAACCTCCTTCTCATGATCTGCCTAATTCACAGGATCCTCATTGGTGTCAGATGGCCATCTAGCCTCTGTTTAAAAATGTCCAAGGAAGGAGAGCCCACCACCTCCCAAGGAGGAAGCCTGTCCCACTGAGGAACCGCTCTAGCAGACAGGAAGTTCTTCCAGATGTTGAGCTGGAAACCCTTTTGATTTAATTTCAACCCACTGGTTCTCGTACTACCTTCTGGGGCTACAGAAAACAATTCCACACCATCCTCTAGATGTCAGCCCTTCAAGTCCTTGAAGGGAGTGGGTGTGAGAGCGTTAGGATCTGTATTGAAGGTTGATTGGAACAGTTTGAAACAGTAGAGTTTGAAATAGCAGGGTTTGGATCAAGAGGGCAGGGAGTGAGAGATTTTGTGAATGGGTGTGAGTGTTCTGTTATTATAAAGTAGAAGCAATCTATTCAGTAATTAACTCAGGCTGGTTTGATTTGAACAATGGTACTATTTAGGAAGAATTGCACTGCTACAGCACCAACCCCAAACCAGACTTTTCCCTGTAGCCACTGTGGCCGGATCTGCCTGTCCCGCATTGGTCTTGTCAGCCACCAGCGAGCCTGCAGCAGCCGTGGACTACTGCACCCTTCCTAAATCTTCGTTCGCGAAGTCAAGCCAAGAGAGACTATTTAGTGAAATGATTAATTAATGACCTAAGTAGTTTGATTTCAATTTGTGCGGAGAAAGGGGAAGTATAAAAACTATTGTAAATATAACAAATGTTAAGCAACAGCAATTAATAGTTATAATTAAGAAATATTTTGTGATCATTGTATTGATAATCTTCTGTACTGAGAATCATTTGTATTGAAAATCAATTCTAACTGAAAAATAGATGGGTAAAAATTACTAGTAGAAAGGTGTAAGAATATAGGTAATCTCCCAAACTACTTATGCACAATCCAGAAGAATAAGCAAGGAAAATACCCCTTCCTGAATACTAGTATAAATAAGGACATTGGTCTTTAGGTTAAAAATATAATATTTAAAATATGAGTGTGTTGGTCAAGTCAGCAGCCTCACTGGGTGCTCCAGAATCAATGGGGCCCACAATATTTCAGGACATGATCAAAGAATTACAAGATGATATGCAAATCGATTTTGGAACAGTATTGAATCAGATGCAGGTGAATCTAGCAGAGCAGATGGGTGGGTTGAATTCAAAAATGCATAACCGACAGGAACAAATAACAGGAACTAAGGAAGAGATTTTGGACTAACTCAGTCTTTAAAACCTCTTGATATTAAAGTGAAGGTTGCTAATCAAATATTGGAGGTAGATAAGACAACTCAAGTGATTAAGAAAGAAAGTTAGTTAGTCCTGAGATGGAACAGATAATTTATAGTTTGAGCCCTCAAGAGGTTCTGGAACAAAAAGTCATTTTTACACTTACCTTATTCCGGAGCGACGTCCCTCTTCACCGCGCAGCATCTCTGCGGATTTCGCACTACTTGCTCCGCAGAACCCGGAAGTCCTGCGGCTTTTGCGTCGCAAATGTAAACCGCCAAAAACCAGTTTACATTTGCGACGCAAAAGCTGCGGGACTTCCAGGTTCTGCGGAGCAAGTAGTGCGAAATCCGCGCAGACGCTGCGCAGTGGAGAGGGACGTCGCTCCGAAATAAGGTAAGTGCGAAAACGACCAAGAAGACATTTCACATGATTCAAGTGATGCACTCGTAGTAGTAACAGAAATGGAGCCCTTGGATACAGAGGAAGAAATAGAGGATTTATATGTGGGTAATTCAGCCCATAATAGAAAGCATTCTTCTCAGAGGGAAGATTGTAGTACCTTTAACAGAAAAATGGGTAAGGAGGCAAGTTGGAAAGTCTTAACAGATTAATTACTGAAAATTACTGAACAAAAGTTTAAGGTCTTAGGAGAAACTCCATGGTTGGGGAGGAAGAGGTCAAAACTAACTCTAGTCTACAACAATTATCAAGAAAGAAAGAAAGAAAGAAAGAAAGAAAGAAAGAAAGAAAGAAAGAAAGAAAGAAAGAAAGAAAGAAAGAAAGAAAGAAAGAAAGAAAGAAAGAAAGAAAGAAAGACAGAAAGAAAGACAGAAAGACAGAAAGAAAGAAAGAAAGAAAGAAAGAAAGAAAGAAAGAAAGAAAGAAAGAAAGAAAGAAAGAAAGAAAGAAAGAAAGAAAGAAAGAAAGAAAGAAAGAAAGAAAGAAAGAAAGAGTGAAGGATTTGCTAAATATTTTGTGAACAGAACAGAATTAATGTAAACTAAGGAATGGGTCACTGCCCTAGGATTGGATATGCAAAAGTAAATAATGGTATGTGGTTTGTTTGTTTTTTTTAGTGAATGAAGCCAGTTAAAAGGTTAGTAAGGTGGTATGTTGAGTGAAGAATTAGAAATATTGTGAAGGAGATACACGGTTGTGCATTGTTGGATGTATGGAAGCTGCATTCCCCACCCTAATTTATGTTATGTTGTTATGTTTTGTTTGTTTTGTTGTTGTTGGTTTTGTTTGTATTTCTTTGTGTTCTTGGGTTTTGACGAAAATAACACCTCTTGATAGACTATTACTGTGAAGTCCTTGAAGATGGTGATCCTATCACCTCTCAGCCGCCTCCTCTCCAGGCTAAACATTCCCAGCTCCTTCAACCTTTCCTCACAGGACTTGGTCTCCAGACCCCTCATCCTCTAGATGGCAGCCCTTCAAGTACTTGAAGATGGTGATCCTGTCACCTCTCAGCTGCCTTCTCTCCAGGCTAAACATCCCCAGCTCCTTCAACTTCATAGGACTTGGTCTCCAGACCCCTCACCATCTTCATCGCCCTCCTCTGGACCCATTCCAGCTTGTCTATATCCTTCTTAAAACATGGTGCCCAAAACTGAACACAATACTCTAGGTGAGGTCTTGCCAGAGCAGAGTAAAGCGATACCATCACAGCACGCGATCTGGACACTAGACTTCTGTTGATATAGCCCAAAATTGCATTTGCCTTTTTAGCCACCATATCACACTGTTGGTCACAATGGTCCTAACAATGAAAATATTAATCACAAGGGAAAAGGCAATTCAGAACCCCTGCCAGTTAAAACATCAGGATAAAAGTGGTTAAGAACTAGGATAAAGAACTAAGAAAAAATGAGGGGGGGGAAGGGATGAAGTGAAAACTAAAGGCACAGAAATGCCTGCAGAAACCAGGGGCTCAACTGACTAAGTGCAGGGGCCAGGAGAACTGAGGGGGGAAAGCCCCTTGGCCTGTCTGTCAGCCCTTGAGAGAAGATAGTTTATGGTGCTGGAGTTTTGAAATTCCTTTGCAGGGAAGGTTTAACATCTTAATTAGTTTTTCCAGAGCAGCTTTATTCAAATTCACTCCCCTTCATCACAAAGGCATTAAGTCCGTTAAGAGCCCCGCTAAATAATTTTATGACAAGCCGAGTCTTCCTTCCTTCCTTACAGGGGAATTCAATTAGCTTCTTCAACTGATCATCCAGGCCAAGAGAGCCCAAAGAGAAATTGTGCTGGTTGCAGGAACAAAAATCTGGAGGATGTTCGTCACAAGGGAAAGCTGAGAGGAAGACGGCCGTCCTCCTGTGTTGCTCAGGAAGAGGGAGCTGTGGGTTCCTACCGCCACTCAAGGGCCTCTCTCTTGGAACAGCCACATCCGGACTGTTTCTTACGGAGGGGCAATGATTGATTTTGTTGGCCTTCTGGACGCCTCTGGGGGGGGGGGTGGCATGATGATTCCGGAGAGCAGAGCAGCCCCTCTTGGCTTCCCAAGGCCCTTGTGGGGAGGGGGGCAGAGGCACCCTGAAGCAGCTCCCCCCAGGACAGACAAAGTGAGGAGGAAGAGGAGTCCAAGCAGTTTTGCGTGGCTCACACTCCCATGAGCAAGATTCGACTCCATCACCTGTATGAAGGACACACATCGTTCTCCCTGACATTCTCCACAGTTCTCTCTGGATCAGTGGGAACTGAAATCCCTGCTTTGGAGATGTCAATGCCTGGGAATCTCCAGTTGGTACAAAATGCAGCAGCCAGGCTTCCGGGGGGGGGGGGCTGCTCAGAACACACAACAACTCCCCTCCTCCTTCCCCTCCTCCAACCTCTTAGTTGCTTCTGGGGCAGATTCAAAATATGGGCCGTGCCCTTTCAAGCCCTTCTCACCTTTCCTGCTGGAATTCTGCAGCTTGCCACCTCCTTCCTGTGCCTTCCCCTCGGCCAGTCCATGTGGCCACAGGCCTTTTCGGTGGTGGGCCCAGTCCTTGGGAATGGCCTGCCAGAGTAGGTGAGGGAGAGCTCTTGGTGGTGCATCAATGGTCTCCATGGATTTGGCTGCCCTCATTTTGCCCCATTGGCAGCTGCATTGTGTTCAAGGAGCTACAACGGGACGGGAATGTTCTTAGTAAGTCCCTGCAAAGCTGGTGCCCCCATGGCTCCATGGTCAGGCAGGCTCTCCTGAGTTTCGGCCAGACGTCTCCACCTGAACGGCTCTCAGGCCCAACTGCTGGGATATCCTTGGTTGGGGACACCACAGAATTGTCAGTAGGCAGAACAGGTTGGGCTCCAACAAGCTACGGATCCACTCTGAACTCCATCTGGTCAGCGCTGGCTGCAGAGACCACGGCATCCTCAGGGTGGATCTCTTCAGACAACTTGTTTCTGCCCCGTGATTCACTGGTGTGAATCCACCAAGGGAAGCTGCAACCTGGAGGTGAGAAAGAGAAGGCTGAAGATGGACTGGAATGGACTTGACAGCCCCACCCCTGTCCACGACACCGGGACACAGCGCGGATGTGAAGTCCATTCGTATGTATGCCTGTAAGTGAGCCCTCACCTATGGGTTCCTGCTTCCCCCCTCTAGGCCTGTACGGGAAGGAGATCTGGGGATGGGGGGCAGGGATTGTAGCACACATGAGGGTCTTCCCTGTTGGAAGCAATAAAGAAGCCTGTTGTTGAAGCCATAAGGAAGGTGGCAGAAGGACCACCTGGCTGGGGTTAAACTACAAAGTTGGTAAGCCTCAAATCTTGGAGCACATGTGCGCGCGCACACACACACACACACACACTTTGGGGGGCTAGAGAGAGGTGAAAATCAGGAGAGATCAGGAGCATAGAACTGATATGAAAGGCTTCCAGTCATCCAAGTCAAACAGCTCTTGCAACCTAAGTGAATTGTGCTGATTAGTCTTTCTTTTCAGAGTTTCCATCAGTCACTGCTGGTCCAGTGGCTCAAGGGTATTTAATGTCAGCCTCTGCTCCACCCCCCACTTTCTAGACTCCTGCCCCCCTGCTGTCCTCTGAGACACAGCTTGGTCTTCCTCAGGTTTCCAAAGACCAGCCTCTGAGATGCTTGGAAGATGGATGGAGTCAGAATGGTCTAAGGCAAGGCCAGGCACAGCATGTCTTGAATCACCTGGGCAGCTCCTTCTGCACTGATCCTGCTCCACCACCACCACCACCCATCTGCCATGCTGTCTCTTGAGCAACTGGCGGGAGATCACCTCCAGAGGAGAGGAGAGAAGAGGCACACAATGAGCCAGCCGCTCTTGCGAAAGCAGGGTGGTGTGGCCAGAAAGGTCACACAGAGGGTTGGTTGGTGGGGTCTGGACCCACCCCCCCAGGGCCCCACTGTAGCTATGGGCCTGCTCTGGATTCCTCCAGGCCTCTTCTTGCTTCCTTCCTGGCAGCCGTAAGCGCCAGTCTCCCTCCTCCCCTTCAGCCACCTGGTGGGGTTTCGGCTCATGCTGCAGGGGGGAAAGCCGCACTTTGTATCCCGGAGCAAAGGACATTGAGCTCCTCTTTAGTATTCTTGGCATGCTTCATTTCCCAAAATTACTCTGTTATTTGTGCAATACATTCATCCCTTAACGAGGTGCTAATGAAGCTTTAAAAGGAAGGGCAAGATTAATTCCCTGAACCCCTTAAAGCCATCCTGAAATAATTCTGGGGGAGGAAGGGAAATCGGAGAAACAGATTTATGGGCCAAAGACGGGCCTGAAAGGGCCTCCCTCCCTCCCAGCACATCTTCCTGACACCCCCCCCCCCAGTTCCAAAGGGCAGGTGTGACATCTGGAGGAGAAGGGAGGCCGACGTGGGCCTGTCAGATCATAGAATCCTAGAATCAAAGTGTTGGAAGGGATCTCCAGGGTCATCTAGTCCAACCCCCTGCACAATGCAGGAAACTTACAAACACCTCCCCCTCAATTCACAGGCTCCTCATTGCTGTCAGATGGCCACCCCATTTGGAAACTCCTCCTCACCAACAACAACACAACAACAACAACAAAATTTTATTTATATCCCGCCCTCCCCGCCGGGGCAGGCTCAGGGCGGCTAACAACACAATTCAAGTTTAGCTATACAGATAGATAAAATTACAGTTAAACAACATGAACATTTAATTAAAAATCTGCTTAAGTTTTAAAATTAAATTAAATTAATAAAAGTGCTAATGCTATGTTTACTTTATGTTTGCTTTTATGATGGCGGTTTCCTTATCAATTTCCATTTTCATCAGCGAAAGCCAGTCGGAAGAGGAAGGTCTTGCAGGCCCTGCGGAACTGTTCAAGGTCCCGCAGGGCCCGCATTTCCTCTGGAAGTTGGTTCCATAGGCTCGGAGCTCTAGAGGAGAAGGCCCGATTGCGGGTACATTGCAACTTCACCTTCTCGGTCCGGGAATAGTCAACAGGTTTTTCCCGGCTGACCTCAGTGCTCTCTGGGGTTCATATGGGGAGAGACGGTCCCTAAGGTAGACAGGTCCTCGACCATATAGGGCTTTAAAGGTAATGACCAGCACTTTGTAACGAACCCGGTATATAACTGGCAGCCAGTGCAGTTCGCGCGGCCCAGGCTGTATGTGCTCCCATTTAGGGAGCCCCAGCAATAGTCTGGCCGCTGCATTCTGCACCAGCTGCAGCTTCCGGGTTCGGTACAGAGGCAGCCCCATGTAGAGGGCATTACAGTAATCCAGTCTCGAGGTGACCGTTGCATGAAGCACCATTGCCAGATCTTGGCGCTCTAGGAAGGGAGCCAACTGCTTTGCCCGCCTTAGATGGAAAAAGGCTGACTTGGCAGTGGCTGCAATCTGGGCCTCCATTGATAGTGCAGGCTCCAGTAAAACTCCCAGGCTCCTAACCCGGTGCGCCGCTTTCAGCGGCGCCCCGTCGAAGACCGGGAGAGGTATTTCCCCTCCCCGAGCACCCCGACCCAGACAAAGGACTTCTGTCTTCGCTGGATTCAATTTCAGCCCACCAATTTCAGCCCACCATTGACCCTCTCTGCCCATGTTGCCCCACCCCCGAGGCAAAGAAGCACTACGGCAACCTGTCAAGGGATGTGGAAGGAAGGAAGTGCCTTCTTCAGGCACAACATGCATCCCTTCCTCAGCGGAATAAACACGCAGGATCCAGCCCATTACCTCCAGGGCTATTTCAGGAGGGTTTGGAGGTCATCGACTCCCAGCCCGCTTTGGGCAACCCCCGTTGGGTTTTCAAGGCAAAAGACGTTCAGAGAGCAGGGTATAAATGTGCAGACTTCTTCTTCTTCTTCTTCTTCTTCTTCTTCTTCTTCTTCTTCTCATTATTCTGGCTGAGCCTGCCAGCAGCCCCACCAGCCAGGGCCCAAAGGAGGGAGGCAGGAGCCCCTCTGCCTTTCCCACCAGACAGAACTGCTGCAGGGACAAAAGGCAGGTCCGCTTGGGCTGCTTCCAGCAACCCAGAGGCCGAGCAAGGAAGGCAGAGCCCCTCTGGGCCGCCATGGGGGGAGGGAGGCACAGAATCCCTGGGGCCCAGGTCAGCCTGCAAGTCCAGTGAGGCTGGAATGATCATTTCTGGGAGAGGGGGGTTAAATCTTTCTGTGCAGTTCAGTGACTTGCAGCCCTGAGGGGCGCAGGGAGGTGAGAGCAGAGCCAAGAGGCAGCCACTTTTCCTTCCTCTTCGAGCAGCGCTTTTGGAAGGAAGCTCCTCTGCAGGCTGCAAGCGCCTTTGATTAGAGGAGACTGAGGAAAACGTTTCCCTCTCATGAGTTGTTCCTGAGCTCATTAACCCATCTGGTTTGCCTTCATTTCTGTCTCTCCCCAGTGCCTAATTCTTCTGTCTCTTTTTGGTCTCATTCATCCTCATCTACCCTGGCTGGGGACCTAAAACATACTCAGTAGCAGAACAGAAAACCTCTCTGTCCAGCCAATATTCCCTTACAATCTATCCATGTAGTGGGAGGGGATCTTTACACTTTAAGTGCATATTCTCGATAAGAGGTTATAAATGCGGACGAGTGGGTGCCTTGAGTGAATGCCTTCCTTTCCGTTTATATCACATGCTGCATAATTAATTCATTGCATAAACTGCAAGGTTCAGAAGTCTTTAGAAGGGGGTCAGACAGATGCATGGAGGTGGAAAGATCTCCAAGTGGCCATTAGCTCTGCTGACCACATCGAATCTCCATCTTCAGGGCAAAACAGTCTTGAATGCCAGGGGGAGCAAGAGGAAAGTAGTGGGGATAAGACCCAAGGCATAGGATGGGACTTCTGAGGAGTGTCTCCAAAAGTTCTGTAACATTTTAATCTACAAAGGATCCGTGACCTCCAACCTCATCAAGAGCATGAATTAGGCCACACTGGGAATTATTTCTAGGCCAATCTGCCACTATTCTCTTGCTTTCTTTTCCTATTTAAGGAAGCAGCAGGAGGGGAAGGGATGGGGTGGGGTGGGCAGAGAGAGCTGGAGGGAGGTGGATTTTGGTGTCAGAGCTGGGGTGGAAGCAGATGGGATTTCGGTCCAGGGGCCCCAAGTGGCTCTTGGAAGCCCAGGACCACCCACCCTCCCTCCCTCCCTCCCTCCAAGGCTTTCTCTGCCCCTGAAGCACCAGGCTGTGGCTGAGAAGAATTGCCTGGTAAGCTGAGCTGTTGGCAGGCTGAGAGCAGAGATGTGGCTTCCAGACACCATCCTCCTCTGGCAACAACAGTGACCTCTCTGTGCCTCTGGGAGGGTGGATCCGCGGCTAAGGAAGCCCCCAGGCCATCTCCTCCAGACCTCTCCCCCTGTTCCACGAGCATCCCTTCTTCCCCCTGGTGAGGAATTCCTCCTGACATTTTCATGCAGACAGACTGCTACAGAAAAACCAACTCATCTCTCGAAGGGCACTAATCACATTTGTAAAAAGCAGAGCTGACTGTGGAAAGGAGTTGACATTGTGGAAAATCTGAAGGCTGGGCCAAGATCTGGGAGCTAGCCCATACACCTCTCGAGCAGCTGGAATGTTTGGGCACGGAGAGAGAGTGACAGGAGTGGGCCGCGTCATCTGGTGGGTGGGCCTCCCAGTCAAGCCGCTCCTGCTAGAGTCTAGACTAATTGTTGTCATCTGGGAACCCATCAGGGGCTCTTACCAACCTCTTCTGGGGGAGAAAGGAAAGCAGCAGAGATGGAAGGGCAGCAGCTTGGCTCTGCTTTCTGTACACTACTGAGGAGGAAGAGAAGGAAGAGGAGGAGAAGGAGGAAGAGGAGGAGGAGAAGAAGAAGGAGGAGAAGGAGGAGGAGAAAGAGGAGGAGGAGAAGGAAGAGGAGGAGGAGAACGAGGAGGAGGAGAACGAGGAAGAGGAGAACGAGGAGAAGGAAGAGAAGGAGGAGGAGAAGGAAGAGGAGAAGGAGGAGGAAGAGGAGGAGGAGGAGAAGAAGGAGGAGAAGGAAGAGAAGGAGGAGGAGAAGGAAGAGGAGGAGGAGAAGGAGGAGGAGAAGGAAAAGAAGAAGGAGAAGAAGAGGAGGAGGAGGAGAAGGGGAGGAGAAAAAGGAGGAGGAGGAGGCGTCTCCTGGGTTTTTAGGGGCACTGGTGGAAGAGCAGCACGGCTGTTTTGTTTCCCACAGAAGGTAGAGAATCTATTGGGAGCCAACTTGCAAAACTCCACACTGCTTTGTAAACATGAGAGGAATGCCAGGAAACAGCAGGAAAGAGTGTCCTTCTCGTGGCTTCATTTCTTTCTTTCTTTTTGAAATTCTGCTGTTCACAGTTTTGAACTGCCTAATAAGGCTCTAATTGTCTCAGGTCTGAATGACTCCCAGCCATACTATGGAATAGTTTAGGAAAAGATCCGTCTGAATTTTTCACACAGCGGTTTAGACCCTGATAATTGGAGAGATTATGATTATAACAAAGCAAACAGTAAATTAATCTGCACCAGGATAATATGACAGAGAAACACATGTCAAGCATGGTAGAATTCCATTGGTAATTGATTGTTTTAGGGTCCTCCATAAAGCTGGCCGGTGAAATATCATGGAGGACCAAGGTCTGTTAACTCTGTTGTTCTTTCCCCCTCCCCCTTCTTACTTTATTGCTTGTAAAGTAGAAGTAGAGAGAAACGAAACTAACTTGAGAAAGAGTAATCAGCACCTTCCCATACATTCCTGTTAGGGAGTGTGGCACATCTGGGGAAAGCAAGGACGGAGTCCTGATAACGCCATGAGAATGTAGACATTTATGATAGTTTATGTGTGAGAGCGCATCCCTCGCCCCCACCTTTTGGAATCCTTTTGAAGTATGCCTTAAAAGTGTTGTATCACTGTATCTTTAGCATCACTCTCAAGGATCTGTTACACTGAAAGTATCGGTCTATCAATAAACGTAGTTTTGTATCAAACCTGACTCATCATTAAAACCGCATGCTTGACACACATCTGAAAGAATGTGAAATCGTTGTGTGTCTGCTTTTCTTTCACAAAGGTGAGACAAAGTCATTACACACACACAGCAATTAACTGAACTGTAGTTCACAGGGAAAGTTATCCTGCTGGCCAACACCATGCTGGCAATTATTAGGAAAGGAATTGAAAACAAATCAGCCAGTATCATAATGCCCCTGTATAAATTGATGGTGCGGTCTCATTTGAAATACTGTGTGCAATTCTGGTCTCTCTCTCTCTCTCTCGGCTTGGCTTCGCGAACGAAGATTTAAGAAGGGTGCAGTAGTCCTCAAAAAGGATATTATAGCATTGGGAAAAGTGCAGAAAAGGGCAACTAGAATGATTAAAGGGTTGGAACACTTTCCCTATGAAGAAAGGTTAAAATGCTAGGGGCTCTTTAGCTTGGAGAAACATCGACTGCGGGGTGACATGACAGAGGTTTACAAGATTATGCATGGGATGGAGAAAGTAGAGAAAGTACTTTTCTCCCTTTCTCACAATACAAGAAATCGTGGGCATTCAATGAAATTGCTGAGCCATCAGGTTAAAACGGATCAAAGGAAGTCCTTCTTCACCCAAAGGGTGATTAACATGTGGAATTCGCTGCTACAGGAGGTGGCGGGGGCTACAAGTGTAGCCAGCTTCAGAGGGGATTGGATAAAAATATGGAGCAGAGGTCCACGAGTGGCTATTAGCCACTGTGTATGTGTGTGTGCATTGGCTACTGTGTGACACAGAGTGTTGGACTGGAGGGGCCATTGGCCTGATCCAACATGGATTCTCTTATGTTCTTATGTAACACAGAGTGTTGGACTGGTTGGGCCACTGGCCTGATCCAACAGGGCTTCTCTTATGTTCTTATGTAACACAGAATGTTGGACTAGATGGGCCACTGGCCTGATCCAACAGGGCTTCTCTTATGTTCTTATGTGACTCAGAGTGTTGGACTGGATGGGCCATTGGCCTGATCCAACAGGGCTTCTCTTATGTTCTTATGTAACACAGAGTGTTGGACTGGATGGGCCATTGGCCTGATCCAACATGGCTTCTCTTATGTTCTTCTGTGACACAGAGTGTTGGACTGGATGGGCCACTGGCCTGATCCAGCATGGCTTCTCTTATGTTCTTATGTGACCCAGAGTGTTGGACTGGATGGGCCATTGGCCTGATCCAACATGGCTTCTCTTATGTTCTTCTGTGACACAGAGTGTTGGACTGGATGGGCCATTGGCCCGATCCAACATGGATTCTCTTATGTTCTTATGTAACACAGAGTGTTGGACTGGTTGGGCCATCGGCCTGATCCAACAGAGCTTCTCTTATGTTCTTATGTGACTCAGAGTGTTGGACTGGATGGGCCACTGGCCTGATCCAACAGGGCTTCTCTTATGTTCTTATGTGACTCAGAGTGTTGGACTAGATGGGCCACTGGCCTGATCCAACAGGGCTTCTCTTATGTTCTTATGTGACACAGAGTGTTGAACTGGATGGGTCATTGGCCTGATCCAACAGGGCTTCTCTTATGTTCTTATGTGACTCAGAGTGTTGGACTAGATGGGCCACTGGCCTGATCCAACAGGGCTTCTCTTATATTCTTATGTGACACAGAGTGTTGGACTGGATGGGCCACTGGCCTGATCCAACAGGGCTTCTCTTATGTTCTTATGGTTTGGACAATAAAACTAAGTTGTTAGCGAGATTCATGGCTCTGACGGCATAGAATGTGTTTCTGTAAAACCCCAGGAAGATCCCAGGCAGGCTGGGGTGTGGGGGATAAACACTTGCTTCCAGTGGGAAAGCGCTCCTGAGGTGCTGTTCCTGGGGTCTGCTTGAGGCAGTATGATATAGTGGGTTCTAAGCATTGATGAGAGGCGGTAGCAGTGATCAGCAGCTTCTTATTACATGCAGCCTGAAGACTGCTGGGCTGACATGGCCAACTATATACAACTCTGCATTCCCGCACAAGCACGTGATTGGATCGTTCAAACCAGCCGGGGGCTGTGATTGGTGCAGGGCAGCAGGGATTTGGATCCTGTTGCCTATTGTGCTCAAGTCCCCAAGTTCAGTCCTTGTGGCTCCAATGAGCCTGCCAGGACCACCCAGTACAGTCTTCACTTAGAACAAAGCAGGAGTCAAATTGCACCTTTAAGACCAACCAAGTTCTATTCAGAATGTAAGCTTTCGTATGCTCTCTAAGCACACTTCATCAGATTAGGGGATCAGGTATAGGTCTGATGAAGTGTGCTTAGAGAGCACGCGAAAGCTTACATTCTGAATAGAACTTGGTTGGTCTTAAAGGTGTGACTTGACTCCTGCTTTGTTCAACTACTTCAGACCAACACAACTGCCCACTTGGATCAGTCTTCACTTAGGTCCAGTACACAACAGGCAGGAAAAACCTGGAATTGTTCCAGCAGCAGCTCTTGCCTAACTATGATGTGTGTGTGTGTGTGTGCGTGCGTGTGTGCACCAGGGAAGCAGCTTCTTCCCCTGAGAGGAAGGACTGTCCCTTCCACGCCTCCCCCTGCAGCGTCCCTGAGAGATCAAAGCAGTTGACCGCTCTGCTGCTGGCCAGTCGTCCTGCCTGCACCATCACTGAAGGGGATCCCCTCTGATTCTCAGCTGACTGAAAAGACATTTTATTTAATTGTTTAATTACTTCATTAAAGCCCATATTTCTTATGGAGACTCAAGGCAGATTGCAACCTATGGAAAACAGTTTAGACAGCATAAAATATCCCATTAATAATGCAATGGGATTAGGATTACTGAACTAACCCTAAAACAACAACTCCACAACCTGTGTGAGGCGCGACATCCCAGAATGCAGGGGGTGGGGGGCGAGAAAGGGGGAGCCAGGCTGAACCAGCCAGGGCAGGGATTGCAACAGACAATAGCCAAGCAACAGACCACCATCCAGTTCTGACTCCTTTCTAAGAATGTCGTCCTGAGCATTTCTGTGCTGGGCGTTCTGCAGAAGGGCACGGTGGGGGAACCTGAGGCAGAGGCCATCCCCCCCCCCTCCTTCCCACAGAGGTTGGGCTTGAACAGGCCTTTCATGGTCTCTCCCCACTGCAGGGCGGTGCCTTCCAGTGGCTCCGGGGGGGGTGGCAAGTGAGGGTGAGGCAGTCATGCAGGATGGCCCTCATGGCCATGAAGGGCTTTGCCACCAGAACCTGGACTTGGGCCCTGTGACTGGCAGGCAGCCAGTGGAGTGCCTGTGGAATGGGGGTGACCCGCACAGTAACTGGGCTGCTCCAACCAGAATGTATGAGTTGTCTTCAAAGGCAGACCAAGCAGAACGCATGACAGGAGGCGAGCCGTGAGGTAAGCACAGCGGGGGTCCATGTGGCCAGGTCAGGCAAATCAAGGTGAAGGACCATCCGCAGGGCTAAATGAACATAGAATAAAGTTGTTGGAGGGGGGGGTTGCAGCTGCATTAACTTGCTGTTCTGCTCAAGAGCAGTTTCTGTCAGAGCTTTCTCAGCCCCACCTGCCTCAGGGGCTGTCTGTTGTGGGGAGATTGGAAGCTGCTCTGAGGCTCCTTCAGGTAGTGAACAGCAGGGCAGGACTCCAGTCTCCTTCTTCTCTTCTTCATAGAGAGGAGCAGGGGTCTATTTGTGTTACTCAAGCTGACTCTTCAAAATCCCCCACCTTTAAAAAGATGGCTTCTTTTCATTTATTCCACTTTTCAATTGGCGAGTGATGGCTGCTGATGGGCTCCTCCCACTACCTGGACCCAGCAGCAGAAACCTGCCACTTTGGCCTTCGCCGCCTGGCTGCCCTTCTGCCTCTTGCACTGCTGAGATCCGCTCCTGACCTGACCTGGCCGGGGGGGCGGGCAGGGGGCACTTTGTGAGGCCAGTTGGGGGGCCTTGAAGAGAGAAGAGAACAGGTCCAACTGCCGGACATGTTGGGCATAAACTGCCCTCTATCTCAACCACACTGGATCTGCTTGGATGACGAGCTCCTGCCACTCTGTGGTTGCTTTCAAGAGTGATCCTGCGACTTCGAGGCATCAGATGTGGATGGCGGCCCAGAAGAGCGGGGGGCGGAGTGGCATCCCCCAGTGGCTGAGCCTTGGTTTGCAAGCAGAAGAGCCCAGGCTCAGTCCCTGGCCTCTTCCATTAAAGGACTGCACTTGCTGGGAAAGAACTTTCTCTGCAAGAGACCATGAAGAACCACTTGTGGCCGGTTAGAGTAGACAATAGACTAGTGGACTCCAGCTACAATAGTAGTCTTGCCAGTCCTCAGTCCAGGTGGGAGATCCCAAGTTTTGCAGGCTCCTCCATGCCACCAGCCAGCTGGCCAATGGGGGGAACCTTCACCCCAAAAGCCACCATGTGCCTTTAGATCTCAGGCAGGTTCAGAAACTAGCAAACTGCCTGTGTTTTGGAAGGTGTGCCTTTAAATCACAGCGAGACTGAAGGGGGGGGGCGGGGTGAGTGTGTGAAAGAGGAAGAGAGAGAACCCAGTCCCTCTGTTCACTTTCCATTCCTTCAGAAGCTATTTGCATAGTAAAAGGGATAGTAACTACAATCTGATTATGGGATAGAGGAAAACTCCACCCCCTAGACCTCTCTCTCTCTCTGAAAGTTCATTGAAATACAGCAGATCATTACACTCAGCAACTCTGGTGAGCACAGCTATCTATCCATTGCCCCAGGGAGATCACAAAAGTGTGGGCATGGAAACTGTTTATTTTGGCTCCTTGTTGAGTGTGTGTGTGTGTGTTCAGTTTCATTTAGTGGAAGTGCAGCTGTTGGGGAACAAAAAGGCAGAAAAGAGGAGGAGGAATGAAAACTGTATTTTGGAAAACTGCACTACTGTATTCTTATGTATTTATTTTTAGGTAATGGGAAAATCCCCCAGCTCTACCCCCAAAGTCCCCAGATATTTCCTGAGTTGAACCTGGCAACCCTATACAAAAGCATTTTATGTGAAAGGAAAACTAGCCACACCAGCCAGCAGAATTAAAGAATGTTTGCGGTATGTTTGCCTCCTTTCTTCCACTTGCTCTGCCTAGGCAAGAGCTGGGGAGAGAGACGCAAATGGCAGCTGACTCCTTGCTGGACATAGCAGCAGCCTCGGGGCATTCCCTCTCAAGTTCTCTTTTCCACCTGCAGACCTGGAGTGAGCAGAGCTGAAGATCAGAAGAGCCTCAAGCCCAGCAGCTTCTCCCTCCTGGCACAGGAACTGCCCGGCTTCTTCTGTTGTGCCAAACAAACAGATCTGCAAAGGTGAGGCAGTGCTCCGTGGGTCTGCGGCTCTGTCTGCTCACCTCTTGCCCCTGGCTGGCCAGACGGGCACGGAAACATGTGCTGTCAATGAGATGATTGATTTTCTTCTCTTGATGGGGTTACATTTTGCAACCAATCTGTCCAAATGAATCTATGGCAAGCAAGCTATACACAATTTAGAAAAGTTTATTCTGCTTCTCTGCTCCTGCTGGACCCAGAATGCAGCAGTTCCTTTCCTGGGGGTCTCGATGGGAAATCATAGAGTTGGAAGGGACCCTGAGGGTCATCTAGTCCAACCCCCTGCACAATGCAGGGAATTCACAAACACCTCCCCCAAAATTCATAGTATCTGCATTGCTGTCAGATGGCCATCTAGCCTTTGTTGAAAAACCTCCAAGGAAGGAGAGCCCACCACCTCCGGAGGAAGCCTGTTCCACTGAGGAACCGCTCTAACGGTCAGAAAGTTCTTCCTAATGTTGAGCCGGAAACTCTCTTGATTTAATTTCAACCCACTGGTTCTGGTCCCACCTTCCGGGGCCACAGAAAACAATTCCACCCCCTCCTCTCAAAGGACCAGGTGGAAGGTGATGCAGACCCCAGAGAGCTGACAGATAGATAGATGGGGGGGGGGGGCAGAGTCATGTGCTGCAGCCCCAGGAAGGGAAGCCATGGTCCCAGGAGGACACTGCAGTAGCGTGTGGCCCCCCCTCCCTGGAGCCTGGGAGTGAAGTGAGCAGCCTTTCAGCTAAAATGGAGGCTTGGTTCACCCGCTCCCTCTTTCCTTTTGCACGGTGGATCTCCTGTTTTCGTATTTCTCCCAAGGGAGGGTCTGGAGGAACAGGAGTGGCCTCTTTGCTTCTGACTTCTTCCTCTCCGAGGCTCAGGGCTTGCAGAAGCTGCCTAGTAAAACCAACCAGGCAAGACTGTGGCTGTGGTGGACTCTGCTTTGGTGTGGCCTTGAGAGATCCAAGCGGCAAGTTCCTGCCTGCCTGCCTGCAGGCCTCCTGGGAGTCTCCGCTATTGGCCACTCCCAGCCTCTCTGCCCGGCAGAACTTTATCACACACGTGTATTTGCCATTCTGACTTTACTCGCTGTCTGCGAAGGGAAGCAATCCCAAAAGCTGCTCACGTCTCAATCCTCCAGTTTCACCCAATAGGAAAAGGAGCCCTAGGAACCATGCCAACTCCTCCTGTTGCTAAGCAACGCTTTCTCAGCATCCTGGCTGTGACCTTGGGATTTGGGAGGCTGCTGTCATGGCTGCAGGCCAAAGCAGCTCCAGAAACAGCAAAATCCTTAGCAGGAGGACTCTTTTCTGGCTCCAATTAAGGGGTGCAGGGAGACAGAGGGGAGACAGGCCAATGGGATCTGTGGGTGTCTGCACTGCACTGAGGGCTAAGGCAGACTCCTTCTGACGTTGCATGGCCCTGCCTAGAGGTTTGTTCAGAAGACCTGTGAAGACCACTCGCTCCAGACTGACCATCCCTCGCCCCCTCTTCCGTTCATTCTGCCCCAGGGCTCCCCTCAGGAGGCAGAGGCCTGACTCCACCGGCCCCACTCTAGAGAACAGAGGCAGAAGAGGGGTGCTTCACTTGAACTCTTGGGCATTCCTTCCTCTGCTTTCTACCTCTCCATCTGCTTGAGCGTCAACTGGGTCTCCCCAAACTGGCCCATCTGGACCGGCAGGGGTCGGAGGCTGTGGTATCTCCAATTTGCACAGCAACTTTTTATCAAGGGGGGGGGGCATGTAAAGCCCCTTTTCCAGTCACCAAATCCAGCCCCTCCCGACCCCTTATTTCAGTTATTTTATGCCAGAAGTTCTCAAGATAGCATATAGCATCTCAAAATGCAACGTTCTTGTTATGTATGAGAAGCCATGTTGTTATCGATGGTGTTCCTGCCGGGCTCATTGGAGCGTGGGGACTTGGGAACAATTGGCAGGAGGATCCAAGTCCAAACTGCCCTGCTCCAATCACAGGCCCCCTGCTGGTTTGAATGGTCCAATAGTGTGCTTGCGTGGGAACCCTGATGTGTACATAGAGTTGGCCCTCTGGCCCTGTTTTCAGTCTTGGAGTGCAGGCTGCAATAAGAGCTTGTTCTCACCACCTCCTCGCCTCTTCAGTGCCTAAGAACCCACTCCATTATAGTTCCAAACTTCATCTGTGGTGGTTTCCCTCCGAGGATTTCCCCTTCACTGCCCCACCTCTGCACCAGGACTCCCAGGAGAAATAAGAAGGGCCTGGCAATAGAACACGACCAGTCCTTCTGTTGGACCGCTCTTCTTCTCCTTCCTCTTCTCCTCTCTCTTACCTGGGATTGGAGCTGTCGCAAGGGAACCTTTCTGAAGTTAATCTGTTCACAAGTTCTATGTCCCTGCATGGATAGCTCATGTAAGATGGGCTTCTATTTTCCTGAGTAACATTTCTTTCTCTTGTTACCACTGGAGTCCGGTCATCGTTGTGATTGGTTTGAGCAGCATTTTCCCTTTAATCAGGAAATGTGGAGGGCTGGGGGTGCTCCGTGAAGCTTCCAACACAAATTAACTTTTTTCCCCTCAATAAAGCCTCCCCTCGGTGTTGCCCCCCCACTCCAGCCAGGCTCAGCTTCAGTGGGAGGGGAACTGGGGGGAGGAAGGAGGCCCAGCGAATGGACTGCAGTGCTCTGAAGCCATGAAAACCAAGGCTGCTGGCCTCTCTTTGTAATAACCTCCTTTCTTTGTCTCTCTGCCAGCTGAATGTAACCCTGAAGAAATGTCTTCTGGCTCACTGCAGGACCAGCCACAATCAATGCCGGAGTCTGTCTGAAGCCACAAGACTTGGTCATTTCAAGGAGGGAATGTCTCCAGGATCTTCCAGGTCCACCTGCTCGAACAGCTCCGAGAGGCGGGGGAAGCGGCAGCACTTCCCTCTGCGGGAGTCTTGTGGTCCCCCCTCTTTGTTCCCCAGTGTGGTCACGTCTCTGCTGCCTTCATCAGCCTCTGGCAAAGGGAGCTTTGACTCTTGGGAGCTTCTCTCCAAAAATCGCATTGGCCTCAGAGGTCTCCTGGCCTCAGACTGAGCTGGTCTCTTTGATAACCATTTCCCACCAATTTCTCCAGAACTGTCAACAGGCTAAGCAGCTTGTGGTTTCCCAGATTCCCCCGAGAACCTTTATTAAAAAAAACCCCAATAGTGTTCTGTTTCCTCCTTGGTTGTCGGAAGGAAGGGTGACACCACCTTGTGCACTTGGAAGGTTTTGAATGTCCATTTTGGTTGCTCAGTCATTGGAAAGAACAGCAACAAGTGGCACATTTCTTCCAGGTAAATTCAAGAACTCTTCCTTCTGTGCAACCAATTCTCTCACTTTAGCGCCTTCCCCAAATGAAATCAAAACAGTCATTTGGCTCAGAAAAGGGAGCTGAGAAAGGAGCTTGCCGGGGAGACGGTGTTCAAGAAGGAGTCACATCTCATGTCTCGACTCCACCAACATCAGCCTCTGCTGTCCGTCTGCTCTGCTTGGACTGATTGGCCCATAACTTAATTTGCCATTTTGACATCTATAGAGCGTTCATACTAATTGCATTTAATGGAGTGTGATAAACAGAAATATTTTCAGTTGTTTGTAGTAAAAGGTAAATCTGTTTCTGGGCAGAAGGCTATAAAGCATCCCCCAGACCAGAGTGAGGAGATGCACTCAAAGGAAAGCAGCAGAGGTGGAAGCAAAACTCTCGCCTGAGAACTCCACAGCCGTCCAAAGAAGAGTTGTCTCCCTGAGACTGGAGGGGGGCCACCCCCAGAGTCAGTGAGCTGAGTGAATGTTTCCATGATGGCAGACGATGAAGCAGTTGGGGCACCTCTCCTCTGAAGAAAATACTGAGATTTTTGGTTTGGGAAAAAAGTCAGCTTTAGGAAAAAAGTTAGCTTGGAGAAACGTCGACTGTGGGGGTGACATGATAGAGGTTTACAAGATAATGCATGAGATGGAGAAAGTAGAGAAAGAAGTCCTTTTCTCCCTTTCTCACAGTACAAGAACTTGTAGGCATTCAATGAAATTGCTGAGTAGTCAGGTTAAAACGGATAAAAGGAAGTCCTTCTTCACCCAAAGGGTGATTAACACGTGGAATTCACTGCCACGGGAGGTGGTGGAGGCTACAAGTATAGCCAGCTTCAAGAGGGGATTGGATAAAAATATGGAGCAGAGGTCCATCAGTGGCTATTAGCCACAGTGTTTGTGTGTGTATTTGGCCACTGTGTGACACAGTGTTGGACTGGATGGACGTGTTGGACTGATCCAACATGGCTTCTCTTATGTTCTTATGCCAGCTAAGGGTGGGAGGGACATTATGGAGACTTATATAATTGTGTATGGGGTGGACAAAATGGAGAGAATGCTTTTTCTCTGACTTCCATAATACTGGAACCCAGGGCCACCAATGAAGCTGACGGGCAATTAACGAGCAATTAACTTGTGGAATTCAGGACCAGTGGAGGTAGCAATGATGGCCATGAGGGAAGATCACTTTGAAGAGGGGTTAGAAAGGTTCCTGTTAGAGAGTTCTGTGAAGGGCTCCAGCCCCAGTGAATTAAGGGCAGTCAGCCTCTGGATCCCAGGGCTGGGAGGCAACGTCACGGGAAGGCCTCAGCCTCTGTGCTCTGTTGTTGGCCCTCCAGAGGGACTGTGTGCCGCAGGATGCTGAACTAGATGGACCACCAGGCTCTTCTGATGTCCTTAAGTAGGAATCAGATGCCTGTCCTGACCAAGGGAGCTTTGTGTTGTTGCACTGCACAAGGAGCCCTGACTGGTTGCAAAGCTGCCTTTCTCTTGCTCGCTCGCTTGTGCTCCCCCTCTCTGTCTCTCTCTGTCTCCAGAGCGGAGCAATGGTTTGGCTCCCTAACATGCCATCGGCTCTGTTTCATTAAGCCCACTTTGCAAAGAGGGCTGAAGAATTACCAGGAATGCAAATGACA
Organism: Heteronotia binoei; assembly: GCF_032191835.1. NCBI lineage: Eukaryota > Metazoa > Chordata > Lepidosauria > Squamata > Gekkonidae > Heteronotia > Heteronotia binoei. The sequence goes on along the minus strand of NC_083243.1, from coordinate 61,614 downwards.
GCTGAGAAACTTGCTGCGAGGGCTTGAAAGGGAGTGCTTAAACTCAATGATGCTCTTGGAGTGAAAGGAACTTGAATCTACTTTTAAGGAGCCTGAAGAGTCAACCTATTAAAAGGAATAGATGTTTGTATATTTATTGCAAAGTGAGAGTCAACTGGAGAACATAAATGGGTCCATGAGAAGATCATTCCCAAACCAAGGGAAGTTAATAAAGTGTAGATCATTACTTACTACACAGAAAGCACTTCATTCTTAATCTGTTTGGGTGCATTAACCTCCACAGAATTAATCTTCACCAGCAGAGAATATTAAAAAAGAAAAACCTCAGCCCCTTCTGATCATTAAGTATTGATCCTTGTGTGCTCCTACCAGAAGGCAGAAACGTCATTTTGATGCTAATCTGTCAGAGCTGAGGGGTGGGTTCAAATCATCTCCTGGTCTTTCTGTGTCCAATAGCTCTGATTTAGGGGGAAACACTGTGGGGGGGAGGGAAAACATCAGACAGGGAAAACCTGCTGATACTTTGCACTGACAATGAGGGCTGTGACCCATGGCTGAAATTCCCATGGGGCAGCACAAGAGACTGTGTCAGGGAGGGGCTTGTGGGTTATGTCTTTCCCTTTCCCTTTCTCATGAAAACTTTTCCCTGAGTTCACCTGCACAAAGAGCCCCTGAGGATGGTGGCATTTCCTTCTGCTCTGAAGCCGGGTTCTTCTCTTTGTTCTGATGGGGCAGATCAATGTAGTAATCCAAAGGAGACCTGGGACTTCCCACCAAACACCTGCTGTGGGGGAACCTCCTTCTCGCCATCAAGATCTTGGTCTTCTGGGTCTCTGGAAAGCTTCAGGAGGCCATTTCTTCTCCAGGTGGACTTCATGGTTGTTCCCTCAGATCCCTCTCATGCCCCCAGCAGACGATGCAGCTTTTACTAGACTGCCCACTTCAGGACCAGAGAAATCACCACCTCTCTGTGTGGCGGGGAGAGTTTTCTGGGCAGGAGGCCTAGCCTGGCTGAAACAGAGCCCCAACAAGAGGGAAGAAGGTTCCCTTCCACACACATAATCTAGAGGCCCAGGATGGGTCCAGGAGCACCAAAGACCAGGCTCAGCCTGGAGGGAGGGACTGTGGGTGGGGCAAGTCAGGAGGCCGTTCAGGGATAAGCAGAAAGAGAACAGAGCTGGGGGGAGGGGAGTTGTAGGTCTGGACCAGCCCTTAGATGCTGCACGTGGGGGATGAGAAAGAGAGGGTGGGGGAGGCATCGATGCAACTTCCAGGGCGGAGGGAGAATGGGGAGACACACCCCCCCTGTTGTCTGTCCACTGGGCCAGTCAGTTCCGGGGCTCCTTCCAGTGCTGTGGGGAGAGCAGAGGGGGGGCTCTCTCAGGAGAAGAATGGGCCCCCTGCCGGGCAGCACCCACGCTCCTTCTGCTGCACTCAGCTCTCCTCCTCGTTATTAACCTGCAGAGGCTGGATTGGGACCCCTGCCATCTAGTGGGGAGGGGGAGCCACTCCTCTTGCTCCAGAGGAGTCCCTGTTTCTGTGCCTGCAGCCTCAGAAGTGCTGAATGCGCCACTCGTGGACACCCCCCCCCCAGCACCTGCCAGAGACACCAGCAGGGGCGGAATTGTGGGGGAGCAACGAGTGGAGGGGATGAGAAGTCCTGCACGGCCCACTCCTCCTCCACAGCTGCTGGGGGGGGGCAAATCCTGAGGAGGGTCCTGCAGCCAAACTGCCCCCTGCTCTCTCTCCACCCACCGTGACACTGAGCTGGGTCTGGGCAGCCAGGGGGAGGGCAGAGGGGATCCTTGCCAGGGGTCTGGGGGGCAGTCGCCAGCCATTTGACACTCTGGTCACTTCTGGGGGGGTTGCATGTGCCCATTGGAGGGTAAGGCAAGAGGAGCAGGCCTGTATAATCACAGCACTCCACCAGCCTCCCTCCCCGCCAAAGGGTCCACGGCTCCTTCCTGGGTGTGTTTGTGTCCAGGGCAGGGGACTTCTCATGGCCACCCTGCAGCAGCAGCAAGGTTCCCCAGGCAAGTGAGGGGCTGAGGGGATTGGCCAGGGCTGGCCCCTGCCCTTGAGGTCCTTCCCGGGGGGTCTCCCATCTCTGCAGCAGCGGGGCCACCCTGCGGAGCTCCCGAGAGATCTGAGGAGAGGCAGCTCAGGAGGCCGACTTCAGCATTCCTGAACAACGGCTACTTCTAGAGCACCCAGCCCTCTTCTTTACACCTCTCCAAGAATCTCTTCAAATGGGCGACTAACACATTTGGACCTGTTTCTAAGCTAGGGATGCATTCCTGATCACTACGTCATAAAAAACCTGGTGCACTGAGAAAACAAATCAATCTCTTCCACATTCACAGCTGCCTCCAAAAGGCCGTAAAAAGCCATTCTCTTTACCAGTGGAATTTGACTCACCTCCACAGAAACCATCTTCTCAAGTCCAGAAGTGCCTCCAAGGCTTCTCAAACCAGCTCCAGCTCAGAGTCTTCCTCACGGAGGCTGCTCAGACCCTGGGGGGGCTCTCAGGTGAGCCAAGGCTGGGGTTTTGTTCTGCTCCTAGCCCCCCCCCCCCCCACACACACACACACAATCTTTTCAGGAATATTTCTGTTCTGAACCTTTTTTAAAAAAACTGGTTTTATTGAACTTCCATGTAATTGCAAAGGAAATGAGGCCAAACAAATCGTTCACAGATAGATAGTTTTATTTAATGTTCCAAGATGCCTTGTGATGGGATACTAAGTCAGAGGAAAAGCCAGAAAGTTCTTCCTGCAGAGGTCAGAGGTGATGGCACCTAAATGTCAGCTTCACCAATCAGATGCTGGGGAGGCAGCAACTGGGGGAGGGGGGGTGGAGAGGGCTTCCCCAATAAAATAGCCAAATAAAAACCAAGATATATAATTTGCACTCTCTTGTTTCACCCTCCTTGGCTCTCTCCACACCTGCCTGGACTGGGAAGAGAGTTCATGTAGTGGAAAGTGGGAAAACCCTTGGAAGGGAAACAAAACAGGGAGACTTTTCAAAATGGAGGCAGCTGCTGAAGGCCATAGAGCACGGGTGGCCAAGGGTAGCTCTCCAGATGTTTTTTGCCTACAACTCCCATCAGCCCCAGCCAGCATGGCCAATGGCTGGGGCTGATGGGAGTTGTAGGCAAAAAACATCTGGAGAGCTACCCTTGGCCACCCCTGCCATAGAGGAAAGCTGACCCCTCAGGCTGACCCCTCACCTAGATGGGGTGGACCACAGTCTCGGCTTCCCCCCACAAAGGGATTGACCCAGAATCTAAGGATGGAGGATAGCTCTATCTGTGGCCACATCACACAAGCAGGAAGCAACATCAGGAAGCCTCAGCCTCTCTGCCCTGTTGTTGGCCCCTCCAAGGGAACTGGCTGGCTACTGTGTGAGGCAAGAGGCTAGACTAGATGGACCCTGACTGGTCTGACCCAGCAGGGCTCTTCTGATGCTCTTCTCAGGAGAAGGCCTCAGCCTCTCTGCCCTGTTGTTGGCCCTCCAGAGGAACTGGATGGCCTCTTTGTGAGACAGGAAGCTGGACTAGATGGACCCTCACTGGTCTGACCCAGCAGGGCTCTTCTGATGTTCTTCTTAGGGGAAGGCCTTGGTTGCTCTGCCCTGTTCTTGGCCCTCTAGAAAAACTGGCTGGCCACTGTATGAGACAGGAGGCTGGACTAGATGGACCCTCAGTGGCCTGTTCCATCAGGGTTCTTCTGATGCTCTTCTCAGGGGAAGGCGTCAGCCTCTCTGCGCTTTTGTTAGCCCTCCAGAGGAACTGGTTAGCCACTGATAGACAAATTAAAAACTAATAAGTCACCAGGTCCAGATGGCATATATCCAAGAGTTCTGAAAGAACTCAAGGTTGAACTTGTGGATCTCCTGACAAAAATATGTAATTTTTCATTGAAATCTGCCTCCGTTCCTGAGGAATAGAAGGTAGCAAATGTCACCCCCATCTTTAATAAGGGCTCCAGAGGAGATCCAGGAAATTACAGACCAATCAGTCTGACTTCAATACCGGGAAAGTTGGTAGAAACCATTATCAAGGACAGAATGAGTAGGCACATTGATGAACACAGGTTATTGAGGAAGACTCAGCATGGGTTCTGTAAGGGAAGATCTTGCCTCACAAACCTGTGACATTTCTTCGAGGGGGTGAACAAACATGTGGACAAAGGAGACCCAATAGATGTTGTTGACCTTGACTTCCAGAAAGCTTTTGATAAAGTTCCTCATCAAAGGCTCCTTAGTAAGCTCGAGAGTCAAAGGACAGATCCTCTTGTGGATAAAAAGCTGGCTAATTAATAGGAAGCAGAGAGTGAGTATAAGTGGGCAGTCTTCGCAGTGGGGGATGGTAAGCAGTGGGGTGCCGCAGGGCTAAGTACTGGGTCCCATGCTCTTTAACTTGTTCATAAATGATTTGGAGTTGGGAGTAAGCAGTGAAGTGGCCAAGTTTGCAGATGACAGGGTGGTGAGAACCAGAGAAGATTGTAAGGCACTCCAAAGGGATCTGTTGAGGCTGGGTGAGTGGGCGTCAACGGGTGAGTGGCAGATGAGGTTCAGTGTGGCCAAGTGCAAAGTAATACACATTGGGGCCAAAAATCCCAGCTACAAATACAAGTTGATGGGGTGTGAACTGGCAGAGACTGATCAAGAGAGAGATCTTGGGGTCATGGTAGATAACTCACTGAAAATGTCAAGACAGTGTGTGATTGCAATAAAAAAGGCCAACGCCATACTGGGAATTATTAGGAAAGGAACTGAAAACAAATCAGCCAGTATCATAATGCCCCTGTATAAATAAATGGTGCGGTCTCATTTGGAATACTGTGTGCAATTCTGGTCACCACACCTCAAAAAGTATATTATAGCACTGGGAAAAGTGCAGAAAAGGGCAACTAGAATGATTAAAGGGTTGGAACACTTTCCCTATGAAGAAAGGTTAAAACGTTTGGGGCTCTTTAGCTTGGAGAAACGTCGTCTGCGGGGTGACATGATAGAGGTTTACAAGATTATGCATGGGATGGAGAAACTAGAGAAAGAAGTACTTTTCTCCCTTTCTCACAATACAAGAACTCATGGGCATTCGATGAAATTGCTGAGCAGTCAGGTTAAAATGGATAAAAGGAAGTACTTCTTCACCCAAAGGGTGATTAACATGTGGAATTCACTGACACAGGAGGTGGTGGCGGCGGCGGCGGCTACAAGAATTGCCAGCTTCAAGAGGGGGTTAGATAAAAATATGGAGCAGAGGTTCATCAGTGGCTATTAGCCACAGTGTGTGTGTGTGTGTGTGTGTATATATATATATATATATATATATATATATATATATATATATATATATATATATATATATATATATACAATTTTTTTTTGCCACTATGTGACACAGAGTGTTGGACTGGATGGGCCATTGGTCTGATCCAACATGGCTTCTCTTATGTTCTTATGTATGAGACAGGAGGCTGGACTAGATGGACCCTCCATAGTCTGACCTAGCAGGTCTCTTCTGATGTTCTTCTCAGGGGAAGGCCTCAGTCTCTCTGCCCTGTTGCTGGACCTCCAGAGGAACTGGTTGGCCCCTGTGTGAGACAGGAGGCTGGACTAGATGGACCCTCACTGGTCTGATTCAGCAGGGGTCTTCTGACGTTCTTCTCACGGGAAGGCCTCGGCCCCTCTGCCCTGTTGTTGGCCCTCCAGGGTAACTGGCTGGCTACTGTGTGAGACAGGAGGCTGGACTTGATGGACCCTCATTGGTCTGATCCAGCAGGGCTCTTCTGACGTTCTTCTCAGAGGAAGGCCTCAGTCTCTCTGCCCTGTTGCTGGTCCTCCAGAGGAACTGGTTGGTCCCTGTGTGAGACAGGAGACTGGACTGCATGGATTATTGGTCTGATCCAGCAGGGCTTTCCTCATGTTCTTCTCAGGGGAAGGTCTCAGCCTCTCTGCCCTGTTGTTGGCCTTCCAGAGGAACAGGTTGGCCACTGTGTGAGACAGGAGGCTGGACTAGATGTACCCTCCCTGGTCTGAGCCAGCAGGGGAAGGTCTCAGCCTCTCTGCCCTGTTGTTGGCCCTCCAGAGAAACTGGCTGGCTGCCATCTGAGACAGGAGGCTGGACTAGATGGACCCTCACTGGTTTGACCCAGCAGGGCTCTTCTGAGGTTCTTAGGAAGGCCTTGGCTTCTCTGCCCTGTTGTTGGCCCTCCAGAGGAACTGGTTGGCCACTGTGTGAGACTGGATGCTGGACTAGATGAACCCTCAGTGATCTGAGCCAGTAGGGCTCTTCTGATGTTCTTTTCAGGGGAAGGCCTTGACCTCCATGCCCTGTTCTTGGCCCTCCAGAGGAACTGGTTGGCCACTGTGTGAAGCAGGAGGCTGGACTAGATGTACCCTCCCTCGTCTGACCCAGCAGGGCTCTTCTGATGTTCTTCTCAGGGGAAGGTTTCAGTCTCTCTGCCCTGTTGTTGGCCCTCCAGAGAAACTGGCTGGCTGCCGTCTGAGACAGGAGGCTGGACTAGATGGACCCTCACTGGTCTGACCCAGCAGGGCTCTTCTGAGGTTCTTAGGAAGGCCTCGGCCTCTCTACCCTGTTGTTGGCTCTCCAGAGGAACTGGCTGGCCACTGTGTGAGACAGGAGGCTGGACTAGATGGACCCTCACTGGTCTGACCCAGTAGGGCTCTTCTGACGTTCTTCTCAGGAGAAGGCCTTGGCCTCTGACCTGTTGTTGGCCCTCCAGAGGAATTGGTTGGCCAGTGTGTGAGACAGGATGCTGGACTAGATGAACCCTCAGTGATCTGACCCAGCAGGGCTCTTCTGATGTTCTTTTCAGGGGAAGGCCCTGGCCTTCATGCCCTGTTCTTGGCCCTCCAGAGGAACTGGCTGGCCCCTGTGTGAGGCAGGAGTCTGGACTAGATGGACCCTCCCTGGTCTGATCCAGCAGGGCTCTTCTGATGTTCTTATGGAGGCCTTGGCCTCTCTGCCCTCTAGTGGGCCCTCCTGGTTCAGGAGTGAACATCACAAATCATCTTGAGGGTTGATGCAGGTGGGTAGCCATCTTAGTCTGTAGCAGCACAACAGAGTTTGAGTGCAGTCAGGCACCTTTAAGAGCAACAAAGTTTTTATCCCTGGTATAAGGAAGAAAACTTTGCTGGCCCTGTAGAGCCTGATTGGGCTCAACCATCTTGAGGGTCAACAGAGTGTTGTTTTGCCCACCTGCCCTGCTGGTGCTCCAGAGAGAGGCAATCCATGTCCTTTCATGGGCGTTCATCTGCTGCATGTCCTTGGAAAGGGTTGTGGTGTGGCTGGACTGCCGTTATGAGTAAGGCCTCCAACTGCTATGTGTTCTGGTTTGAGAGAAGCACTTAGGATGGAAGCAGCCAGCCGCTGAATAGGATTCTCCCAGGTATGTTGATCCTCTTTGTAGGGTTGCCAGTTCCCAGGTGGGGGCAGGGGATCCCCCGGTTTGGAGGGCCTCCCCCTGCTTCAGGGTCAGCAGAAAGCGGGGGGGGGGAGTGTCTGCAGGGCACTCCATTATGCCCTATGGAGACCGATTCCCATAGGATATAATGGAGAATTCATCTATGAGTATCTGGGGCTCTAGAGGAGCTGTTTTTTTAGGTAGGAACACCAATTTTTCAGCCTGCCATCCAGTGCCTCTCCTCAAAACACCCACCAAGTTTCAAAAGGGTTGGACCAGGGGGTCCAATTCTATGAGCCCCAGAAGAAGGTGCCCCTATCCATTATTTCCAAATGGAGGGAAGGCATTTAAAAGGTGTGCTGTCCCTTTAAAAGTGATAGCCAGAACTCCCTTTGGAATTCAATTGTACTTGTCACACACTTACTCCCGGCCCCACCCCCAAAGTCTCCTGGCTCCACCCCCGAAGTCCCCAGATATTTCTTGAGACAGACTTGGCAACCTTCCCTCTTTGTTAGTCAGAGTCTTTCAACAGTAGACTCAGCTCCTGGCCGGGGGGGGGGGGGGTTTGAGCTCCCCCTCCCTGGCAGTCTTGAGGCAGCAGCTTGTCAAACCCTGGTCAGGGATGCTCTAGGTGGATCCTGCAAGGAGCAGGGGGCTGGACTGGATGGCCTCTAGGGCCCCTTCCAGCTCTCTGTGATTCTAGGATCCTCCTCCTCCTCCTCTGCCATTATCCAACCCCTTAGCAATAGCAAGCATTTTCTGGCGAGGCTCCTCAGCAGGACTCCCGTGTGCCTGGTTGCTGGCAGTTCTCACCTGGGTGCTGTTGGGATCTTGGGGTGCACCAGCCCCTCCCCCCACATCTCCCTCCCTCCCCAGCAGGCGGGGTGGGGGGGGGGAGAGAGAGGTGGCAAAGGCACTGAGTGAGGCAGGAGCTCCAGGGGAGGAGGGGAAGCACTTGTGGAAATGAGACGGAATCTGCTGACAGAACGATGAAAGGTGATTGGCATTCAGGGCCTCACAGGACGGGAAGGAAGAGCCGCTCATGGCTGACAGATGCAAATGTATGCAAAATGAGTCAAGGAACCCCACGGATCTGTGACTGGCGAGAACATTTTGTCTGCTCAAAGCATGTTGTCAGAAGCGCTTTGCTTGTGCCCAACTGGTAGTCACAGTGTGAGCAGGTCAGAGGCAAAACTCAAGCATTCCTCCCAGCTCTTTGAAGATGGTCTCCAGCACAGATGCTGCGGAAATGCTGAGCACCGTGATGTTGGGGGGTGGGGGGGCTCAGCAGTTCAATCTCCAAGCTCTTCTTTGGCTTCCTGAATGCAGCAGATGGGCTCCTTGCCACAGGAGTTACTCAGGAGAAGAAGAAGAAGACTGCAGATTTATACTGAGAGACTCAGAGTGGCTCACAATCTCCTTTATCTTCCTCCCCCCACAACAGACACCCTGTGAGGTGGGTGTGCTGAGAGAGCTCTCCTAGAAGCTGCCCTTTTGAGAACAACTCTGTGAGAGCTATGGCTGACCCAAGGCCATTCCAGTAGCTGCATAGAATCATAGAGTTGGAAGGGACTCCAAGGTCATCTAGTCCAACCCCTGCACAATGCAGGAAACTCACAAACACCTCCCCCTAAATTCACTGGATCTTCATTGCTGTCAGATGGCCATTTAGCCTCTGTTTAAAAACCTCCAAGGAAGGAGAGCCCACCACCTCCCGAGGAGGAAGCCTGTTCCACTGAGGAATCGCTCTAATGGTCAGGAAGTTCTTCCTAATGTTGAGCTGGAAACTCTTCTGATTTAATTTCAACTTGTTCATTCTGGTCCTACCTTCTGGGGCCACAGAAAACAATTTCACACCATCCTCTATATCAGGGTTTCCAAAACTCCCCCCCACCCCTGTGGCCCAGTTATTTTTACAATTCTCCTTCATGGCCCACTAAAATTTGGGGGTGGAGCCAGGAGACTTTGGGGGTGGAGCCGAGAGACAGGAAACGATGTACAAACATGCTTAAAATTCTTGCAATGTTTTGTTTAGGAAAGGTAGGAGAATAGTGGGATTTAGGATTAGGATTCTCAGCCTGGGAAAACATGAAATTGCAGGGCACTTCAAGCTTCTCCCCCTCCCCAAGTCTACTCAGATTTGCAATGGGAAGGAAGGAAAGGAAGGAAAGGTCCCTTTAGCTTCTAGGGAGAGTCCAGGTTTGACTTGATCTAGAACATTCCCTAATGAGTTATTATACTCTGAAACTCTTTGCCAGTGGAGTGAGGTCTTACCAAGGCAGGAAGGCAGGAAGGCAGGAAGGAAGGAAAGAAGGAAGGAAAGAAAAAAGAAAGAAAGAAAGAAAGAAAGAAAGAAAGAAAGAAAGAAAGAAAGAAAGAAAGAAAGAAAGAAAGAAAGAAAGAAAGAAAGAGAGAGAGAGAGAGAGAGGGGGGGGTGGGAAATAAAGCAAATAAGCAGAGAAAAAGAAAGACTGACTGACTGAAAGAAAGAAAGAAAGAAAGAGAGAGAGAGAGAGAGAGAGGGAAATAAAGCAAATAAGCAGAGAAAAAGAAAGACTGACTGACAGAAAGAAAGAAGGACTGAAGAAAGAAAGAAAGAAAGAAAGAAAGAAAGAAAGAAAGAAAGAAAGAAAGAAAGAAAGAAAGAAAGAAAGAAAGAAAGAAAGAAAGAAAGAAAGAAAGAAAGAAAGAAAGAAAGAAAGAAAGAAAGAGAGAGAGAGAGAGAGAGAGAGAGGGAAATAAAGCAAATAAGCAGAGGTCTGAGAGGAGCAGAGCAGAGCAGCTCTGATAGCTGAGACAGCTGGAGAAATTGCTGAGAATTTCTGAGTTTTGAAGGACTACATTCTAAGGTTTGTGGGGCTGCCTAAAATTCTAAGGTGTGATAGCTGGGGAACTGCTCTTTGTTTGGTTGACTGCCTTAAGGGTGAAAGAGATTGAGAGTGATTGCTGCTGATTGAGAGTGATTGCTGAGGAGTGCCTCTGCTCCACCTCTTTGCATTTTAAGCTGCGCCTTGCCAAAGGCTGAGCACATCTCACAGAGGTCTGAGAGGAGCAGAGCAGAGCAGCTCTGATAGCTGAGACAGCTGGAGAAATTGCTGAGAATTTCTGAGTTTTGAAGGACTACATTCTAAGGTTTGTGGGGCTGCCTAAAATTCTAAGGTGTGATAGCTGGGGAACTGCTCTTTGTTTGGTTGACTGCCTTAAGGGTGAAAGAGATTGAGAGTGATTGCTGCTGATTGAGAGTGATTGCTGAGGAGTGCCTCTGCTCCCCCTCTTTGCATTTTAAGCTGCGCCTTGCCAAAGGCGCGAGCCTTTGGCGCGAGCTAAAGGGCTCTTGGCCTGTGGCTCTTCGCCTAGGGGCTCCCTAAGGAGCAGGAACCCAGATCCCTGGCTTCCTTGTTCTCCAAATAAGGTAAGTTCCGAAAAAGGTAAGTTTAGGTAAGTTGACCCGCCAGAAGGGGAGCCACTTAAACAGCATTTAAAGAGGACTGTATATTTTAATATATATATATATACAATGAAGATAGAATGCCAGCAGGGGGTTGGGGGCTTTCCAGTGTTTTGCACTGAGTGTCACATGTATGACTATCTGCCCAAAGGACAGAAGTCTTGGGTGTGTGCTCGATGCAAGGAGCTCCTGGTCCTCAGGGAACGAGTTCGTACCCTTGAGGCCGAGGTGACTGCCCTGGAGAAGCAGAGACGGTCAGTTAGGCACTTGGGGAAGACTCTCGGGGGCGTATTAGATGAGCCCCGCTCTGAACGTAGCAGCCCCGTTGCTGCCAGAGAGCGTGAGGGTCGAGAGGGAACAGGGCACCGTGCTGAGGATAAGGGGAATGCGCCCTCAGAAGGGACCTCTTCTTCGGTTGGTGAGCGGGAATCCTTTCGCGCCAAGGAACCATCCCTGAGCAGGGGGAGAGGGGGGGTATTGGTAGTTGGTGATTCGATCATTAGGCAAGTAGACAGCCGGGTGGCGAAACCGCGTACTGACCGTATGGTGACTTGCCTGCCTGGTGCGAAGGTAGCGGACATTACGCGTGTAGTAGATAGACTGATAGACAGTGCTGGGGAGGAGCCTGTGGTCGTGGTGCATGTTGGCACCAACGATGTGGGGAAATGCAGTCGTGAGGTCCTGGAGGAAAAATTTAGGCTGCTAGGCAGGAGACTTAAGGCCAGGACCTCCAAGGTAGCCTTCTCGGAAGTGCTACCTGTTCCACGTGCAGGGCAGGAGAGACAGGCACAAATTAGAAGTCTCAATGTGTGGATGAGACGATGGTGTAAGGAGGAAGGGTTTAAGTTTGTTAGGCACTGGGATGCTTTCTGGAACAAGCGGGAGCTGTACAAAAGAGACGGTCTCCACTTGTCCCCGGATGGAACCAGGCTGCTGGCGCTTAAAATCAAAAAGGTGGCAGAGCAGTTTTTAAACTAAATCTTGGGGGAAAGCCGACAGGAGATGAAATGTCTCTGGTTCGGGAGGACTCGTCTCAAAGAGATGAAGGGTTAGCTGCTATTTTTCTACCGGGTAACGGACCGGAGTTGTCCACTGTGAAGGTAACAAACAATATGGACTGTCTGCCAGTGTCTTGAGGCGGCAGGAGGAAGGTGGCGGGCCTAGCTCGCCTGGGAAATTATAGATGTTTGTATGCAAATGCTAGAAGTGTTCAAAGTAAAATTGGTGAATTGGAATGTTTAGTGTTGGGAGAAAACATAGACATTGTGGGAATTTCAGAAACTTGGTGGAATGAGGAGAATCAGTGGGACACGGTGATTCCTGGATATAAGCTATATCGGAAGGATAGGGAGGGAAGGGTTGGAGGTGGGGTGGCTCTGTATGTCAGAGAGGATATACGGTCCAGTAAGGCTGAGATCAGAGAATTAGATTCACTTTTAGAAATGCTTTGGGTTGAAATAGAGGGCCCAAAAGGAAATTTAACTATGGGAGTTTGTTATCGCCCACCAAATCAAAAGAGAGAGGACGATTATAATATGATGGAAGGATTAAAGATAGCGGCTAAACGTAAAAACTGTGTTGTAATAGGTGATTTTAACTACCCGCAGATTGATTGGGTCAATATGTGTTCTGGTCGAGAGAAAGAGATTGAGTTTCTTGATGCTCTCAATGACTGTGCTATGGAGCAGATGGTCTCAGAACCTACCAGGGGTGGGGCGATCCTGGATTTGGTCCTAAGTAATGCCCAAGACTTGGTGAGAGATGTAAAAGTGATTGCGCCGCTTGGGAGCAGTGACCATAATGTTATTGATTTCACCGTTTGTATAAATAGGGAGTTGTCCAAAAAGACCACCACAACCATGTTTAACTTTAAAAGGGGTAAATACACTGAGATGAGGAGGCATGTGAGGAAGAAACTGAAAGGAAAGGTACATACGGTCAAAACCCTTGGGGAAGCTTGGACGCTATTTAAAACTATAATCCTAGAAGCTCAGATAAAATACATACCACAAGTTAGGAAAGGCACAAACAGACATAAGAAAAGGCCTGCGTGGTTAACAAACAAAGTAATGGAAGCTGTAAAAGGTAAGAAGGACTCCTTTAAGCGGTAGAAAACCAGTCCAAGTGAGATTAGTAAAAGGGAACACAGGCTGTGCAAATCAAATGCAAGACTGTGATCAGGCAGGCAAAAAGGGACTATGAGGAGCATATTGCAAAAAACATAAAGACCAACAATAAAACTTTCTTCAAATATATTAGAAGTAGGAAACCAGCCAGGGAGGCAGTGGGGCCCTTGGATGACCATGGGGTAAAAGGATTACTGAAGGAGGATAGGGAAATAGCTGAAAAGCTAAATGAATTTTTTGCCTCCGTCTTCACTGTAGAAGACGAGAACTTTTTGCCCGCCCCAGAACCACTAATTTTGGAAGGGGTATTGAAAGACCTGAGTCAGATTGAGGTGACAAATGAGGAGATCCTACAACTGATAGACAAATTAAAAACTAATAAGTCACCGGGTCCGGATGGCATACATCCGAGAGTTCTGAAGGAACTCAAAGTTGAACTTGTGGATCTTCTAACAAAAATCTGTGGATCTTCTAACAAAAATCTTTCATTGAAATCTGCCTCCATTCCTGAGGACTGGAAGGTAGCAAATGTCACCCCCATCTTTAAAAAAGGTTCCAGAGGAGATCCGGGAAATTACAGACCAGTCAGTCTGACTTCAATACCGGGAAAGTTGGTAGAAACCATTATCAAGGACAGAATGCGTAGGCACATTGATGAACACGGGTTATTGAGGAATTCTCAGCATGGGTTCTGTAAGGGAAGATCTTGCCTCACTAACCTGTTGCATTTCTTTGAGGGGGTGAACAAACATGTGGACAAAGGAGACCCGATAGATGTTGTTTACCTTGACTTCCAGAAAGCTTTTGATAAAGTTCCTCATCAAAGGCTCCTTAGAAAGCTTGAGAATCATGGAGTAAAAGGACAGGTCCTCTTGTGGATCAAAAACTGGCTGAGTAATAGGAAGCAGAGAGTGAGTATAAATGGGCAGTCTTCGCAGTGGAGGACGGTAAGCAGTGGGGTGCCGCAGGGCTCGGTACTGGGTCCCATGCTCTTTAACTTGTTCATAAATGATTTAGAGTTGGGAGTGAGCAGTGAAGTGGCCAAGTTTGCGGATGACACTAAATTGTTCAGGGTGGTGAGAACCAGAGAGGATTGTGAGGAACTCCAAAGGGATCTGTTGAGGCTGGGTGAGTGGGCGTCAACGTGGCAGATGCGGTTCAATGTGGCCAAGTGCAAAGTAATGCACATTGGGGCTAAGAATCCCAGCTACAAATACAAGTTGATGGGGTGTGAACTGGCAGAGACTGATCAAGAGAGAGATCTTGGGGTCATGATATATAACTCACTGAAAGTGTCAAGACAGTGTGCGTTTGCAATAAAAAAGGCCAATGCCATGCTGGGAATTATTAGGAAGGGAATTGAAAACAAATCAGCCAGTATCATAATGCCCCTGTATAAATCGATGGTGCGGTCTCATTTGGAGTACTGTGTGCAGTTCTGGTTGCCGCACCTCAAAAAGGATATTATAGCTTTAGAGAAGGTGCAGAGAAGGGCAACTAGAATGATTAAAGGGCTGGAGCACTTTCCCTATGAAGAAAGGTTGAAAGGCTTGGGACTCTTTAGCTTGGAGAAACGTCGACTGCGGGGTGACATGATAGAGGTTTACAAGATAATGCATGGAATGGAGAAAGTAGAGAAAGAAGTACTTTTCTCCCTTTCTCACAATACAAGAACTCGTGGGCATTCGATGAAATTGCTGAGCAGACAGGTTAAGGCGGATAAAAGGAAGTACTTCTTCACCCAAAGGGTGATTAACATGTGGAATTCACTGCCACAGGAGGTGGTGGCGGCCACAAGTATAGCCACCTTCAAGAGGGGTTTAGATAAAAATATGGAGCACAGGTCCATCAGTGGCTATTAGCCACAGTGTATGTGTGTATATAACATTTTTTGCCACTGTGTGACACAGAGTGTTGGACTTGATGGGCCGTTGGCCTGATCCAACATGGCTTCTCTTATGTTCTTATGTTCTCATGTTCTTAAAAAGAAAGACTGACTGACAGAAAGAAAGAAAGAAGGACTGAATAAAAGGGAGGGAGGGGGAGAGAGTTGGAAACAAAAAGACAGAAAAAAAGAAAAGAGAAAGGAAATAGAAAGAAAATGGGAGAGAAGGAGTGAAAGAAAAGAAGCAAAAAAGAAACAAAGATAAAAGAAAGGAAAGGGAAAGAAAAATGGAAAGAAGGGATGGGAGCAACTCACCTTTAAAGCTACTGATTTTCTGCACCGCATAGCTTGGCCCGCTGAGCTCCTCCCAGCATCAGAAAGCCCACGGCAGGCCTTGCCGAGCTCTACCCCACAGTGGGACATCGACGGGAGGCCCTTGCGACCCAGCAAAGAGCCTTCCGTGGGCCGGTGCCGGGTCGCGACCCTGCAAATGGGAAATGTCACTCTATAGGACAGCCCTTCAAGTCCTTGAAGATAGTGATCCTATCACCTCTCAGCTGCCTCCTCTCCAGGCTAAACATACCCAGCTCCTTCAGCCTTTCCTCATAGGACTTGGTCTCCAGACCCCTCACCATCTTCATCGCCCTCCTCTGGACTCGTCCCAACTTGTCTAGATCCTTCTTAAAATGTGGTGCCCAAAACGGAACACAATACTCCAGGTGAGGTCTTACCAGAGCAGAGTAAAGTGATACCATCACATCACATCATGTGATCTGGACACTAGACTTCTGTTGATACAGCCCAAAATTGCATTTGCCTTTTTTAGCTGCAAGTAGAGGAGGGGGATCCAATCACGTTCTCCCAAGGAAAAGTCCACTCACTTAACCACTACACCAAACTGGCTCTCTGACAGATGATTGTATACGTGGGCATCACTGGAGGGCCAATACAGAAATCAGAAGCAGAAGATGGAGAAGCTCTATTCTGTCTGCTAGAACAAGACCAGGAGCTGATTGTTTGTTTAGGTATTTTTATATGGTGTGTGTGTGAGCATGTGTGTGTGTGTGTGTGTGTGCACCTGGAAGTCAGGGCAACCTCTTGTAAATGATCCCTACTGGGGGACTGGAAGACATTCATGGAAGTGGCTGGATAAAACCTACCCCTGCCTCCAGCCCTGGTATTCCTTTGGTGGCCTCCCTTCCAAGTACTTACCAGACTTACCCTGCTGAGCTTCCAAGATCTGATGTGGTCACTGGGCTTGCAGTGGGGCTATCAAGGTCAGGGCACCAGGAGATGATTTTGACATGGTCATTAATTATTAAGATTGGTTTTAGCAGTCGTTGGGCTGCGTTGAGCGAGAGAAACTTGAACGGGACCAAGAGGGGAAGGTGTTTTGTAATGGCGGATGCGGTCTCAAGTTTTCCTCTAGGAGGTGGGGTGTAGACAGTTGCTGGAAGCGCTGAAGGCGTTCGAAGTCTGAAAAGTGGTGTGAGATCCCCCCCACTTCATTCCTCCCCATCCTTTCTTTTTCTCTGTTGGTGCCTGTGTGGATCTGGCATTCTTTTTTGTTTTTATATTTTATATTTCATTTTAAAGGGGGCTTGGTTTTGTCTTTCCATTTGAGCATTTCCGGGATAATTATGCAACAGTTTTAAAGGGTAAAGAAGCAGTTTTGAGCAGCTTCGCTGCGGCTGCGCTTTACTGAAGCCTCTGGGTCCTAGTGTCTACAACTTTGTAACAGCTTTAAAGAGTAAAGAAGCAGTTTTGAGCTGCTTTGCGGCGGCTGCGCTTTACTGAAGCTTTTGGGTCCTAGCGTCTATTATTATTAAGAACAGAGACAGATACTGTAACAGCCGCTAATCCCCTTTGGAGTACAAGAGCCTAATTGTGGATTTTATAGTAACCGTTTCAAGATTATCAGAAGGTCTGAAAGTTGGAGCTGCCAGGATTAGAACTGTGACTTTATAGTACTGAAGAACTCTGAACACTTTTGTCACTAGTGATTAAGACATTAAGACTGGGGGGACTGGGAAACCAGACCCAAGAAAAGGGAAGAGAGAAGAAGACAGAAGAAGCAACATAG
The DNA here is from genome assembly GCF_032191835.1 of Heteronotia binoei. Taxonomy (NCBI): domain Eukaryota; kingdom Metazoa; phylum Chordata; class Lepidosauria; order Squamata; family Gekkonidae; genus Heteronotia; species Heteronotia binoei. The sequence goes on along the minus strand of NC_083243.1, from coordinate 44,639 downwards.
AAGATAAATCAAGATAAGACTGTGTTTGTAACTTCCTCTGAAATTTTATCTATTCACCACTATTCATCTAGTTTGTTATTATAAATTTAGGGACAATATTTCATGATCATCCTATAGGGGGTTGCCTTTAATGAATTGAGTCTATGATTAACAAGTAATAAGTTATAATTAATTAATTGATTAATTGAATTACTGCTTGAACTTAATTAATTAATTTTTGATTGTTTAAATTTAATTGATTTGCCTTATTATTCTTATTATTGCCTCTTGTGGGTTGCCTGAATATCTGAATTGTTGATTAAGCTTATGGATTTATGGTATTGATTGTCAATATTAATAACGGAACTATTTTATTCTAGGATTGGGTCTTTGCAATTTTTAAATTGGGTCAAAGTCATTAGGTAGTGGTAGTACTATCATCATGACGGAAACAAAGATTAAAAAATATTTACAAGGTACTCCCCCGGCGGGGGGAGGCAAGGCAGTACCAGTCCCTGCCAATCAAGACGCTTTGGAAAAATTACAGAACATTGTCACAGCTGGATTTAAACAGAACCAAGAAGCGCTTGATGGGATGAAAACAGACTTGATGTACCAGATTAAGAGAACTAATGACCAACTGGCAGAATTTCAAAAACAGTTATTGGCCAATACGCAACAAGTTCACGGCTTAACTGCCAAAGTCGAGAGAATGGAAGATCGAGAAAAGAAAACAAGCAGTATAGTTAGAGAAAATCAAACAGAATTGATGGAGTTGGAAGATCGAGTGATGAGACTTGAAATGGAAAAAGCTGCAACTATTCTCCGTTTCCAAAACTTACCAGAAGAGAAAGAGGAAGATTTAATCAGTAAAATTACAGATATCTTAATAGTGGATGATGAAGAATTACTGGAAGAAGGCCCAAGGGACATTCTCTGGGCCAAAAGAGTGTCTTCGAGTTATATAAGGAAATTTAAACTTGCTAGGGAGGTCCAAGTAAAGTTTGTTCGCCCAGAAACCACGGAGAGGATTATGCGAAAAGCAAGAGAGTGTGAAATGAACTGGAAGGGAACCAAGAGCAAAATTCTGAAAGAGATACCTTGGAGTGTGCGACAGCGGAGATTTAAATTTAAGAAATTGTCCACTTGGCTAATCAAACATGAAATCCAATTCAGATGGCTTATTCCGCAAGGCCTCTTTTTTACATTTCAAACTAAGAGATACAATATCACTACTGAGGCAAAGATGGAAGAATTCTGGGACGAGTGTGTGAAGCGAGATGGTTCTGAATTGGGAGATGAACAAGAGGTAGAAGGTGCCATGAAGTCGACTGATGAAGAATCTCCCAAAAAGAAATCTGACAAGGTTAAAACCAGACTGCAGAGTAGGAAAGATTTAGCCAAGATGCCTGATAGTATTGATTCAGCAAAATGAACTCTAAGTCGGGAACTAAAATACTTTCTTTGAATATTAACGGCTTAAATGAACCAGGGAAGAGGAAGAGAACCTTCCAACAATTGAAAAAATCGGGCGCGCAAATTATTTGTCTGCAAGAAACCCATATTAGGAGGGACAATGTGAAGTATTTGGAAAACAAGAAATTGGGTACCCTATACACATCATGTGACCCTCTTAAAAAGAAGAAGGGGGTAGCCATATTTATATCTCACCACATTAAGTCGAACTGTTTATATTCGGATGAACAAGGAAGAATTATTATCATGGAACTGGAACTAAATGGTCTCAAGACTATTCTTGGCAATATTTATGCTCCTAATGAAAACCAAGAGAACTTTTATCAAACTTTGTATCTTAAACTTAGAGAATTAAATTCAGATAGGTACTGTATTGTTGGGGACTTCAATGCAATATTTGACACTAAAATGGACAAAAAATATGAGGACCCTCTTCAGAAAAAGAAGAAGAACCGGAATTTGTTACCTATCTCCTTTTTGAAAATGGCTGAAGAATTAAATTTAGTGGACGCGTGGAGAACAAAAAACCTGACTACAATGGACTTTACTTTTTACTCTCACGCACATAAATCTTGGTCAAAAATAGATATGTCTTGGATATCCTTGAGCATGATATTGTCGGTGAATCAAGCTGATATTCTTCCTCAGTCATACGCTGATCATAACCCAATCGTGTTGACTTTACAGGAACAGTCAAGAAGCCCTCGATGGTCCTTAAACTTACAAATTTTAAAAGAGACTCAATTTTTGGAACTGGCCAAAAAAGAGATTCAGGAATTCTTTAAACTGAATTTGGAAAAAGATACGAGGATCCAGGTTATTTGGGATGCATTTAAGGCTTTTTTTAGAGGAGTTGCGATCAGATACTCAATGAAGAGGAAGAGAGAACAAAGGAAAGCCTATAATGAGCTTATAACAAAATTGAAGCACCTTGAGAGACAACAGAAAACTGGAAATCCTAGGGAGGTGAAAGCCAGAATTACCTTTATCCAACATCAAATAAATACTCTTTTGGCGGAAGAAATTGAGAAAAAATTGAAATGGGCAAGACAAAACTATTTTGAGAATGCTAACAAAGTGAGCAGATGGTTGGCCTATAGGCTGCGGAAGGAGAAGGAGAAGAAGATCATAAAAATGTTGAAAAATGAAGCTAAGGAGGAGGTGTTTCAAAATTCCCAAATGAAAGAAATTATTCAGAATTTCTACCGGAACCTTTATAAAAAGCAGAAAATTGAATTACCAATCCAAGAAGATTATATAAAGGGGGTAGAAGTGAAACAATTAACAAGGGAACAGCAAATAAGTCTGGAGAATCCTATTTCAATACAGGAAATAGTTGACGCAATTAGAACCCAAAAAAGCAACAAGACTCCAGGTCTGGACGGACTTCCGATTGAGTTTTTTAGAGCTTTTGAAGACCTATTATTATTGCCTTTTAAGAAGGTAGTTAGAATGTCTATAACACGGGCGAGACTCCAGATTCCTGGAAAGATGCTTTAATTACACTTATTCACAAGGAAGATACCGATCCTTCAGAAATTAAAAACTATAGGCCAATTTCGCTCTTGAACAGTGACTACAAGATATATGCAGTCATATTAGCAAATAGACTGAAAAAAGCAATTCCTGGTTTAATTCATGAAGATCAAACAGGTTTTGTTCCAGGTCGATTAATGAATCAAAATGTCAGGCTTCTATTGAATGCGATTGAATATTACAGAGAACACCCTGATAAAGAATTTGCCGCCATCTTTGTGGATGCCGAAAAGGCCTTTGACAATGTTAATTGGAACTTTATTAAAGCGACATTAACCGCAATTGGTTGTGGGGAAAGGTTCTCCAGAATGGTTGAAGCGGTTTATTCGAAGCAGGTAGCAAAAGTGAGTTTTAATGGAGTAATGTCTGACTTAATAGAGATAGAACAAGGTACTAGACAGGGGTGTCCGTTATCACCCTTACTTTTCATTTTGACGTTAGAACCGTTGGTCAAGAAGATTAGAGAAGACACTCAAATTCAAGGGACCAGAATAAATAATATAGAATTCAAGACTTTGGCGTTTGCGGATGATCTTGTATTTACCTTGGAGCAACCTCTTTCCTCGATAGTTTGTTTGAAGCAAAGATTAAGAGAATTTGGAGAAGTATCCGGATTCAAATTGAACGTCGCTAAGACCAAAATCTTAACAAAAAATATGGAGAAAGCCCAAATTGAATTATTAGAGCAACTTTCAGGGTTCAAGTATGAAAAGAAGATAAAGTATTTGGGAATTCATTTTACAAACGATTTAAAGACTTTATATAGAGATAACTATAAAAAAATATTGAAAGAAATCCGTAATGACTTAACAAATTGGAAAGATCTTCAAATCTCTCTCTTAGGTAGAATCACTACAATAAAAATGAATATCCTTCCGAGAATTTTGTTTTTGTTTCAAACAATTCCAATTATCTTACCTAAATTATTTTTCCAGCAACTCAATTCTATGACTAAGACGTTTATCTGGCAAAACAAGAAGGCTAGAATTAAATTGAAAGTCTTACAAGATAGTAAACGAAGAGGTGGTCTAGCCCTCCCAGACTGGAATCTGTATTATAAAGCTTGTTGTATTGCATGGTTGAGAGCCTGGTGTAAGCTAGATAATAAAAAATTATTGACCATTGAGGGTGCTGATCTGGGGGAAGGCTGGCACAGCTATATGTGGTACCATGCCCCTATAAAAACTGGACGCTTTCTTAGACATGAAATAAGAAGATCTCTTTATAAGACCTGGGACGAAATCAAAGCACAATATACCTATACTCCAAAGTGGCTGTCCCCGATAGAAGCTTTGACTCATCCAAATTTGTATAATTGGTATAACCCTCAAGATTACGCTTTCCTGCTAAATGAGCAGAATGACTTGATTGAAGAGGAACTTCCTAAGTTAAGTTGGTGGCTCCAGTGTCAACTTAAATCAAGGTTTCGAAAAGACAAAGGAAAGGGTTTTGCGAACATACCAATTGAACTAGATCTTATTTTAGACTCAAAACAGAAGATAATATCTAAAGCATATGATTGGCTACTTCAAATTAAGATGCAGGACGAGGTCGTAAAAGAAACATGGATCCGTTGGCTGAAGGACTTTGGGTATAATATCGACCTGGAAGAATGGGAAAAATTATGGAAACAGAACTTAAAATTGACGAAGCCAGCAGATCTTAAAGAAAACTTGTACAAAATGGTATATAGATGGTACCTTACACCAGATAGGTTGGCCAAAATTTATCCCACATATTCTAATAAATGTTGGAAGTGCCAAGTAGCTAAAGGGTCCTTGTTTCATATATGGTGGCAATGCAAAGATGGTAAAAAATATTGGACACAAGTCCATATCTGGATCCAAAAAATTCTGAAAATACAAATTAACCATGTGCCGGAATTGTATCTTTTGAATATTTCTAGACAAAACTTGCCTCTGACTAAACTGAAATTGTTATTGTACATAGTTACCTCTGCTAGAATATTGTATGCCAAGTACTGGAAGACTGACAAAATCCCCAATAGAGATGAATTCATTAATAAACTGTTGGATGCCGCAGAATCCGACTTAATGTCCACAAGATTAAGAAATGGTAACGTGCAAAAATGTCAGGAGGAATGGGACCCTGTTTATAAATGGGTCAAAAGTAGAGGTTATGGTTTGGAGTAATTATGGGGGGTTTTTTTCCCTTTCTTGATATTTAAACCTCTCCGTCTCCCAGTATGTATGACTGGGTTAGATTGTTTGTATATATTTTGTTTGTATCTATTGGGTTTGTGGTTTTGTTAGGGATGAATGTGTTTGTATTAGGTGTTTGTGTCTTATTCATTTCTTTCTTTGGTGTATCAAATTCTGTCTTTAAATAAAGCTTCTTAATTAAAAAAAATAATTATTAAGATCAAAAATTAGAATAAAGCTGAAGAAAAACACGAAAACATTCATAGTACCAAAATACAATCTAAACCATGTCCCTGAAGAGTTTAAATACTGTGCAGGGGGTTGGACTAGATGACGCTGGAGGACCCTTCCAATTCTATGATTCTATGGAAAAGAACAAATTTGTACTATTCAATGCAAGTGAATGGGAAATGGAAGGCCTGTGGGTTGAAACCAGATATATATCCAGGAAGAATGTGTAAAGACTATACCGGTAGCCAGAAGAAATGAAACCCTTAACATTGCTAAAGAGAGATGAGAAGCAAAAAAGGTGACAGAAATAATCAGAAGTCTAAATGCAGCATTTCAGCAACTGGCACAAGAAGAAAAAAAGAACTATTATAATAACCAATGTGGAAAAATAGAAGAGAAAAACAAAAAAGGAAGAAAAACAGATCTATTCCACAAGATCCCAGAAATCAAGTGGGAATTTAGAGCATGGGGAGGCATGCTGAAAGATCAACACAGAAATACATTAACTGAATGAGACATTTTTTTAAAAAAGTTGGCAACAATACAGAAGAGTTGACAGGATGATGAAGAATCCTTTGAAGAAGAACCTGCAATGAGAAGGTGAAATGGTAGCTACAGAAACCAACTGGGAGAAACAAACCACCGGAAGAAGCTGGGATCTCAAAAGGCCTGTTTCAAGCCACAGAAACAAATTCCATCAAAATCTTCACCAGAATGTGCCAACAAATATGGAAAGCAAGCAAAACAACAGCCCCGGCCTGGAAATGCTCCATCTACGTTCCAGTCCCGAAAAAGAGATTGCAGCAACTGTAAGATCTTCGAGTTAATCTCTGATGCAAGTAAAGTAATGCTCAAAATCTTACAACAAAGACTGTTCCCAGACAGGGAATGAGAAATGCCAGATGTTCAGGCTGGATTCAGAAAAGGAAGAGGCACTAGAGAGCATATTGCAAATTCGTGTTGGTTACAGGAGCAGGTAAGAGAACGCCAGGGGAAATCATCCTGTGCCCCATAGACTGCGGCAAAGCTTTTGTCTGGGTGGATCATGGGAAACTGGCTGGTTTTAAAATAAACGGATGTGCCGCAACCTCTGACTGACCACGGCCTCCTTTCATCTCCCCGACTAGATCCCTGAACTCAGGGAAAGGTTTATAATGTCCCGGGGGGGGGGTGCATCCCATCCCCACCAGCATTTTCCTGCCATGATGGACACAGCTCTAAGAGCCCGGGGGGGGGGGGCGTTAACAGCACCCAGAATCCTGTTGAGGTCAGGCCGAGAGAGTCGGCTGAAGGCTGCAATCCAGAACCCAAAGACAGCCAAGGGGCCTCCAGTTCATGTTCTGTATCAAAAGGGAGAAGATTTTATCCTCAAAAAAAGCTCGCAAAAACCTTGCAGCTAATGGTCAGATTAATAACATTTGGGGTCCTCTCTGTAAGAGAAGTAAGCGACCTCGTGACCGTAAACAACTGTGGGGAGAGAGATCCAGGTGCGCAGCCGTGTTGCTCTGAAGCAGCAGAACCTTTAAGACCAACAAAGTCTTATTCAGAATGGAAGCTTCCTTCTGCATGCAGACGTCTTCAGATGAGGGAATGGGCTACAGTGAGCAGAACTACATAGAGCTGGTGGGTTAAGAGTGTAAAGTGATACAAGGAAAGAAAAAGGAAAGGAAAGGAAAGGAAAGGAAAGGAAAGGAAAGGAAAGGAAAGGAAAGGAAAGGAAAGGAAAGGAAAGGAAAGGAAAGGAAAGGAAAGGAAAGGAAAGGTCCCCTGTGCAAGCACCAGCCGTTTCCGACTCTGGGGTGAGGTTGCTTTTTACAGTGTGGTTTGGCTTTGCCTTCCCCAGTCTTTTGCACTTTCCCCCCAGCAAGCTGGGGACTCCTTTGAGCGACCTCGGAAGGATGGCAGGCTGAGTCAACTTGGAGCCAGCTACCTGAACCAGCTTCTGCCGGGATCGAACTCAGGTCGTGAGCAGAGAGTTCAGACCACAGCACTGCAGTCCTGCTGCTTTACCACTCTGTACTGCAGGGCTGCTAAAAGTGATGCGAAGTTAGGACCAAATGGCAAAACAGTGTAATGAACAAACTGGAAGACCATTTGGCCTGGATAGCATTTATGTGGGACCCAATCAAAGGTAATAAAAGTTGCCTGTTGATTGCTCTTGCTAGAAGCCTAGGTAAAGCCAAAGGACCTGCACTTCCTCGAGATGGTCCTTGGTGCTGCGTCTTAGCCTCCAGAGAGGGGCTCTTACATGACAGGCAGACTGTGGGGTCCTCCCTGTTTACTCTCTTCGGCCTCTGTCCCTTTGGTGCATAGACTGAGACCTCCTAGAGAAATCCCCCTCCTGCCTCCTTCCATTTCACACACAGCCCACGGAGGAGGGAGGGAGGCCGCTGCTCTCCATCTTTCGCCCCGGAGTGCTCCCTCCTTCCGCACCCATCCTAGGTAGTTAGAGTAGTTAGATCCTCCACCTGCCTCTCATCTTCCCTGTCTTAGAATGTACTTCCAGAATAAAGGCTTCCTATTACTTTGAAACTGGCAAGAGGCTCCGTGCAACTTTATAACTTTGATAGCAACACTCAGAACAAAGGCAGCGTCTGCTGTGTTTAGCCGTGCTGCACTCGGCTGCTTTGAGGCAGAGCCCGGCTTCTTGTTGTACCAGAGAATCAAACAATAATTGAGCTACGGAGCAAGAGCCAGCTGATGCCACGGGGAGGGAGGGGGGGCTGGAAGGAGCTCTCGGTTAGCAGTTTCCACCGTCATCTCACAGGAGCTCATCACCATCCTACAGGACGCTCCTGCAGCTTCATTACGAGACCCTCCCAAACTCTATCCATGCATCTAATGCGTCACTGCAGAACATTCTGGAACTCAACTGGATCGATGAGTCTCTGTGGGGGAGCACCAATCGGCTCACCTCCTGGACGGGCCGGGGGGCCTTCGGGGCAGACTGGTCTGAATGTGGCTCTCCATCAGGAGCCACCAGATCTATCCCTCCCCCCCCCCCAGAGCAAACCCAGCATGTGTCCTGGTGGTGCCATGAAGGAGGCCAGGGGCGAGGAGGAGGAGGCAGCAGTGTGGCAGGGACCCTGAACACCCCAGAGCTCTCTGACTTGGGAACTCCAAGACCCAGCCTGCTACTGCCCCCCGCCGGCTCAGCAGGCTGTCTGCTGGGGCACTGGGAGGTCGATGCACCAGCCGGACAGCCCCGCTCTCCTCAGTGTCCCAGGCCAGGCTGACACAGTCACTACTGGTGGTCTGTGGGGTGAGGAGGGCCCTGAAGGAAAAGGGCTCCCAGGTGAGTACTGCCCCTCCCTCCACCCCTTTCCCCAGGAATGCTGGAGGACCAAGAAAGGGGGGGCAGGAAGTGCTCCCACCCCCCACCCCCAAGCGAGGCCTGGCGTTCTCCAAGAATTGTGACTGGACTCCAGACTCCAGAGATCAGTTCCCATGAAGGAAAGGGCTGCTTTGGAGGGCATCACATTCCTACTTTGTCCCCAGATCTCCAGGAATATCCCAAGCCAGAGTTGGCACCCTCACAGATGAACCTCCTGGGCCTGATGCCAAGACAGAGAAGGGGCAGCACCTTCCTTCCAACTGCTGCCCCTGGAGGCAGAAGCGCCCACAGGAGGGCCCCAGAAGAAGAATCCAGTTCCCAAGGAAGGGAGGGGGCAGAGGGGGGCACAATGCCAGGACTCTGGGGCTGAGCGTCAGAGGGGGAGCCCTATGCAGCAAGGGGACTCTCCGTGGCAGGGCTGTTTGTGCCACCAGTCCTGAACAAGAACACACATCTGTGCCATGCCTGGTCTCCAGCCCAGCCCACATCCCAGGACCAGCCTCTTTCCCTCCCTTGGCACGAAGCTCCCTGGAACTGGGAGGGCCTTTTTGAGGGTGGTCTAGGAGGGGACTGAGGCCAGGGTTGGAATTCTCTGCCACAGGAGGGGGTGGCGGCTGCCAGCATAGACAGCTTCAAAAAGCGACTGGAGAAACATCTGGAGCAGAGGTCCATCAGTGGCTCTTAGCCACAGGGCATAGATGGAACTCTCTGTCTGGGCAGGGATGCTCTGTATTCTTGGTGCTTGGGGGGGGCACAGTGGGAGGGCTTCTAGCCCCACTGGTGGACCTCCTGATGGCACCTGGCGTTTTTGGCCTCTGTTATGTTCTTATGTGGCACAGAGTCCAACATGGCTTCTGTTATGTTCTTATGTGACACAGAGTGTTGGACTGGATGGGCCATTGGCCTGATCCAACAGGGCTTCTCTTATGTTCTTATGTGACTCAGAGTGTTGGACTGGATGGGCCACTGGCCTGATCCAACAGGGCTTCTCTTATGTTCTTATGTGACACAGAGTGTTGGACTGGATGGGCCATTGGCCTGATCCAACAGGGCTTCTCTTATGTTCTTATGTGACACAGAGTGTTGGACTGGATGGGCCACTGGTCTGATCCAACATGGCTTCTCTTATGTTCTTATGTGACACAGAGTGTTGGACTGGATGGGCCATTGGCCTGATCCAACAGGGCTTCTCTTATGTTCTTATGTGACACAGAGTGTTGGACTGGAGGGGCCACTGGCCTGATCCAACATGGCTTCTCTTATGTTCTTATGTGACTCAGAGTGTTGGACTGGAGGGGCCATTGGCCTGATCCAAGATGGCTTCTCTTATGTTCTTACGTTACACAGAGTGTTTGACTGGAGGGGCCATTGGCCTGATCCAACAGGGCTTCTCTTATGTTCTTATGTGACACAGAGTGTTGGACTGGGGGGGCCACTGGCCTGATCCAACATGGCAGGAAGCCATTGGAGGGAACTCTCCCCTCTGAGGCCAGCCCCCCTCTGAAGCTCCATTGTGGCTGTGGGCGATCCCCCCCTCCGGGAGGAGGGCAGCCCCATAGTCTGCTCTGACAGTCAGTTCCATGAGCCACAGATTGATCCCTCCAATGCAGCGGCACTGAGCCTCATGGCCTCTGCAGGACACCAAGGCACTTCAGACAACCACCAGACCCTGAGAGGCACAAACCGCCCCCCAGCCTTTGACCCTGAGAGGCGGCCACAGCAGCAGCAGCAGTCGCAAAGGGGGGGGCCAGAAAAGAGACTGGCCAGCACTGAATCCTCCCGGTGTCTCTGACAAAGAGAAAGCAAGAGGAAACTCTGGGCTCGGAGGTCCAAAGGCACCTACAGTTCTCTTGTTTACTATTACCAACCTTTAGCTGATTAAGTAATAACTAGCCCAGCTCTGACAAGGCCCGGCTGGCAACCAGCGTGGATTCACGGGGCTGATTTCACCAGGCTGCTGTTGCAAAGAAAGGAGTTCTCTTCCTCCTCCTCTCACCTGCTGCCTTCACCGTTTGTGGCTGGCCAAACTTTGAAAGCAAAGAAGAGGAGAGGGGTGTTTTGTAGAGTAAGTCCAGTACAGTGAGAGCCAGTTTACCATAGTCGTTAAGTGCGTGGACCCTGATCTGAGAGCATTGGGTTTGATTCCCCACTCCTCCTCCTCCACTTGCAGCTGCTGGGTGCCCTTGGCTCAGCCACAAGTTCTCTCACAGCTATTCTCTCAAGAGCAGTTCTCTGAGTGCTCTCTCAGCCCCACCTGCCTCTGTTCTGGGGAGCAGAAGGGAAGGAGATGGGAAGCTGCTCCCAGGCTTGTTTTGTTTGGCATTACTGATCCACTCTCCTTCCTGTTTGTTTCAGCTGCTGTTTTATGTACATGTTTTAAAGTTGCTTTTAATGCCTTTTTAATTGGGCAGAAAGACAAGATATGGGCTTTCCAAATAAAAATAATAAAATAATGAGACCGATGTTGGAGCTGCTCCACGTGCCCCAGAGCCGTGGGTTCAAGAAGCCCCTCCTGTGCCAGGGCAGGAGCTGGTGGGAAGAAAAGCCCCCCCGTGAAGGAAGGCCTGCCCCATTGACTCTAGGGGGAGGGCTGGGGCCAAGGCCAGACCTGCCCACCTGCTCATCACAGCCTGGTGGGGGCCCTTCCAGTCACACAGGGAGGGAGAGGCCTCAGCCTGCCAGGGCAGCCTGCAGAGCCCCGCCCCCCAGCTTCCCACCAGTTTTCTCAGAGCTCTCTCAGCCCCACCTGCCTCACAGCCTGGGTGTCTGTTATGGGGAGAGGAAGGGAAGGTGACTGCAGGGTATGAAAACCAGCTCCTCCTCCTCCTCTTCTTCACCTTCTTCTGACCATGAAGCCATGAGAAAGTGGCAGCCTGTCGTAGAGTGTCAGAGCCAGGTTCGAATTCCCCAGCCTCCTCCATAATGAAAAAGAAGAAGAAGAAGATATTGGATTTATATCCCGCCCTCCACTCCGAAGAGTCTCAGAGCGGCTCACAATCTCCTTTACCTTCCTCCCCCACAACAAACACCCTGTGAGGTGGGTGGGGCTAAGAGAGCTCTTACAGCAGCTGCCATTTCAAGGACAACCTCTGCCAGAGCTATGGCTGACCCAAGGCCATTCCAGCTGCTGCAAGTGGAGGAGTGGGGAATCAAACCCGGTTCTCCCAGATAAGAGTCCGCACACTTAACCACTACACCAAACTGGCTCTCCCGGATAGGCTGGATGCTCAGCCATAACAGAATAATGCTCCCGGATAGGCTGGATGCTCAGCAGGGTTCCCTCTAAGCTGAGTGAGTGTGAGCTAGCTCACAGTTTTTTAGCCCCCTCTTTGTCTTCGCTCAGGAGGGATGGCCCCAGAACAAACTAATGTATGTAGCAGCCAAATTGCTTTAATGCCAGCAGCTCTCAGAGTAGAATTTTTGCTCACAAAGCTCCACAGCCTCTGAGGGAGCAGGGGTTACAGAGAGTACAAGGGAAGCCTTTGGGGTCCTGGGATGGAGGTTTTGGATGCTGTGCAGCCCGGAGGCTTGGATGGTGGCCATCCGCATTGGTTTTGTCCCTTTAAGAAGTCAGGAGCCCTGCTGCAAGCCCAGCAATCGCCTCAGATCTCAGACGCTAAGCAGGGTTGACTGTACTCAGTACTTGGATCAATGGGAGACTGTCCTGGGAATACCCAGCTGAGAGGCAGGGGCGGGCTCTATTCAGCCAGCTCCCAGAATATCCTCCAGGGCCCCACCAGGGGTCAGTCACCAGAGGGCAACATGACTTCCAGGTGTATGCGTGCACACACACACACACACACACACATGTATACAAAATACCCCCTCAAGAAGAAGAAGTCAGGGGCCATCTTGACAAGCGGGCATGACTCAGAGTCGTCTCATAGCCATAACCTTGAACTGCTGGTGGGCAGGAGGCAAAGTTGGAACCCAGAGCTTTGGACTTTAATGGCAAATATGTGGCTTAGAAGGCTCTTTGAGCTGCAGTTAACAATCTACCTGTTATTGACCGTTCTGTGTGGCCTTTGGATTCTACTGGATCCTTAACAGATCTTTGTGGTCCACTTAGCGTCGCCACATAAATTAACTGATAGCATTCTTTGTCCTTAACAGTAATAATGGATGGCTGGAATAATGCTTGACTTATTTTAGGTGGTGTTTCATCAAAATTATCTGAAGATGATGATTCCAAACGGAATCTGCTGGTAAACTGCAGTTTTTTCTGGACTTTTGTCATTGGGACTTCTGATGGAATTGTATTAGACTTACTTATTTATTCAATTGTTATGTTTTAGTTTTTGCTCACTATTTCCATGCGAATTTATATTTCATATAGTAATTTAATATGCTGTTGTAGCAGCAGTGATTAATGGGCTTGTCATCTTTATTGTATATATTGCTGGAATACGGTTATTAGTGGGTTGACGATGGTTTCACTGTTTCCCCCACACACACACCCACGCTCCGATATGTTATACCTTTCTGTACTTTTGTCTAGGAAGTTTCCTCTCTATCCCTGGCTGTATCTATGGTGAATCAATAAGAACCACGAAGGATGACTTTGGAGTCTTGTGGATTCTGCCTCATCTGTCCTGGAGGGAGCCAAGAAAAGGCCTCATTTCTTGGCCAGAGCAAGAATCAAAAACCGGGTGGCTCCTTCCAGCCAAACTCAGATTGCTTGGGAATCTGCTGGAGATTTGGGGGTGGGGCCTGGAGAAGGCAGAGTTGGGATGGCAGTGGGGAGGGCCTCTGAATTGCCACCCCATCAACTCCTGCTCTTGTCTCCTGCTATTGACAGACAGACTAACGTGCCCTTCCCATCTTGATGGTTCCTAATAGCAGTGAAACCAAACAGTCTGGGTTATCTTGAAGAGGGGGAGCAGGCAATGCACTTTGCAGCAGTCTGGCCTTGAGCACAGCGATGGCTGCAGAGGCTTCCTTGGAAGCAGAAGGCACAATCCCACACAGAGGGATGGGAAAGCTCTCCTGGACAGGAATCCCCCAAGGCTGCAGGGGGGGATTAATTGGCCCCCATGGGAGAAAGGCACGCATCCTTATCTGCCACCCCCCACACCAGTCGGCCCCTAAATGTGTTTCCTCTATTCTCTTCTGGGGAGTGTGGCCATGCTAACCCTAATCCTGGGGAAAGGGGCCTCAAAGAAACACACACACACACACACACACACAAAGAGGTGGTGTAGGGAAGGTCTCGCACTACCCTTGAAGAATCTCCAGAGGATCCGATCTCGTGATCTGGACACTATACTTCTGTCCTCTTATCCTCAAACTTTGTAACATCTTTAAATATGTTTCATATCACTATATGCTTCTGTTCTTGCCCCTTTAAATTGGAACAAGAGGTGCATGAGATTGGTGAGTTCGATTACGGAATGTTCCTGTATGGTTGGAGTTTGGGGAGTTTTTCTCCACTAAAGACATTTCTGTGCTTGATGTGAGTTGTGAACGTATTGAAGTGGTGAGTCCTTTTTTCTGCAAAATGTTTCTGAGCTGTATGTATCTAGTTGGGATTCTAAGCATTGTTGTATTGTGTATGTAGGTTGGGAACTTATAAAAGTAATCGGAATACTTTTCAACCCCTCCGTTGAGAACGGTTTGACTGAAACCAGCTAGTGAGTGACACTGGAGGTGGTTTTGGGGTGTCCCATTTAAGATTCCAGATTTTGTACCATTATTTGAGAAGAAATTCAACACAAGCGCTTTATTGGACTGGATAAGTTAATTATACCAATGAACAGGATTACAAGCTTTCAACTTTTGTGTGAACTATGGACTATGCATGCTTATGATATTTATGAACTACCCTGAGTAGTATTTGTGCCAATAATCAAACCATGGCCCCTGGAGGAAATGGCTGCTTGGAAGGGGAGACTCTGCAGCCTTGCCCCATGCTGTGGCCCCTCCCCTCCCCAAAACCCACCCTCTCCTGGCTCCACCCCCAAAGCTTCCAGGGGTTTTCTACTCCAGACCTGGCAAGCCTGCCTGTTCTTTCCTTTCCTGCTTCCTGCAAGCCCCATAGCCAAACTCTGAAGCCTTTTCTCTCTCCTTTCCTAGAGGCGCAAGGAAAGGAAAATGGAATGTGTTTGCTTTATTGTGTTGAAGTGACTGTAATTTATATTGCAAGATGGTGCTCAAATCAATCTGTGATTTGGAGTGCAGCAAAAAGTGGCTGGGAGGGGGGCTCTAGAAGGCACCCCTTCCTCAAGCAGCACCCCCCCCCCCCCCCCGCAAGCCTTCATGTGTGGCGCAGGGACTGCTTTGGCTCTTCAGAGCTTTTCCCTGGGAACTCTTCTGGGTCTCCAATCTCTTCTGCACTTCAATCCCTCCCCAGAGTCCAGTTTCCGCAGCCTCCATTGGGTGAGGAGACTCTTAAAAACCATGGGGGGGGGGAGTTGCACATGCACATAAGGGCTCTCTTTCCTGGGAGGTTTTTAAACAGAGGCTAGATGGCCATCTGACAGTAATGAGGATCCTGTGAATTTTGGGGGAGGTGTTTGTGAGTTTCCTGCGTTGTGCAGGGGGTTGGACTCGATGGCCCTGGAGGTCCCTTCCAACTCCAGGATTCTATTATTCTTCAGAAGGTGGTGGGCTCTCCTTCCTTGGAGGTTTTTAAGCAGAGGCTAGATGACCATCTGACAGCAATGAGGATCCTGTGAATTCAGGGGGAGGTGTTTGTGAGTTTCCTGCATTGTGCAGGGGGTTGGACTAGATGACCCTGGAGGTCCCTTCCAGCTCTAGGATTCTTCAGGAGGTGGTGGGCTCGCCTTCCTTGGAAGTTTTTAAGCAGAGGCTAGATGGCCATCTGACAGCAATGAGGATCCTGGGGATTTAGAGGGAGGGGCTTGTGAGTTTCCTGCATTGTGCAGGGGGCTGGAGTCGATGACCCTGGAGGTCCCTTCCAACTCTATGACTCTATGAAATGTAGATGGGATAAGTGGGGAGGGGAGTTTGGGGACCTGGAGAGGGTGGGAGAGATCTGCTGCTGGCCCTTTGGCCCTCTCCTGTCCCAGGAACGTGGAAGTGTGCTGAGCAGGCCAGAGGGGCTGGAGCCTAAAGGTCAAGGGGCGTTGCCTGGGCCCACGTCCAGCTTCATCAGCTTGAAGGAACATTCTCTGAGAGCCCAGACTGCTGCTGAGCAGAAATGGGGGGGGGGGGCAGGATACAGATCCAGTTCATGCTCCCCCCGCAAAGGCAGAGATGTCTGTGGCCCCAGCAAGAAGGCAGTTCAGCTCCCAGGAGGCTGGCCCTTCCAGATGCCCCGCCTTCTCTAGCCCCCGCACCACCTGGTAGCCTTTGGCTCAGTGGGTCCATAGGAAAAGCCCCGCAGCAGGAGGAGGAGACCTGCTAGGAGGGAGGGAGGGGAGGTGGGGGGAGATGGAGGCCCTTGAGGCAGGAGGCCAGCAAAGCCAGGCCCCCACAGCCCTTCCAGTTCAGGGAAGATGAGGGGTGGGCCCATTTCCTTGACTGAAAATGTTGACCAAGAAGGCCATTTCGAGAAAGAAAAAAAGCTGTGGAACCAAACAGCTCCAGAAGTCCAGGGTTGCCAGGTCCGACTCAAGAAATATCTGGGGACTTTGGGGGTGGAGCCAGGAGACTTTGGGGGTGGAGCCAGGAGACTTTGGGGGTGGCGCCAGGAGCAAGGTTGGGACAAGCACAATTGAACTCCAAAGGGAGTTCTGGCCATCACATTTAAAGGGACCACACACCTTTTAAAGGGAGGGACGGTGGCTCAGTGGTAGAGCATCTGCTTGGGAAACAGAAGGTCCCAGGTTCAATCCCATCATCTCCAACTAAAAAGGGTCCAGGCAAGTAGGCGTGAAAAACCTCTGCTTGAGACCCTGGAGAGCCGCTGCCAGTCTGAGTAGGCAATACTGACTTTTATGGACCCAGGGTCTGGTTCAGTAGAAGGCAGCTTCATATGTTCATATGCCTTCCCTCCATTGGAAATAATGAAGGATAGGGGCACCTTCTTCTAGGGTTCATAGAATTGGATCTCCTGGTCCAATCCTTCTAACACTTGGAGGGTATTTTGGGGAGAGGCATCGGATGCTATACTGAAAATTTGGTGTCTCTACCTCAAAAAACAGCCCCCCCCCAGATACCCATGGATCAATTCTCCATTATACGCTATGGGAATCAATCTCCATAGGGTACAATGGAAAGCCCAGCAAACATCCCCCCCCCTTTCTGATAACCTGGAGCGAGCGAGGGAAGGGCCTCCAAACCAGGGGCCTCCTGCCCCCACCAGGGAATTGTATACATAAACAACCAAATAACTCAGATGTTTCGTGAAATAATAAACATTACAAAAAGCCTCATTTAAAGGTACACAATCAAAATAAATGATTCTTCCAGCAAGGAGTCGACTTAAAAAGTCCTGCTTCGATTACTCTTCCAGCATAGGGTGCTCCATTAAGTATTACAAAAGACGTCCAAGTTCAAAACGAATTTGTAACGATATTTTCAATGCGTTTCCCAACTGCTTAAATGCTTTCAATGAATAAATGAGCACTCAAAATGCCTAATATAATTTCAAACTGGCACTATGCTCAAAAAAGGGATCTCCAGGGTCATCTAGTCCAGCCCCCTGCACAATGCAGGAAACTCACAAACCCCTCCCCCTAAATTCACAGGATCCTCATTGCTGTCAGATGGCCGTCTAGCCTCTGTTTCAAAACCTTCAAGGAAGGAGAGCCCACCACCTCCCAAGGAGGAAGCCTGTTCCACTGAGGAATTGCTCTAACCGTCATAGAATAATAGAATCCTTGAGTTGGAAGGGACCTCCAGGGTCTTCTAGTCCAACCCCCTGCACAACGCAGGAAACTCACAAACACCTCCCCCTAAATTCACAGGATCCTCATTGCTGTCAGGTGGCCATCCAGCCTCTGTTGAAAAACCTCCAAGGAAGGAGAGCCCACCACCTCCCAAGGAGGAAGCCTGTTCCACTGAGGAATTGCTCTAACCGTCATAGAATCATAGAATCCTTGAGTTGGAAGGGACCTCCAGGGTCTTCTAGTCCAACCCCTTGCACAATACAGGAAACCCTGTTCCACTGAGGAACTGCTATAACGGTCAGGAAGTTCTTCCTAAGGTTGAGCCAGAAACTCTTTTGATTTAATTTCAGCCCACAGGTTCCCGTCCTACCTTCCGGGGCCACAGAAAACATTTCCACACCCTCCTCTATAGGACAGCCCTTCAAGTCCTTGAAGATGGTGACCCTATCCCCTCTCAGCCGCCTCTCAGCTATCAGTCAAGAGCAGGCAAGCCAGTGTTTTGGGGGCTGACCGATTAAGAGGTCAGTTGTGGGGGGGTGGCTCTGCCTCTACCCCTGGAGGGGCCCCAGTCAGCAGATCTTCCCACCAGGGGGAATGTCATTATTGCCTCTTTTTCCAGGCAACCTGCCATATGCGTATGTGAGAGAAGACTGCAGTCTCCCGGCATTTAAAGTAATTTCTTTCTCTCCCTCTCTCTTTCCCTCACCCCGCCCCCCTGGGAAATCCTGGCCATGGCCAAAGTCCCTAGCTGCCCCACTTGGTCTCCCACAAGCTGCATTCCCCCCCCCCCGACCTTGCCCCATCGCTTTGCTAACCTTCCTCCTCCTCCTCCTTGGTGCCCCCCCACAGCAGAAAGGGGGTCCTCCAGCCAGGGGGAGTTTCTCCCGCCATGCCAGAGAAGTGGGGATTGGGCAGCTCTGCAGAACCAGCAGTGTGTTGTCTGCTGCAATTCAAGGCCACAATCCACTTACCTTTACTTCAGATAATTGGCTGTCACTGCCTCCTGTAATTAGCCAGACAATTAAGCACCTGACGAGAGATCCACCCCCATTTGCACAAGTCCTGCTAGGATGGGGGGGGGGAAGAGTCCTCCTCCTCCTCCTCCGCTTATCCCAGCTCGGGTCCTAAGAACATAAGAACATAAGAGAAGCCATGTTGGATCAGGCCAACGGCCCATCAAGTCCAACCCTCTGTGTCACACAGTGGCAAAAAATGTTATATACACACATACACTGTGGCTAATAGCCACTGATGGACCTGTGCTCCATATTTTTATCTAAACCCCTCTTGAAGGTGGCTATACTTGTGGCCGCCACCACCTCCTGTGGCAGTGAATTCCACATGTTAATCACCCTTTGGGTGAAGAAGTACTTCCTTTTATCCGTTTTAACCTGTCTGCTCAGCAATTTCATCGAATGCCCACGAGTTCTTGTATTGTGAGAAAGGGAGAAAAGTACTTCTTTCTCTACTTTCTCCATCCCATGCATTATCTTGTAAACCTCTATCATGTCACCCCGCAGTCGACGTTTCTCCAAGCTAAAGAGTCCCAAGCGTTTCAACCTTTCTTCATAGGGAAAGTGCTCCAGCCCTTTAATCATTCTAGTTGCCCTTCTCTGCACCTTCTCTAAAGCTATAATTGTCCTCACAGACAATCCGGGGTCAGCAGAGACTGGCACTTGGCTTGCTGGGAGGAACGGCCCAGAGCACTCCCTCTCCAGAGTGGCCCCATGGAATCAGTGGGGCAGGGGCAAGAGGGCACTGGGGGTGTCCCTCTGAAACTTGCAAGGCTTTCCATGACTCATTTTGTTGGCAGAATTGCTCATATCATCCACAATTTGGACTCTGTGGTTCAATCACTGCTCAGCCTCAGAATGCTTCTCAGAGCATAATCTGTGCTGTCTGGATTCCTTTCCATTGCTTTGCAGTGTGTTTCCCACCATACATGGCCCTGACCCAGCCCGGCCCCTCTTGGCTGCGCTAGCGGCATAGGTCTGGGGGGAGGGGCTAAATGGCTCCAGGAGGGAGGCAGATGTAAGCCCCCCACACACACACACACACACAAAGGAGGTGTCCCTGGGCCCAGGCAGCCCCCATAACTGCTGCCAAAAGAACATCTGAAGAGCCCTGCTGGGTCACACCAGTGAGGGTCAATTTAGTCCAGCCTCCTGTCTCACACAGGGGCCAACCAATTCCTTGGGAGGGCAAACCACAGGGCAGAGCGGCAGAGGCCTTCATAAGAACATCAGAAGAGCCCTGCTGGATCAAACCAGGGAGGGTCCATCCAGCCCAGCATTCTGCTTGACACAGTGGCCTGTCAGTCACCCTAGAAGGCCAACAAACATGGCATGAAAGCCAAGACCTTCTCCTGATGTTGCCTTCTAGGATGGGCTTTAGAGGATATTACTGAATATGGAGAGATCATTTACTCACCATGGTTAGTAGATGTCCATGGACATCTTCTGCAAAAAGCTGTCCAAGCCACTTTTAAAGGAAGAGCTTCCTGACCATTAGAGCGATTCCTCAGTGGAAGAGGCTTCCTCCTTGGGAGGTGGTGGGTGGGCTCTCCTTCCTTGGAGGTTTTTCAACAGAGGCTGGGTGGCCACCGCAGCAATGAGGATCCTGTGAATTAGGAGGAGGTGTTTGTGAGTTTCCTGCATTGTGCAGGGGGTTGGGCTAGATGACCCTGGAGGTCCCTTCCAACTCTAGGATTCTATGACTGTTAAGAGCGGTTCCTCAGTGGAACAGGCTTCCTCCTTGGGAGGTGGTGGGCTCTCCTTCCTTGGAGGTTTTTCAGCAGAGGCTGGATGGCCATCTGGCAGCAATGAGGATCCTGTGGATGAGGCAGATCAAGGGGAGGGGGGCAGGAGGGGCTGGATCAAAGCTTACTTCTTATAGCTCCTCTTTACACACCCAGGGAAATGCAGATCCCCACTTTGGGGTCTGGCAGCCATTTTTTTCCAGGCCACTTTGGCCAGGGGTCCTGGAGGGGGGAGGGTTGCCATCTTCTAGGCATGGAGCAGGGGGGGGGGTCACTGGGTGGGTGTGTGGGGGGAGGGAGCTGGATTTCCTGCTTTGGGCAGGGGAGTCGGGGTCTAGGTCCCAGTTCCCAAATCAGAGTTAGTCCAGTCCAAAGGTCAGCTCCCCGGAGAGTAGAGTCCAGTTCAGCGCAGTGCTCAGAAAGCGAGGTCCAGCAGTCTGAGGCTGCTCAGGCGCAGGGTCGAGGGTCGTGGTGGTTTAGCACATTCAAGGGGGCAACACTGCCTCTGGAGGAATCTTCAGGGCCCAGAAACTCCATCCACAGTTTGTCCTGTTCTCATGCTTCACTCAATGCCCTCTTGGATGTGCAGAGCAAGGCCACCCCCAGCACCTCCCTGCCTGCCTTCACACCCAGGGAGAAGAGTGTCCCCTGCTTTCCCCCACCCCACCAGGCTTCTGAAACACCCACGACATCTAATTTGTCGTTTAGCAGCAACCACTCAAGCTCCCCTACCTGTTAACTCAAACAACTTGGTTCCCTGGTGAAGGCAGCACAGGGCATCCTCTTGCTAATGGAAGTCGAAATGTATAAATTAAATAGAGCAAAGTGAAAAACTCACTCAGGTTCTCTGCAAGAGAGAATCCCAAGTCAAATATTCATCAGGGGGAATAAACACAGACTCCTCAATTAATTCCTTGATGCGGAGTGTTTGTAATGCGGTGGCTTAATGAAGGCCCCACACCTGCCATTTATAGGGCATCACCTGCTTGAGATGAGCCGCATGTGGGGGGGGGGCGGTGAGGGTGGTCTTCAAAGGCTTTAGGGAGCCCTGTGATGAAGCAACAGTGCCTCCTGCTGGCCGTGGGCTTTACAGCACCACAGGAAGGAACCCCAGGAAGGAAAACCAGCCCTGCTGCACTTGAAAGCCGTTTGGCCTGGCAGGAGGCTGCAGGAGCAAAGGCCTCTCCCCACTGATGGGGGGCGGGGGGAGGAAAGGGAGGGAGGGAGGGGAATGGCACTGGCCACTGCAAAGACGTCATGGTTTGCAGTGCAGTCCGAAAGACATCTTATCAAAATCCTCCTCTCAGGTCTACTCAACGACCAACGGGGCTTCTTCCCAGGAGAGGAGAGGAGAGGATTCTTCTTCTCAGGATTGCCCTGTGGCTTCCAGAACGGCTTGATGCGCTGCTATCAGTTTGCTAATTAATGGAAAGATTTATACCTGCTGGTCCATTCAAGGCACTTCATAATCAGCATCTTTCAAAATAGCTTCATAATAGCTTCATAAAACTTGCAATTAAAGCCGTGGTGATTGAGCTTTGCTAGAATCCATTGAAATGCAGCCTCATGGACCGAGTGGCCGGACCCACCTTTCCTGAGGCCCCAGAAGGGCCCCCCTGACTTCCTCTGGCCTAGAATATGGGGGGGGAGGGTTTCCTGGATCCCTCCCTGCTAGGGTGGCCAGATCGTCCCGCCCACCCGGGAAAGTCCCGCCCCTGCCCCCAAATTCCCGCCTCACGAGTTGGCTAACCCGGGACCAAGCAAATCCTGGGTTCGCCAAAATCCCGCCGCCATGGTGAGTGCGGTGACTGGTAACGCAGCGCCTTCGGTCGACCTGCCGTCCTTCTCCGCCTCGCAGAAGCAGAGCAAGAACGCCCCTCCTTCACAGACACACAAGTCACCCAGTCAGGAAAGGGTTAAAGAGAGTCCCCACCCCACCTCCCCACCGCGGGCTGAACTTTCCTCGCGGTGATCCAAGGGGGAGCGGAGCAGGAGCCAAAGTCGGGGGTGTGGGGGGAGGGGGAGAGAAGGGCGAAAGAAACTAGTTTGGGGCAGCGTTCCCTCCAAGCTGCACAATCATGCGAGCAGAACAATCTACTTTGTGAGCTGCTTGCAGCATTGAAGTTGTGAGCTGCTGCATCACTTCGTGTGCTCCAGGGCCCTCCTTCCTGAGCGGAGACAAAAAGCTGTGAGTTGGAGGCTAAAAACCTGTGAGCCAGCTCCCGCTCACTCAGCTTAGAGGGCACACTGGTGAGAGGTCCCTGGGAGAAGTCCTGCGCCGGCTGCTCTGCCTGTGCGCAACTCCCTCTGTCGGGGGGTTGGACAGAGAGAGAGGCGAGGCGAGGAGGGCAGCGTGCTCCTCAATCCAACACGCCCGGGCTGGAGAGAGAAGCTCGGGGGGTGGTTTGCTTGCAGCTCTGCAGCCGCCCCGGCGTGGTCCCTTCTTCTTCTTCTTCTTCCCTCCCTGCTCCGCCTCCTCCCGGCCGGCCGGGGCTGCCTCCAGGCTTGCAACTTTCTCCTCTCTCTCCCGGGCGCAGCAGCAGCAGGAGGAACCTGTTACTGGCGGCTTCTTCCTGCCACTGAGTCATCCCCCTGAATGTCGGGGCTGGTCGTGCTCTGTGCTCCGTGCACGCGGTTTCCCAGACCAGATGGCCGCCGGGGGTCTGTTCGACTGAAGGCAGGCAGCCGCCGCAAATGGCGTGCAAGCGGAGAAGCCAGCTCGGTCTACATGGGGGTGGGGGGGAAGGGTTGCCCAAAGAGCTTCCCATTTCAAAGAGAGAAAAGGAACGAAGATGCACATCAAAGCCATTCTGTTTCCGTGTAACGCCGTAGTTCTTGGTGGTGTTGGTTTTTTGTGTCTTGACATTTCTGGTATAGCTGGGAATTTATTCCCCCCCCCCCACCCTCAGCCAACAATGTTGTTTCCTCTGTGTTCAAAATGTTGTCAGCCTGTGCAATTTCTTTCTTTCTTTCTTTCTTTCTTTAAAAAAGCATCACTTCCCTTGCTTTAAACCAAAAGGGACATGGTGTGTTTTAAACTGTACAAGTTTCCCTATTTTGTGTCTGAGTGTAAAGTCTGCTTTTGGAGGTTTGGCTTCTGTATGTCTTGCAATGAATATCCGAGCGTGGGACATCATGTGCTCATGGTCCCCTTTAAAAATATTTTTTTGGGTAC
Organism: Heteronotia binoei; assembly: GCF_032191835.1. Taxonomy (NCBI): domain Eukaryota; kingdom Metazoa; phylum Chordata; class Lepidosauria; order Squamata; family Gekkonidae; genus Heteronotia; species Heteronotia binoei. The sequence goes on along the minus strand of NC_083243.1, from coordinate 21,196 downwards.
AAGGTGTAAATAAAACCCAGGTTTCAGCCTTGTCTTGTGAGCAGCGTTCCCTCTAAGCTGCAGTCTTGTGAGCAAAAATGCTATTTTGTGAGCTACTGGCGTTAAAGTTGTGAACTACTGGAATTAAAGTTGTGAGCTACTGCATAAATTATTGTGCTCTGGGGTCATCCTTCCTGAGCTAAGACAAAAATCTGTGAGCTGGAGGCTAAAAATCTGTGAGCTAGCTCATGCTAACTCCGCTTAGAGAGAACACTGCTTGTGAGTAAACCCTATTGAGCTCTGCAGGAGTGACTTCTGAGTGAACAGGCATAGGTTCGTACTGTAGGCAATCTCTTCTGAGCTTCTGGGTGTGATTTGGAGTATGCTTGGGTTTTGAGGTTTTGTTGAGGTTCAGTTCTTTTGCTTCTGGTTCCAATGGGTCATTTGAGACACTTTGTCCAATGAGGTGCAGCTTTTTGGCTTGCCAGCGTGCAAAGGTTTCTGTCAAAGTTTGTGGACCCATGTCAGGAAAGTAACAAGAGGGCTACCCTCTTGTTAGAGCGCGGTGCCATGTCCCGGGGGTGCTGCACCCACCTCCTGTGGGATGTGAGGAAGCGGAGTTTGGGGCTAGAGGAGCCCGGCCTGCTGCGGAGGCAATACCTTGGTGAGAAGGGAGGGCGGGGTCTGGGCGGTGGGGGGGGGGGCGGCGGGGGGGCACGTCGTAGGATGCCCCTCCCCCAGCAGCGCAGGCCATGGGCTTGACAGCGCTCGAGCTGGAGGGCCACGAGGGCGGGGCTGGCTGTGGGGCCAGGAGTTCAGTCCTTGGGGCAGCGCAGCTCGTTGGTTACTTCCTGCTTCCGGCAGGTGGCGCGGGGAAATGATGTCACAGGAAGTGAAGTCATTCCTGTTTCTGGCGGTGGCATGGCATCACCGGAAGTGACATCACTTCCTGTTTGCGGCGGCGCTTTGCGCGCACACACATTCATTCCCCACTCAAGGTGTCCCTGGCTGGCCTGCAGATATTATGGCCACCCTACTCCCTGCTGGCACCATTGCTGAAAAGATCTGGGTCACTCACTCCAAGGAGATGGGATCTACTGGGTCCCATCCTGCCACATTCCAGCAGGCCCTTCTGGCTCAAAGCCTTTATTCTCTCTGTATAATCTGAACATGTATTCCAGTTGCATAAAAATTACTTCTTTGGGAGATAATCTTTGTAAACTTCCACTCTGTTGGTCCTCAGAGACTAGTTTATTATCCCCTCCTCATGCAAGCGCTGTGGGGCCAGTTTCTCTAGACAGCTCCAGCCTGCCTGTGCAGAGGGGGCCCATTCTGCCCCCCCTCGGAGGCTCTGCTGCTGCTGGGGCCCTTTGCCCCCTGAGGCTGCGTGGGGAGGGGGGGCAACCCGATGAAGAGTTGTCTTGGTTGTCTCCCTCCATTGGTGGTTTTTGCCAGAAAGTGAAGACTTGAAGAAGCAGGTTGACATACCCCAATAATTGTTCTTGTGTCCCCTACCTGGTTGAACTTATGAAGTTATTACTTCTTTGGGAGATAATCTTTGTAAACTTCCACTCTGTTGTCCTCAAAGACTAGTTTATTATCCCCTCCTCATGCAAGCGCTGTGGGGGCCCTCTGCACAGAAGTAAAACTTATGGTTTTTGTGTAATGTGTGTTTGTGCATTTATATCAGGGGTGTCAAACATGCAGGGGCTCAATCAGGCCCTCTGAGGGCTCCTATCAAGCCCCTGAGCAACTGGCTGTCATCTGCTTCCTTCTCCCTCTCTCTTGCTTTCTTCTGTATCACAGCTTGCTTTGCCAGGCTCCCTCAATCACACAGCAGAGCTACAGAGCCAAGCCTCTCTTCCTTCTGTTGGCTGAGGCTCCGCCCCTTCCTGGTTCCCTGGGGAAGGAAGGAAAAAACCTGAGCTTCCTTTGCCCAGTTCCCTGGTTCCCATGGGAGAAATACAAAGAAAGCACCTTTAAGACCAACAAGTGCAAATGTTTTAAGCATATTTTAAGCATATAAAAAATCTTTGTGTTTGTCTGTGTCCTTTATAAAGTTTATATCTCTGCTACCTGGCATTACAGTTTCTGACACACATGGCCCAGCCCGACAAGGTCTCATTTATGTCAGATCTGGTCTTCATAACAAAGGAGTTTGACATCCTTTTTTATATAATTCCAGGTATAAGCTTTTGTGTCCAAAATACAGTGGAATAGAAGGGGTGAGGAAATTCTTTTTTCTTTGTAACTGTATACTTTGAAGGGCCACTTTAGCTATTCAGAGAGAGAGAGGGAGACAGAGAGAGAGAGAGAGAGAGATCCTCAGTTCTGGGCCCTGCAGGAAACAGGGTCTTACCGAGAGAGAAATCTGAGGGACAAGCCCTGCAGAAGAAAACCGCCCCTCCTCTTCCTCCTCCCCTCCCTCTCTTAAAATACCGCCTCTCTCTCGTTTCCACTCTGCCATAAATGTTTTACTAGAATCTCCCAGAAGAGCTGAAAGTGACCCAGTCCATGGAGCTGCTCTTTCGCATTAAAGGCAAGGGGAAATCACTGCTGGGCAGTTTACGGTCCAATTGAGTCAATGTCAATGGAAGGACTCTCCGGAGACCTGGTAAGTCAACGGCGGCAGGCACAAGTGGAGCAAAGGGAAAGGACTGCTGGATGGCCAACAGCACACAACAGGATTCCCCGCAGTTATCCCCAGTCCTGGACCAGCCCTCCAACCACTGTGTCACGCTGCCTGCCCCAGCTGAGGTGCCTTTGCCCAAACTAGGGCAGCCACCTTCTGACTGCTGAATTAGAGCTAGCTCCTCTTCCGGCACATGGCGTGAACCTCCCTCCCTCCCTCCCAGAAGCATCCCGCCTGAGTATTCCTGGGCCTGACCCTGCATCAGGAGGAAGGCGTGCATCTCCTCTCTCGTATGCCAGCGGGCCAGACGCAGGGACCAAGGAGTCTGTCTCTCGAGATCTAAGACAAATACAAAATCAACTCTGTACCCATTTCTTCAGTTTCCTGGCTAATAGTGCCAAAGACCTATGACCCAGTTTCCTGCAGGAATCTCAGGGGGTTGTGGCACAGTGTCCCCAAACCACAGACACAGCAAAGTCCCCCAGCGTCCTGGCTGCCCTGGAGAGAGGAAGAGAGCCCATGCTGGTGACGATGATGCTGCAGTGCCCTCTGCTGGCCTGGCCACCCTCCAGCAGGCCCACCGTTTGTCTGGGTCTGTTCCCATCTTCATTGGAGAGCCTGAAGCAGCAACTGCAGCAGCAAATAAGAGCTTTGAAGTCATTACTCTGATTACTTTGATTGGCAAAGAGCAATTTCAAAATGATCTCTGTGGAAAAGCTGATCTGTCATCAGTTGCTTCATCTCCTCCGTTACATACTGACGGTGGCCCAAGTGGACGAAAGAGGGATAAGTGGGGGGGGGGGGCTGAGGAGTCATTTCAACCCCCATTTCTTCCCTACAGGAAGAGGCTGGAAGAAGGGGCTGGAGCCAGAGAGTCAGAGGCCCTGGTAGACAGACAGACAGACAGACGGGCCTCTGGAAGTTTGTCCCTCATCTTGGCAGTCCAGTCATAACACATGATTATGAAATTCTGATCCTTTTTTAAAAAATGGGGAAAGTCAGCCCCGCCCCTGAAGCATTTGTGCTTGAGTCTGAGTAAAAAGCCAGCAATCCCTGGGAGGAGGAGAAGAAAGAGATGGGGAGAGGAGCCTTGGGAAGAAGAGCAGCCCCACGGAGCACTCTTAAAACGAGGCCTTCCAAACGAGGGGAAGCAACGCAGAGAAGGCGGGGCACAACATCACCACCATCATCACCGGGGAGGGGGAGCTGTGAGCCAAGCCCACAAAGGCAAAGGGAGCCAGAGGTCTGAAGGGTCTGCAGCTGGGGGTGGGCTTGCCACTGGGGGGCTGCGTTCAAGGCAAGGCTTCCCCCCCCCCCGCTTCGGTTAAGCAAGCTACATCTTCAGGACCCCACAGGCAGAAGGAGCAGTCAGTGGGGTGCAACTTGCAAGCAGAGTGCTGGCTCTCAAATGGCCTCACCAGGGGTCTTAAAGTCAACGCTACACAAGGATTGCAGAAGCCATCAGGGCAGAGACAGAGACAATAACGGGGGAAGCATCACCCTCTCCATCCCTCCCTCCATTTCTTCTTTCCTTTCCCCGGCAGCCCCCATAGCCTGTCCCCTTTCCCTGCTTCCTTCTCTCCTTACCACCCCACAGTGAACCTATCATTATCCCCCACCCCTTCCCCTTTCTGTCCTTCTCTCTCTCTGGCAGCCTCTCCCCAGGAAAACGCGGGTCCTCCTGGTAGCCCAGTAGGCACTGTGGGGCCAGGACCCAGTGGGTTGGCAGTGGCAGCTGAGCCTGGCTGGCACTCAGTCTATTGCGGGGAGGGGACACCAGCTGCAGCCATGCAGGGGCCCCTGAAGCCGTGAACCCTGCTCTGCAGTTAGGCCTTCCCAGAGTTCCCTTGGGAGGTGTGGCCATTATCCGCTGGCTGGAGCTGGGCATCGCAGGGATCTGAAACTGGAACCCTTTCAGGTGGGCTCCCGGCTGGGCTAATCTGCAGTAGAAGTCCAGGAGCACTCCAGAGCCCAGCAAGATTTCTCAGGGCACACACAGGCTCTCTCTGAGTCAGAGCTCCCTCTAGAGGTCCAGCTGTCTGTCTGCGGGATGACTGACTTGAGACTCCCCTGTGCAGCACAGAAACACAGAATCCTGGAGTTGAAAGGGACCTCCAGTCATCTAGTGCACCCCCTGCACAAGGAAGGAAATTCACAAACACCTCCCCACCCCATGCCCCTGCTCCAAGTCCAGAAGATGGCGGAGGGGGGGACTCTCCAGGACCGCCGGCCAAACTGACCTGGAGAAAAATCGCTGCCTGACCCCAAAGTGGTTTTCCCCATTCCCCTGGGTGTGTAAGAAGGGGCCTCAAGAACTCAGCACTGACCCAACCCTTCCTGCTCTCCTTCTCAGGATCTGCCTAATTCACAGGATCCTCGTTGCTGTCAAATGGCCATCCAGCCTCTGCTTAAAAACCTCCAAAGGAGAACCCACCACCCCTGAGGAGGAAGCCTGTCCCACAGAGGAGTCACTGTCCCTTGACCCTCTGTGCCACTGCCCTGCATTCTGGATGCGATGATGGAGACACGATGCAGGACATGGGGAGAAAAGAATACCAGAGACCGAGGGGCTCGTGTCCCTCTGCGCCTGCACTGTCAGTATCCCATCTGGAGTGTTTCACACCAAGACTGATTCAAATGCATTTGATGTTTGAAGTTAATGAAGCAAAATTATTCATGGGAATGAATGAATGGATGGTTAGAACACAGAATGTTGCAAAATTCAGGAAGTACATTTAAAAAATGATTCCACCACCATTGAATTAGAGAAGTCAAGGACCTCGATTTATTGGTGCAAAAATGTTCAAGGTGCTTTAAGATAATCAAAAGTGAGGAGGAGAATGACGGGCCAATTGCCATTAGAGCCCTGCCACACGACAGCTGAGGCGCTCCTGTAAAGTGCAAGATTTGTTACAGAATGCTGCATTTCCATAAAGCCTCAGCAAAGAGACAGTGATTGATACTGTGACCTGAGAGGCCCAGCTGGATTGTCTTACATTTCAGGGAAGCCGCCTCTCGTTTGGGCTTCATGAACCTCCCCCCACTGCTCCTGCCCCGCAATGCTTGGCTCTGGGTCCTGCCCTTTCTGCTTGGGGGGCTGCAGGGTGAAGGAAGAGGTGTTCTGGGGCAGGGAGTTCCCGGGGTGGAAGGGAGAGGCCATAACTGAAGCCAACAGTGAAGTGTGTGTGTGTGGTGTTCTCCAGGTGTAGGGCAGAGGTCGTGGAGCAGCAAAGGGTTCCGTGATTTAGCAAACCAAACGGCGAGGTTGGGGGGAGGAATGAGAAGGCTGGAGAGGTCTGATCCTGCCCAACTCCGAAGCAGGACTGGACGGAGGGAAGTGGTTCTGGTATCCCGTTGGTTCCACTGGGCGAGACAAGGTCACGGGTGAAGCAGAGCGCTGTCCGGATCCAGCAGCGCTCTTCGGGAGGTTCTGGCACAGACGGCAGCTCAGAATCACAGGCAGAAGGTCCCAAGCTTAGCATTTCCAGATCTCATCAGGGCAACTGGGAATGAGTTGCAGCCTCAGCACGGAACTGACTGTTCCACAACACTCCCATGCAGGAATCAAATGGGAACCTGCCCTGAGTCTGCCTGCATGGGAGAGAAATCCCATCAAAGAAAGAAAGAGAAATCGGCTGCTCCAAATCCAGTGCCAATGCCACGGAAGTCAACTGGTCTGTTGTCAAAGTTCCCTGACTGCTATGCACTGACCATGTTCCCTGCTTGTTCCATTGCACATTTATAGGCTTGCCAATCCCCAGGTCCCAGCAGGGGTTCTTCTGCTTTCCCAGGCTCCTTCCCACCCTCAGTCAGCTGGCCAATGGGGGGAAGCCCCGCCCCCAGAGGACCATGTGCCTTTCAACCTCCGGAGGCTTCAGTCTCTGATTGAAAGGCTTCCTCTTGGGATGGGGTGTCTGTTACTTTGAAGAAGTTGGCAGCAACTCATGAGTAGAGAGGCCAATCCCTTGCTTCAGAGTTGCCAGAAAGGGGGGGGGGGGGAACTCTGCTGAGCACTTCATTATTCTCTATGTGGAGATCGATTCTCATAGGGTATAACGGGGAATTGATCTGGAGGTTTCGGGGGCTCTGGGGAAGCTGTTTTTCTAGGTAGAGGCACCAAATTTTCAGTATAGTATCTAGTGCCTCTCCCCAAAGTACCCCCCAAGTTTCAAAACGATTGGACCAGGGGGTCCAATTCTATGAGCCCCAAAAGAAGGTGCCCCTATCCTTCATTATTTCCTATGGAAGGAAGCCATTTAAAAAGGTGTGCTGTCCCTTTAAATGTGATGGCCAGAACTCCCTTTGGAGTTCAATGATGCTTGTCACACCCTTGTTCCTGGCTCCGCCCCCAATGTCTCCTGGCTCCACCCCCAAAGTCCCCAGATATTTCTTGGACTTGGCAACATTTAAGATTAAGATGAAGAATTAATTCACGCCCCTCCCCTCCTGCTGGCCACTTCTCCCTCCCTTCCTCCCTCCCTCGGCCTTGGGGGAAAGACCGCAGCAGCCCTTGGATGTGAGGCTGGTGAGTGAGGCGGCCCTGGCCACCGGAGCTGGATGGTCTCAGACTGGTGCCCCTCACTCTTTACAGGCCGAACGTCCTCAGGTCAGAAATGGCTACGGGGGGGGGGGAGCCGCCCTGAGCCCGCCTCGGTGGGGTAGGGCGGGATATAAATCAAATAAAATAAATAAATTAAAAGGGGGGCAGCAGGAAGACCGGTAATTTTTGCAAGAAGGGCCTGCAGTGGATCCAGCCCCTCCCACCTCTCAGCCTCACCTATCCCACAGGACTGTTGTGAGGTCAAGGTGGGGGAAGGAAAAACCTGCGCTTGAAGGGGGAGGGCGAGAGAGAGATGTGGCAGGAGGCCTAGGTGAAAGGCAGCGTCTGCAGCCACTTGCTGCTCAAGGCACAACCCAGCAGGTTCTTCCCACTACGCAGAGTGGGGGGGGGGAGATGGGGCTTTTCTCTCACTCTTGGCAGCCAATGCACCATCAGCTTGGCCACAGAGCTCTTCCACTTGTGCAAGAGGAGGCAGGTCTCCGTCTTCCGCACGGCCTGAAGCCCTCTGCCTCTTCCAGAGTGGGGGTCTTGGCATAAGGGCCCCCCTCCAGGGCTTTTGCATTTAAAAAAATCAGTGCTAAAATAGCCTTCTACCCCTATACCAGGGCTGCTACATTCCCAGCGGTCTCTATCCTTTGCCCTCACTGAGACAGAAGGGAAAGGGTCTCTCTCCGTATAAGGAGACTTTTAAGCTGACAATTTAGGGAACCTACTAAGCCTACATGGTTTGGGGTGTGCTTGTATCCCTATATTATCCATTTTGCGCATGCTTACATATCAGCCTGTTTTTTAAAGACCACAAACCCAGGCCACTCACCCTTCAGGGCTGCCAGGAGAGGAGAAAGCGATTTGGCAGTGATGGCCGTCCAATCGCTGAAAAGTGGGTGGAACACAGAAAACTGACATCTGAGGACTTAAAACCAGCTACCAAAAAAAGACTGGGGTAAAAACAGTCTTAACAGGAAAACACCTGGTGGAGGGGGGGGCAAGCAAAGAATAAGTGGGAGGTGCATGCGGAAACCAGGGGGGCAGAGTTGGGGGGAGGGGTTGTGTATGTGGAAAAGCCCCCAATGTCTCTGCAAGCCCCCTTTGGCCCCTGAGCAGCCTCAGTCCTGCCCAGCAGATGTGAGCTTTTTGGGATGGGGAGGCGGCCTTCAGTGGAGGAGGCTGAGGCCATGCCGTCTCAGCAGGCCCTCCTCGGGTTCGGGCAGCCGCTCTGACACAGCCCCTCCCTGGCCCAAGAGCTGGCAAGAAGGGGCTGAGAATGGCCCGTTGCAGGCAGGATGCGGGAGCTGGGGCAGATGGCAAGGCAAGGCAAGGCAAGGGCTGGTTCCTGGCCAAGGGCAGGCCTCCTTCCTTGCTAGGCCGAGGGGTCTTGTTCTTCCTGCAGCTCCCATCAGGACGGCGGCCTTAAGGAGGACGCCAGGACTGGCTCCATCAACGAGGCCTTGAAATCAGCACGGCTGCAGCAGCACCAAGGGGACCGCGTCTCCCGCTGGTCACAGTGCCGGGGGGGGGGGGGCTGATCCTTGCCCGCTGCTGCTGCCACCCCTGGAGAATTCTGGAAACAGAACGAGGTTAAGAGGCAGCTTTCCTTCAGGGAAAATCTGAGCAGTGGTCTTTGGACTAGAAGAAGTCCAACCAGTTTCTGTGGCTGGCTAACTAACTGCAAAACAGAACTAGCCTCGTTTCTTAAAGGTGCAAAATCCCCCCAAAAACAATAGCCCAGAGAAGGTTCTTTCACCCCAGGCCCCCCGCCCCGGCCATTCCTGCCAGCACAGAATCAGACCCTTCCTTCCGTTGTGTCCTCTGAAGGAGCCGTCCTCGTGCCAAGATGGGCAAGTCGTGACTCCTCCTCCTCCAAGGGGCTCATGCTTGACCCTCCCCACTGAGGTGGGGCAGAGACTCCGCAGGGCAGCTGCCTCTCGGCCACCCCCCGGAGAGCCAGCTGGCTGGGCCCCTTCTCTGCTTCATCAGATGAGCCCAGCCCTGCTGGGGCAGACCAGGGGTCCACATCTTGTTTCACTTAGTAGCCAGCCAGATGCCCTGGAGACTCAACAAAGAGGACCCAGAGAGTTCTGTGCTCCTGGGAGAAGTGGGGGAGTGTAAATCTTGCTTCTGATCTCCAGCATCCCCTTTGCACCAGCGTTTCTCAAGGCTGCCAGTTTCCTGGCCTTTCAGAGGAGGAGGTCCCTGTGGCTCATTGGCAGAGGAGGTGCTTTGAGTGGACAAGGCCCCATCAGCTGTCCATGGCAGCGGCATCCCCCGTTCAAGGATCTCTGCCCTGGAAATGTCTACAGGGCCTCCTGAGCCCACGAAGCACCCTGGTCTCAGAATTTGCTCCCCCTACTCTGATGAAGCAAACGCCTCTCCAAACAAACAAAAGGGAAATCTACTTCTGAAGAAGAGAACAAAAGCTGAAACAGACACAGCTGCATTAGAACCTGTCATGGCTGCACAAGGGAGATGCACCAACCCTGTCAACCCACAGCAGGTGATCTGGGAGTGATGTGTGCTCAGAGGACATCCTGCATTCCTTTCCAAAGGACTCTTCACCTCAAAGGCGGCTTTGAGTTCCCCCCACCAGCGGCATTTGACACCCCCCCCCCCCTGTTGCTCTCACCTCATCAGACCTCCAACTCTCGGGGACAAAGGCAGGCAAAAAGAAAGCTTCGCTGGCTTCTATTTTGGCAAGCAGTAGCAGGAAGTACTTCTGTTCTGCTCCAAGGAACAGACCTCTCCCTCCCTCCCTCCTCTGGGGCTCCAGAAGCGGGCCTGCCACCTGCCATTATGCTGCCCGGGCCCAGCAAGCAGTGCTGTGATCTACGAAGGCCCCGCCCCCTTCTTGCTTCTGCCAGACCCACTGGGGGACAGGGGGACCCTCTCTCAGCCTCACCCCCTTACATAGTTGGTGCATGAATGGCTGACATAAGTATGTGCAGCATCAGCCCGAAAGTACAACAGGAATGCCAACAACTACACAAACACCCAGAGGGGCTTTTGGCCACGCTGACCTCCAAATTCATCCTTTTTAATTAATGGAGAAGGTCTTGAAGGGAGCTGAGCTCGGAGGCAGAGGAGGCAGTGGTGGGCAGAGTGCCCTCTGAAGGCACCTCCCTGGGGAGGAGGCTGTGCCGCCCCCTCCCTCTGCCCTGGCGGATGCACCAAGAAGGCTCCGTCCTTCCCAGGCTGGTGTTCCTCTGCCACACTTCCCATTCCTCCGTGGCTGCCACGTGTCCACATGGAGCCCGCTGGCTGGGCTGCCACATTCAGGCTCTTTTCTTCCTGCTTTTAAAGCCACGGGTGGCTCCTGCCCCGAAACAAATGCTGGGGGGGATTCTGGAAGACAAAACACAACATGAGGCAGGGATTCATAAGAACATAAGAGAAGCCATGTTGGATCAGGCCAACGGCCCATCAAGTCCAACACTCTGTGTCACATAAGAACATAAGAGAAGCCATGTTGGATCAGGCCAATGGCCCATCCAGTCCAACACTCTGAGTCACACAGTGGCAAAAAATTTTATATACACAAATACACTGTGGCTAATAGCCACTGATGGACCTGTGCTCCATATTTTTATCTAAACCCTTCTTGAAGATGGCTATACTTGTGGCCGCCACCACCTCCTGTGGCAGTGAATTCCACATGTTAATCACCCTTTGGGTGAAGAAGTACTTCCTTTTATCCGTTTTAACCTTTCTGCTCAGCAATTTCATCAAATGCCCACGAGTTCTTGTATTGTGAGAAAGGGAGAAAAGTACTTCTTTCTCTACTTTCTCCATCTCATGCATTATCTTGTAAACCTCTATCATGTCACCCCGCAGTCGACGTTTCTCCAAGCTAAAGAGCCCTAAGCGTTTCAACCTTTCTTCATAGGGAAAGTGCTCCAGCCCTTTAATCATTCTAGTTGCCCTTCTCTGGACTTTCATCCTCTCCAGAGCCCTGCTTTCGCTGAAATCCATCATGAAGGCTGAACAGATTCTTACAAATTGGCAGAGCAACCAACTGCAGCTGAAGGAGGAAAGAGAAGGGGGCTCTGTGTCCTGCAATCAGTGCGATCCTTCAAAGCTAACACTGGAGAACAAAACAGCTGAGGCAGAGGAAACACCCAAACCAGACCTGGCCATTTGGACACTTAGAAATGACTCGGTCAGCTGGTCTCTCACAGAGTGGTTGAGTATTTTTAAAGTATGAGTCTGAAAGAACAAAATGCAGTTCAACCATCAATGAACAATAAAAAGCTACCTTGCTTAATTAACTTTTTAAAAGTAATAAATTATAGCCTAAGGTTAGGAGAACAAACAATCTCTCTCTCTCTCTCTCTCGGCTTGGCTTCGCGAACGAAGATTTAAGAAGGGTGCAATAATCCACATCTGCTGCAGGCTCACTGGTGGCTGACAAGACCAATGCGGGACATTCAGGTCCGGCCACAGTGGCTGCAGGGAAGAGTCTGATTTAGGGTTGGTGCTGTAGCAACAACTACAGAACTGCTACAGTTCTGTGCTACAGAACAAACAATGGAGGCTAGCAAAATCCCCCCCCACCAAAACCTCTTTTATGAAGACCTTACTGTGGAGGGCTGTGTCTGCTCTGCCTGCAGCCCCCTCCTTGGGCTTCCCATTCCGCCACCCCTTGGTCAACAGAAGAGGGGCTTCCCACAGTACTTTAAAGTACTTATTAAAAATCTTTACAAGCGTATTTTTAGCACCATGCCAAATTGAAGCAAGGAAGAACAAAAGGAAATGGCAAAACGGAAATCCTGTTCCTCTCTCTAAAACATGCCTTAACTAGATGTTAAAATTAGAACCAGCTCTTTATCTTAGGTGTCCTCTTGTTCTCGAAAGCTCTTCCATAACCTCAACGATTGCTCCCACCTCTTTGGGCCAGCCCCACCTCAGACAAGAGGTCTGTTCAGCTCAGCATCTCGAGAAGAAAAGAGACCCCCTTTCCCTTGCAAGGCGATTTTAACAAGTCCTGTGTCTGCTGCCCCTTGACCCCAGTCCACACAGGCCAAGTTCCTTTTCCTCATCTCCAAAGAGTCCCTTCCTCACCCTCTAGAATTCTGACACCCCCAATTCCATGTTCTCTGCCAGTGAGGGGTGTGTGTGTGTGAACTAGCCCCTCCCATTGTCTCTCATGCTAGACTGATGAGTCTGGAAGGACCTGGGCTAACTTCCTCCCCACTCCCACTTGTGCTTAGCTCGGGAGGGGGGCTGGTTAAACCACACAGCCGACCCCTGCTTGTTGCCAACCTCCCAGGGACAAGGCATTTCTCCACAACAGCACACCACAGTATGCAGCCTTCTGAGCTCTCCATAGCCCTTCATCCCTGGGCTCATGGCAAGTTCTCTTTGTCAGCAGCATCCTGTGTGGGATGCTTTGCTGGCCTTGATGGGCACAGGCTGCAGAATCAGGTTGCATGCGGGGAGGGAAAAGCAGCAAAACATGATGAAGAGACCTGGCGCACCCAGAAGCTTGCTCAATGTGTTATTGTGGGTGATCCTTGCATAAAGCATTCAACGGCTTTTGAAAGTTGAACACTGTTGTTCTTCTTTTTGTCTTTCACCCTCAAAAACCAGGATTGGCCTAGTTACAACATACTGGGGAGAAATGAAATTTATTGAGAAATAATCATAACCAGGGCTTTTTTTGAGCAGGAACACAGTTCTGGCTGGCTCGGCGTCAGGAGGTGTGTCCTAATATGCTGGGCTTTTTCTACAAAAAAAGCTCTGACCGCAACTGTTAAAGATGGCAAAATATCAACTACTGTATATAAGATATTATATTGCCCTAAAAGACACCCCCCTCCCAGTGAGCATCAGAGGGCCCTGGCCTGAGATCCCCCCTCTGCTCTGCTCCGCAGTGAGGGCTCAGCTGACCCACTTCCCAGGAAGGTTGTGAGAGGGACTCAATCTGGCAGGCTGCCCTGAGCCCCTTGGAGGAAGGGCCGGATAGAAGTGCTGCCCCAAACAGCAGCATTAAAGGTTTGCTTGAAAGCACCTGCAGTCCCAGTAGATCCCCACAGGGGAGCCCCACGGGGGTGCTGGTGCTCGGTTTGGCTCGAGGAAGACCAACAGCCCAGGAGAACAAGGGACCCCAGAACGACACGCAAAAGGGAAGCTGCCACTTGCCACTCCACAGCTGAGTGGGAACCCTGATGAAGGCCAAATAACAATATGCAGTCAGCTGACAATATCTGAATGATTGGCTGGCCTGACAATTCAACCCTCTGAAAAGCTACTTTTGACACACACTTATTAAACTTCCACTGCTGCAAATATCTGAGACGCTGCTGGGCTAGTTGCCTTGCTCTTCTGCAGCAGAACAGTTAGATCGGAATCCAGCAGCACCATCAGAAAGCAGCGAGGTTTTGGGGGGCGGAGCTTTCCAGAGCCCAGATACAAGGCCTGACAAAGGGAGCTTTGAAAGCTTACCCTGCCACAACTGTGATGGTTCCTAAGGCGCAGATGGACTCAAACCTAATTGGATTAAGTATCCACTGAAATGTGACTGACCACTTAAAGTGCAGATTATGCCAATAAACGATCTCAAATTAGCAAATAACGAGCATCCTGGTGAGTGAGGAAGCAGAAACACACCACACAGGATCACTTTAGGGGAGGGGAGGCAGGTGCAACACAGGCGTTCAGGGGCATCTGATGAAGTCCCAGAGAGTTTCATGCTAGAATGGAAACCTGCCCTAAGGCTCCCGCTTGCATCACAGCAGGCACGGTGACAAAGCCAAGATGGAGCTGGGCTCTTCCAGAGCGGCAGGGAAACAGACCTGGGTCTAGGAAGGCGTGTCTCAGGTGGTGGCAAGACCACGGTGTCCTCCACCCCGGGCTGGTGGGCCTCAGCAGGGCCAGTCTCCATGGCCTCCCCTGATGAAGGCTCACAGGCTTCGAGGTTAACATCCATGGGGACAGCGTGATCTCCAGGCGGAGGTTTCATCGTCCTTCTGCTGTGGCAGAAACATTACGATTCTCAGGACTTTTCCTTCTCGGCTGACAAGACTTTGTGAACATTTTCCTGTTAAGCAACTAGAGGCTAAATGAGGTACTGGAGAGAGACCACCGCTTCCTTTCTACATCACGCTCTGCTCTGTCAAGCATGCTATTTCTAAGTGCTGGTTTATTCAGACCTTTCTTCTTCCCCCCCTTCCCCCTCTCTATCATCTATCTTCCTTCCCCCCCCCCCCGGGTTCATAATAAAACCCTCAAGATGTGTAGAGTAATCTTGTAAGCAACAGTGTAAAATCAGCTAGCAGGGAATGTGTGAGAAATGGAGATGTGAACATTCCTCAGTAATAAAGATGAGTATCCTTTGAACCTTCATCCGCATTTGCATCTTTATGTTATTGTTTTGAAGTTATCTGTCACCCTACCTTTTGAACTAACCTATAAGAGACTATGCAACTCTGTATTCAGTATTACTTCCAGTGAATCCGTCCTTGTAACAAGTCATAGAGTTTCAATAAAACAAGTCTTTGATTTACAACAAAAGCTTGATTATTTCGAAATACCGATGCTTGACAGCTCTCCTTGTGGCAAATGCCTACTTCCACATATCAATCTATTTCAAGGCAGAACATTCAAAGAAAATTAACCAGGGAGCATATTTACCTTTTAGATTTCATAGGTTTATCAAACCTAAAGTCAGAGGGATACTGGTGTATTTTGATCACATGGTCCTTTCGGTCTTTGCTGCTCTTGAACTTCTCTGCACAGCTCTGGACCAGACACTGGTACTAGATGGAGGAAAGGCCCTTCTGTTACTCGGCTGCTCTCTGTAAAGCCAAAAGACCGACTAGGTAGCTTTCTACTCCAGCAGTTTCCCACGGTTCAGATGTGCAGGAATAATAAAAATCATGAAAAAGAATCCTAACCCCTAGTCCTCCATAGCGCAGGCTCATGGCTCAGCCACCAGTTGTGGGGGGGGGGGGGAGGAAGGGGTGTCTGAGTGCTTACCCTGTGGAGCAGGAGAGAGAACAGGCAAAGTCTCTCACTATCGTTAACAGCAAAGGGACTGGCTGGGCTTCTTTTTTTTGCCGGGGGGGGGGGGGGGAGAAAAGTCCACCACTCAAAGGCAGAGCAGCTGCTCGACATGCAGGCGGCCTAGGGGGCCCAGTCAAAAGGCTTTCAGCCAGCAGGGCCAGAAAAGAGCTCTCTGCTTGGGGCCTTGAAGAGCTGCTTCTGGTCAGAGCAGACAATGAGCAGTCTTGTGACACTTGGGAGATCATGATGTCCCATGTCCCAGGATGGAAGCCTGAGCTGTACATGCTAGGATCCCACCAAGCTGACCTCCCTGTGTGCAACACGGCACCACTTGCCAGACCTGTGCAGCTCACCATATTCTGCTTTTCTGCCATGACCTGGAAGAGGGAGTCGTGCCACTCCAGGATGTGGACATCCAGCAAGTGTGCTGAGGGGAAGGACCTCTTGCAAGAAGAACAGACATTTCTATGGAGCAAGTTGTAGTGATGTTCGTAACTCTCCAAGGTGCTGAAAGTCTGGCCGCATCCCAAGGAATGGCAAAAAAACCCAGCAGTGCTGAAAGAAAGAAACAAGCAACCTTCCTCATACGACCAAACCCTTGACCAGGCTCAATTCTACAACAGGAAGGCAAACGCCTTGGTGCCATTTCTAATGCCCACATCTCCTTTGGGACCCCCAATTCAAATGGCAACAGACAAACCACAGAGGCAAACCAGATAACAGCATGCCTGTTTCAGTCAGTTTAAAGAATCTCCCCTTCCCCTTGAAGGGGAGCTGCAGCCCCACCCCACCGAATGTGCCTCCGCTCTGCAGCGCTTAGGAGGGAAATGATGTGCAGACCCTTGGCAGCTGAATACTCCTCCTGCCGCTGCTTCCCTGAAGACAGAAGAAGGCACGGAGTAGAGGGAGGGCAAGCAAGGAGGGAAGATGATGATATTGAGTTTATAGTCTGCCCTCCACTCAAGTGTCTCAGAGTGGCTCACAGTCTCCTTTCCCTTCCTCCCCCACAACAGACACCCTGTGAGGTGGGTGGGGCTGGAGAGGGCTTTCACAGCAGCTGCCCTTACAAGGACAGAGTCTCAGAGTGGCTCACAATCTCCTTTCCCTTCCTCCCCCACAACAGACACCCTGTGAGGTGGGTGGGGCTGAGAGGGCTCTCCCAGCAGCTGCCCTTTCAAGCACAGAGTCTCAGAGCGCCTCACAATCTCCTTTCCCTTCCTCCCCCACAAAAGACAACCTGTGAGGTGGGTGGGGCTGAGAGGGCTCTCAGAGCAGCTGCCCTTTCAAGGACAGAGTCTCAGAGCGGCCTACAATCTCCTTTCCCTTCCCCACAACAGACACCCTGTAAGGTGGGTGGGGCTGGAGAGGGCTTTCACATCAGCTGTCCTTTCAAGGACAGAGGCTCAGAGTGGCTCACAATCTCCTTTCCCTTCCTCCCCTACAACAGACACCCTGTGAAGTGGGTGGGGCTGAGAGGGCTCTCACAGCAGCTGCCCCTTTTAAGGACAGAGGCTCAGAGCAGCCTACAACCTCCTTTCCCTTCTTCCCCCACAACAGACACCCTGTGAGGTGGGTGGGGCTGAGAGGGCTCTCACAGCAGCTGCCCTTACAAGGACAGAGTCTCAGAGTGGCTCACAATCTCCTTTCCCTTCCTCCCCCACAACAGACACCGTGTGAGGTGGGTGGGCTGAGAGGGCTTTCACAGCAGCTGCCCTTACAAGGACAGAGTCTCAGAGTGGCTCACAATCTCCTTTCCCTTCCTCCCCACAACAGACACCCTGTGAGGTGGGTGGGGCTGGAGAGGGCTCTCCCAGCAGCTGCCCTTACAAGGACAGAGTCTCAGAGTGGCTCACAATCTCCTTTCCCTTCCTCCCCCACAACAGACACCCTGTGAGGTGGGCGGGGCTGAGAGAGCTCTCCCAGAAGCTGCCCTTTCAAGGACAGAGACTCAGAGCGGCCTACAATCTCCTTTCCCTTCCTCCCCCACAACAGACACCCTGTGAAGTGGGTGGGCTGAGAGGGCTCTCACAGCAGCTGCCCTTTTAAGGACAGAGGCTCAGAGCAGCCTACAATCTCCTTTCCCTTCCTCCCCCACAACAGACACCCTGTGAGGTGGGTGGGGCTGAGAGGGCTCTCACAGCAGCTGCCCTTACAAGGACAGAGTCTCAGAGTGGCTCACAATCTCCTTTCCCTTCCTCCCCCACAACAGACACCGTGTGAGGTGGGTGGGGCTGAGAGGGCTTTCACAGCAGCTGCCCTTACAAGGACAGAGTCTCAGAGTGGCACACAGTCTCCTTTCCCTTCTCCCCCACAACAGACACCCTGTGAGGTGGGTGGGGCTGGAGAGGGCTCTCCCAGCAGCTGCCCTTACAAGGACAGAGTCTCAGAGTGGCTCACAATCTCCTTTCCCTTCCTCCCCCACAACAGACACCCTGTGAGGTGGGCGGGGCTGAGAGAGCTCTCCCAGAAGCTGCCCTTTCAAGGACAGAGACTCAGAGCGGCCTACAATCTCCTTTCCCTTCCTCCCCCACAACAGACACCCTGTGAGGTGGTGGGGCTGGAGAGGGCTCTCCCAGAAGCTGCCCTTTCAAGGACAGAGACTCAGAGCGGCCTACAATCTCCTTTCTCTTCCTCCCACAACAGACACCCTGTGAGGTGGGTGGGGCTGAGAGGGCTCTCACAGCAGCTGCCCTTTCAAGGACAGAGTCTCAGAGCGGCCTACAATCTCCTTTCCCTTCCTCCCCCACAACAGACACCCTGTGAGGTGGGTGGGCTGAGAGGGCTCTCACAGCAGCTGCCGTTTCAAGGACAGAGTCTCAGAGCGGCCTACAATCTCCTTTCCCTTCCTCCCCCACAACAGACACCCTGTGAGGTGGGTGGGGCTGAGAGAGCTCTCCCAGAAGCTGCCCTTTCAAGGACAGAGACTCAGAGCGGCCTACAATCTCCTTTCCCTTCCTCCCCCACAACAGACACCCTGTGAGGTGGGTGGGGCTGGAGAGGGCTCTCCCAGAAGCTGCCCTTTCAAGGACAGAGACTCAGAGCGGCCTACAATCTCCTTTCTCTTCCTCCCACAACAGACACCCTGTGAGGTGGGTGGGCTGAGAGGGCTCTCACAGCAGCTGCCCTTTCAAGGACAGAGTCTCAGAGCGGCCTACAATCTCCTTTCCCTTCCTCCCCCACAACAGACACCCTGTGAGGTGGGTGGGGCTGAGAGGGCTCTCACAGCAGCTGCCGTTTCAAGGACAGAGTCTCAGAGCGGCCTACAATCTCCTTCCCTTCCTCCCCACAACAGACACCCTGTGAGGTGGGTGGGGCTGAGAGAGCTCTCCCAGAAGCTGCCCTTTCAAGGACAGAGACTCAGAGCGGCCTACAATCTCCTTTCCCTTCCTCCCCACAACAGACACCCTGTGAGGTGGGTGGGGCTGAGAGGGCTCTCACAGCAGCTGCCGTTTCAAGGACAGAGTCTCAGAGCGGCTCACAATCTCCTTTCCCTTCCTCCCCCACAACAGACACCCTGTGAGGTGGGCGGGCTGAGAGAGCTCCCCCAGCAGCTGCCCTTTCAAGGACAACCTCCGCCAGAGGGACGGCTGACCCACGGCCATTGCACAGGGCGTGCACACCCTTCCCGGCTGTCCTCAGGGGGTGGGATTGCCCAGCTGCTCCCTCCCGCTTTCGTTCCAAGTGAGGGGGGGGAGGGAGGAGAGCCGCTCTTCGGGGTCCCCCCCCCCCGCTCACCGCTGCGGCCTTCCTCCCTCTCTCCTCCTCCTCCTCCTCCTGCGGGGCCCGGGCGAGGGCGGCCTGCTGCAGCTGGAGGTGCCGCTCGACGTCGCCGTCCTGGGGGGGGGGAGAGAGGGCGGGTCAGCCGGGGGAGGGAGGGGCCAGCCGCAGCCCCGCCTCCCTCCCCCTCCCTGCGGGGGCACCTCGAAGAAGCGGTCCCGGGCGGGGAAGCGGCGGCGGGCGGGGGCGAAGGCGAAGGGGGCCGCGGAGGCGGGAAGCGCCATCTTGCCAACGGGCGGGCGGGAAGCGGAAGCGGGTGGGCGGGGCGTGCTTCTGGTTCCGGCGGGCGGGGGCGCGCAGGCGCGGTGGGGGGCGCCCTTGCCGGCGGGCCGCGGCCATGAGCGAGTTCCGGCTGCACCACGACGTGAGCGAGCTGCTGCGGCTGCTGCGAGTGCGGGGCGGCGGGGAGGGCGCCGAGGTCTACATGGAGCTCCTGCACAGGAACCGCGCCAGCCCCCCCTGCGCCCCCACCTCCGCCTCCGCCCTGGGCGCCAAGGCAAGCCCCGCCCCCGCAAGCCCCGCCCCCCTGACCTCTCCCCCCCACCCCACACAGGGGGCCTGCCTCCACCCCCCCTGCGCCAGCCCCCCCTGCGCCCCCACCTCCGCCTCCGCCCTGGGCGCCAAGGCAAGCCCCGCCCCCCGCAAGCCCCGCCCCCTGACCTCTCCCCCACACACAGGGGGCCTGCCTCCACCCCCCCCCGCGCCAGCCCCCCTGCGCCCCCACCTCCGCCTCCGCCCTGGCGCCAAGGCAAGCCCCGCCCCCTAAGATCTCCCCCCAGGGGAGGGCCTGCATCCACCCCCCCACCTCTCTCCCCCCACCCCACACAGGGGGCCTGCCTCCACCCCCCCCCCTGCGCCCCCACCTCCACCCTGGGCGCCAAGGCAAGCCCTGCCCCCGCCCCCCCTGACCTCTCCCCCCACCCCACACAGGGGGCCTGCCTCCACCCCCCCCCTGCGCCCCCACCTCCACCCTAAGCGCCAAGGCAAGCCCCGCCCCCTAAGATCTCCCCCCCACCCCACACAGGGGGCCTGCCTCCACCCCCACCCCGCGCCAGCCCCCCCTGCGCCTCCGCCTCCGCCCTGGCGCCAAGGCAAGCCCCGCCCCCCTGACCTCTCCCCCAGGGGAGGGCCTGCATCCACCCCCCCACCTCTCCTGCACAGGAACCGCGCCAGCCCCCCCTGCGCCCCCCACCTCCGCCTCCGCCCTGGGCGCCAAGGCAAGCCCCGCCCCTGACCTCTCCCCCCCACCCCACACAGGGGGCCTGCCTCCACCCCCCCTGCGCCAGCCCCCCCTGCGCCCCCACCTCCGCCTCCGCCCTGGGCGCCAAGGCAAGCCCGCCCCCCAGGGGAGGGCCTGCATCCACCCCCCCACCTCTCCTGCACAGGAACCGCGCCAGCCCCCCCTGCGCCCCCACCTCCGCCTCCGCCCTGGGCGCCAAGGCAAGCCCCGCCCCCCCGGAAGCCCCACCCCCCACCCCACACAGGGGGCCTGCTCCACCCCCCCCCCCGCGCCAGCCCCCCCTGCGCCCCCACCTCCGCCTCGCCCTGGGCGCCAAGGCAAGCCCCGCCCCCTAAGATCTCCCCCCACCCCACACAGGGGGCCTGCTCCACCCCCCCCCCGCGCCAGCCCCCCCTGCGCCCCCACCTCCGCCTCCGCCCTGGGCGCCAAGGCAAGCCCCGCCCCCTAAGATCTCCCCCCCACCCCACACAGGGGGCCTGCCTCCACCCCCCCCGCGCCCGCCCCCCCCTGCGCCCCCACCTCCGCCTCCGCCCTGGGCGCCAAGGCAAGCCCCGCCCCCTAAGATCTCCCCCCCACCCCACACAGGGGGCCTGCCTCCACCCCCCCCCGCGCCCAGCCCCCCCTGCGCCCCCACCTCCGCCTCCGCCCTGGGCGCCAAGGCAAGCCCCGCCC
The DNA here is from genome assembly GCF_032191835.1 of Heteronotia binoei. Classification (NCBI taxonomy): domain Eukaryota; kingdom Metazoa; phylum Chordata; class Lepidosauria; order Squamata; family Gekkonidae; genus Heteronotia; species Heteronotia binoei. Next base: position 337 of record NC_083243.1, on the reverse strand, counting down.
CCTAAGATCTCCCCCCCTACCCCACACAGGGGGCCTGCCTCCACCCCCCCCCGCGCCCGCCCCCCCTGCGCCCCCACCTCCGCCTCCGCCCTGGGCGCCAAGGCAAGCCCCGCCCCCCCGCAAGCCCCGCCCCCTGACCTCTCCCCCACACACAGGGGGCCTGCCTCCACCCCCCCCCGCGCCAGCCCCCCCTGCGCCCCCACCTCCGCCTCCGCCCTGGGCGCCAAGGCAAGCCCCGCCCCCTAAGATCTCCCCCCAGGGGAGGGCCTGCATCCACCCCCCCACCTCTCCTCCCCCCACCCCACACAGGGGCCTGCCTCCACCCCCCCCCCTGCGC